>NW_027286785.1:0-367549 GCF_022747635.1 Hetaerina americana
AATAAGACGATATAAAGTTAAAACTAGCAGTTTTCAGTGGAATTGACCAAAACATACGCGTTGATAATAATAACAACTGTTTTTCGATTGAAAAATCAACGGATAAAAAAAATACGCGATTTCATCGAAAATACGTAGGAAGATGAAATCGAGCAGTTTTCTGTGGAAATACCACATAAAACAATGGTTCAAATTAACGGACATATTTTCGATAGATAAATCAACGAATGATGAAGAAAGGCGCTTGAATCAATGAAATTGAAAAAAGGTAGAGAAAATACAAGATTACATCGAAAATACTAAGAAGGAAAAAGAACTAACAGTTCTTAGTGAACTCGCCACCAAAACATGCGCGCTTAAAATTATCACACCAATTTCTGCGATTGAAAAATTCAACGAATTTAGAAAAAAGTAGTTCGATATACTTGAAAGGAAAATATTGAGAGAAAACTAACGATCACATAAAAAACACGAAAATTTAAAAAACCGAGCCGTTCTCTGTGGAAGTACCAATTTAAATGCGTGTTAAAATTAAAACGACATACTCCGCGAAAAAGAAATCATCAAATGATAAAAAAAGGTGTTTGAAACTCTTGAAAGGATATTATCGAGGAAAAATAAGGATTGCATCGAAAACACAAAAAGTTAATAAAGACGAGCAGTTTTCCGTTTAAATGCCACATAAATTACGTGTTTAAATTAAAACTTCATATTTTTCGGTAGAGAAATCAAGGAATGATTGAAAAAGGGGTTTGAAATTGAACGATATCATCGAAAACACGGAAAAAAATTAAACGAGTTGATTTATTTAATAATACCCCAACATACGTGTTTACCATAAAATAACGTATTTTTCGATGGAGAAATTAACAAATCATGAAAAAAGGAGTGTAAAATTTAACGATTTCATTGAAAACACGGAAAATAGATATAAAATAGCTTATTTCTGTTGTAACTCCACTGCAAATACTTGTTTAAATTAAAACGGCATTTTAAGCGATGGAGAAATAAACGAAAAAGGAGTTTGGTTTTCTTAAATTAAAGAAATTTAGAGAGGGAACGCGATTTCATCCAAAATACGATCATTGGATGAAAACTAGCCGTTTTAAGTGGACACACCGCAAAACATGCGCGTGGAAAATCATAACACAAATGTTTGCGGGTAAAAAACCAACGAATTTTGAAAAATGTAGTTTGAAAAACTTGGAAGGAAATAATTGAGAGAAAATTTACCTTTTCAGCTTAAACACAAAGAAATCTGTAAAATCGAGGAAATACCATTTTAAATGCGTGTTAAAATTAAAAGGACATACTCTGCAATGAAGAAATCATCAAATGATGAAAAGAAGTGTTTTAATTACTTAAATTAAATATATTTAGAGAAAATACGCATTTCATCGAAATAACGAAGATTGATAAAAAGCTAGCAGTTTTCAGTGTACTCGCCACAAAACATACGTGTTTTAAAAATTACCAATATTTTGCGATTGAAATTTCAAGGAATACCGAAAAAAGTAGTTTGTAACTCTTGAAAGGAGAATTTCTAGGGTAAAATAACGATTGCATCTAAATCACGAGAAGTAAACAAGAACGAGCAGTTGTCCGTTTACATACCTTAGCAAATTACGTGTTTAAATTAAAACGATATATTTTGCGGTGGAGAAATCAAAGAATGATGAAAAAATGGGTTTGAAATTTAACGATATCATCGAAAACACAGAAAAAAATTAAACGAGTTTTTTTTATTTGGAAAAACCATAAATACGTGTTTACATTCAATATAACGTATTTTTTGATGGAGAAAATAACAAATCATGAAAAAAGGACTTTAAAACTTAACGATTTCATTGGAAACACGGAAAAAAATATGAAAACGAGCTATTTCATGTGGAAACTCCACTTTAAAGACTTGTTTAAATTAAAACGAAATTTTTAGCGTTGGAGAAATAAACGAAAAAGGAGTTTGATTTACTTAAATTGAAGAAATTTAAAGAAAGTACGCGTTTTCATCAAAAATACGATAATTAAATGAAAACTAGCCGTTTTCAGGGGACATGCCGCAAAACATGCGCGTGGAAAATCATAACACCAATGTTTGCGGTTAAAAATCCAACGAATTTTGAAAAAATTTGTTTGAAAAACTTGGAAGGTAATAATTGAGAGAAAATTTATGATTTCACCAAAAAACATAAATACAAGGAGTTCTCTGTGGAAATCCATCATCAAATACTAGTTAAAATTATAAAGATATAACTTGCGATGTAAAAGACAAAAAATAATGAAAAACGACGTTTGAAAACCTTGAATTGAAAAAATGCTGATTGATTGATTTCATCGAAAATAAGAAGATAAAATAAACACTTGCAGTTTTCAGTGGAATAAACCAAAATATACGCGTGGATAATAATAAAACCAATGTTTGCGGTTAAAAAACCAACGAATTTGGAAATATATAGTTTGAAAAACTTGGAAGGAAATTATTCAGAGAAAATATACGATTTCAGCTAAAACACAAAAAATACTTAAAAACGAGAAGTTATCTCTGGAAATACCACATCAAATACTAGTTTAAATTATAACGATATAATTTGTGATTTAAAAGAAAAGACAAATACTTGGTGTAATTAAAACGACATTTTTAGCGTTGGAGAAATAAACGAAAAAGGAGTTTGATTTACTTGAATTGAAGAAATTTAAAGAAAGTACGCGTTTTCATTAAAAATACGATTATTAAATGAAAACTAGCCGTTTTCAGTGGACATGCCGCAAAACATGCGCGTGGAAAATCATAACACCAATGTTTGCGGTTAAAAAACCAACGAATTTTGAAAAATTTGTTTGATAAACTTGGAAGGTATAAATTGAGAGAAAATTTACGATTTCAGCAAAAACACAAAAAATACTTTAAAACGAGAAGTTATCTCTGGAAATACCAAATCAAATACTAGTATAAATTATAACGATATAATTTTTGATTTAAAAGACAACGAAAAGAAGATAAAGTAAAAACTTGCAGTTTTCATGGTTATGGCAACAAAACGTACGCGTTGATAATAATACCAACTTTTTTTCGATTGAAAAATGAACGGTTAAAAAAAATACGCGATTTCATCGAAAATACGTAGATTGAATAAAAACGAGCAGTTTTCTGTTGGTAATACCACATAAAACCCGTGTTAAAATTACCGAACATATTTCGGATAGATAAATGAACGAATGATGAAGAATGGCGCTTCAAACAATGAAATTGAAAAAAGTTAAAGAAAATACGAGATTACATTGAAAATACGAGGATTAAAAGAGAAATAGCTGTTCTCAGTGAACTCGCCAAAAAACATGCGCGCTCAAAATCATCACACCAATTTCTGCAATTAAAAATTCAACGAATTTTGAAAAAAGTAGTTCGATATACTTGAAAGGAAAATATTGAGAGATTATTAACGATCACATCGAAAACACGAAAATCAAATATAAACGAGCTGTTCTCAGTGGAAATACCGATTTTAATGCGTGTTAAAATTAAAACGACATACTCTGTGTTGAGAAAATACGTGAATGCATAAGAAATACGATGATGGAATAAAAACTACCAGTTTTCAGTGTACTCGCCTCAAAACATACGTGTTTAAATAATTAACCATATTTTGCGATTGAAAATTTAACGAATTTTGAAAAAAGTAGTTCGAAATACTTAAAAGGAAAATATTGAGAGAAAATTACCGATTCCATCAAAAACACGAAAATTAATGAAAAGAGCTGTTCTCTGTGGTAATACCAATATAAAATGCGTGTTAAAATTAAAACGATATATTTGGCGGTGGAGAAATCAACGAATGATGAAAAAATGGGTTTGAAATTTAACGATATCATCGAAAAGACAGAAAAAAACGAGTTGTTTTTATTTGGAAAAACCATAAATACGTGTTTACATTCAATGTAACGTATTTTTTGATGGATAAAATAACAAATCATGAAAAAAGGACTTTAAAAATTAACTATTTCATTGGAAACACGGAAAAAAAGTATGAAAACGAGCCCTTTTATGTGGAAACTCCACTTCAAATACTTGTTTAAATTAAAACGACATTTTTAGCGTTGGAGAAATAAACGAAAAAGGAGTTTGATTTACCTAAATTGAAGAAATTTAGAGAGAATACGCGTGTTAATATAAAATACGCTAATTAAATGGAAACTAGCCGTTTTCAGTGGACATGCCGCAAAACATGCGCGTGGAAAATCATTACACCTATGTTTGCGGTTAAAAAACCAACAAATTTTGAAAAAATTTGTTTGAAAAACTTGGAAGGTAATAATTGAGAGAAAATTTATGATTTCACCAAAAAACACAAAAAAACATAAAAACAAGGAGTTCTCTGTGGAAATCCATCATCAAATACTAGTTAAAATTATAAATATATAACTTGCGATGTAAACGACAAAAAATAATGAAAAACGTCGTTTGAAAACCTTGAATTGAAAAAATGTTGATTGATTAATTTCATCGAAAATAAGAAGATAAAGTAAAAACTAGCAGTTTTCAGTGGAATGGACCAAAACATACGCGTGGATATTAATAACAATTATTTTTCGATTGAAAAATCAACGGATAAAAAAAATACGCGATTTCATCGAAAATACGTAGGAAGATGAAATCGAGCAGTTTTCGCTGGAATCACCACATGAAACAAGTGTTCAAATTAACGGACATATTTTCGATAGATAAATCAACGAATGATGAAGAAAGGCGCTTGAATCAATGAAATTGAAAAAAGTTAGAGAAAATACAAGATTACATCGAAAATATGAAGATTGAAAAAGAACTAACAGTTCTCAGTGAACTCGCCACAAAACATGCGTGCTTAAAATCATCACACCAATTTCTGCGATTGAAAATTCAACGAATTTTGAAAAAAGTAGTTCGATATACTTGAAAGGAAAATATTGAGAGAAAATTAACGATCACATAAAAAACACGAAAATTTAAAAAACCGAGCCGTTCTCTGTGGAAGTACCAATTTAAATGCGTGTTAAAGTTAAAACGACATACTCCGCGAAAAAGAAATCATCGAGTGATAAAAAAAGGTGTTTGAAACTCTTGAAAGGATATTATCGAGGAAAAATAAGGATTGCATCGAAAACACAAAAAGTAAATAAAGACGAGCAGTTTTCCGTTTAAATGCCACATAAATTACGTGTTTTAATTAAAACTTCATATTTTTCGGTAGAGAAATCAAGGAATGATTGAAAAAGGGGTTTGAAATTGAACGATATCATCGAAAACACGGAAAAAAATTAAACGAGTTGATTTATTTGGAATTACCACAACACACGTGTTTACATTAAAACAACGTATTTTTCGATGGAGAAATTAACAAATCATGAAAAAAGGAGTGTAAAATTTAACGATTTCATTGAAAACACGGAAAATAGATATAAACGAGCTCATTTCTGTTGTAACTCCACTGCAAATACTTGTTTAAATTAGACCGACATTTTAAGCGATGGAGAAATAAACGAAAAAGGAGTTTGGTTTTCTTTAATTAAAGAAATTTAGAGAGGGGAACGCGATTTCATCCAAAATACGATCATTGGATGAAAACTAGTCGTTTTCAGTGGACACGCCGCAAAACATGCGCGTGGAAAATCATAACACAAATGTTTGCGGGTAAAAAACCAACGAATTTTTAAAAATGTAGTTTGAAAAACTTGGAAGGAAATAATTGAGAGAAAATTTACCTTTTCAGCTTAAACACAAAGAAATCTATAAAATCGAGGAAATACCATTTTAAATGCGTGTTAAAATTAAAAGGACATACTCTGCAATGAAGAAATCATCAAATGATGAAAAGAAGTGTTTTAATTACTTAAATTAAATATATTTAGAGAAAATACGCATTTCATCGAAAATACGAAGATTGATAAAAAGCTAGCAGTTTTCAGTGTACTCGCCACAAAACATACGTGTTTTGAAAATTACCGATATTTTGCGATTGAAATTTCAAGGAATACCGAAAAAAGTAGTTTTTAACTCTTGAAAGGAGAATATCTAGGGTAAAATAACGATTGCATCGAAATCACGAAAAGTAAACAAAGACGAGCAGTTGTCCGTTTAAATACCTTATAAATTACGTGTTTAAATTAAAACGATATATTTTGCGGTGGAGAAATCAACGAATGATGAAAAAATGGGTTTGAAATTTAACGATATCATCGAAAACACAGAAAAAAATTAAATGAGTTGTTTTTATTTGGAAAAACCATAAATACGTGTTTACATTCAATATATAGTATTTTTTGATGGAGAAAATAACAAATCATGAAAAAAGGACTTTAAAACTTAACCATTTCATTGGAAACACGGAAAAAGTATGAAAACGAGCTATTTTATGTGGAAACTCCACTTTAAATACTTGTTTAAATTAAAACGACATTTTTAGCGTTGGAGAAATAAACGAAAAATGAGTTTGATTTACTTAAATTGAAGAAATTTAGGGAAAGTACACGTTTTCATCAAAAATACGATAATTAAATGAAAACTAGCCGTTTTCAGTGGACATGCCGCAAAACATGCGCATGGAAAATCATAACACCAATGTTTGCGGTTAAAAAACCAACGAATTTTGAAGAATTTGTTTGAAAAACTTGGAAGGTAATAATTGAGAGAAAATTTATGATTTCACCAAAAAACCCAAAAAACACAAAAAAAACATAAAAACAAGGAGTTCTCTGTGGAAATCCATCATCAAATACTAGTTAAAATTATAAATATATAACGTGCGATGTAAAAGACAAAAAATAATGAAAAACGACGTTTGAAAACCTTGAATTGAAAAAATGCTGATTGATTGATTTCATCGAAAATAAGAAGATAAAATAAACACTTGCAGTTTTCAGTGGAATGGACCAAAACATACGCGTGGATAATAATAACAATTATTTTTTGATTGAAAAATCAACGGATTAAAAAAAAATACGCGACTTCATCGGAAATACGTAGGAAGATGAAAACGAGCAGTTTTCTGTGAAAATACCACATGAAACAAGTGTTCAAATTAACGGACATATTTTCGATGGATAAATCAACGAGTGATTTAGAAAGGCGCTTGAATCAATGAAATTGAAAAAAGTTAGGGAAAAGACAAGATTACATCGAAAATACGAAGATTGAAAAAGAACTAACAGTTCTCAGTGAACTCGCCAAAAAACATTCGTGCTAAAAATCATCACACCAATTTCTGCGATTGAAAATTTAACGAATTTAGAAAAAAGTAGTTCGATATACTTGAAAGGAAAATATTGAGAGAAAATTAACGATCACATAAAAAACACGAAAATTTAAAAAACCCAGCCGTTCTCTGGGGAAGTACCAATTTAAATGCGTGTTAAAATTAAAACGACATACTCCGCGAAAAGGAAATCATCGAATGATGAAAAAAGGTGTTTGAATCTCTTGAAAGGATATTATCGAGGAAAAATAACGATTGCATCGAAAACACGAAAACCAAATAAAGACGAGCAGTTTTCCGTTTAATTGCCACATAAATTACGTGTTTAAATTAAAATTTCATATTTTGCGGTAGTGAAATCAAGGAATGATGAAAAAAGGGGTTTGAAATTTAACGATATCATCGAAAACACGGAAAAAAAATTAAACCAGTTGTTTTATTTGGAAATACCACAACACACGTGTTCAAATTAAAATAACGTATTTTTCGATGGTGAAATTAACAAATCATGAAAAAAAGGAGTGTTACATTTAACGATTTCATTGAAAACACGGATAATAGATAAAAACGAGCTCTTTTCTGTTGAAAATCCACTGCAAAAACTTGTTTAAAATAAAACGAAATTTTAAGCGATGGAGAAATAAACGAAAAAGGAGTTTGGTTTACTTAAATTAAAGAAAATTAGAGAAAGAACGCGTTTTCATCCGAAATACGATCATTGGATGAAAAATAGTCGTTTTCAGTGGACACGCCGCAAAACATGGGCGTGGAAAATCATAAAACCAATGTTTGCGGTTTAAAAACCAACGAATTTTGAAATATATAGTTTGAAAAACTTGGAAGGAAATTATTTTAGAGAAAATTTACGATTTCAGCTAAAACACAAAAAATACTTAAAAACGAGAAGTTATCTCTGGAAATACCACATCAAATACTAGTTTAAATTATAACGATATAATTTGTGATTTTAAAGACAACGAAAAGAAGATAAAGTAAACACTAGCAGTTTTCAGTGGATTGGCAACAAAACGTACGCGTTGATAATAATAAAAACATTTTTTCGATCGAAAAATCAACGGATTAAAAAAAATACGCGATTTCTTCGAAAATACGTAGATTGAATAAAAACGAGCAGTTTTCTGTTGAAATACCAGATAAAACCCGTGTTCAACTTAACGAACATATTTTCTATAGATAAATCAACGAATGATGAAGAAGTGCGCTTTAAACAATGACATTGAAAAAAGTTAAAGAAAATACGAGATTACATCGAAAATACGAAGATTGAAAGTGAACTAGCTTTTCTCAGTGAAGTCGAAAAAAAATATGCGCGCTTAAAATCATCACACCAATTTCTGCTATTAAAAATACAACGAATTAGAAAAAAGTTGCTCGATATACTTGTAAGGAAAATATTTAGAGATTATTAACGAACACATCAAAAACACGAAAATTAAATATATAAGCGCTGTTCTCAGTGGAAATACCGATTTAAATGCGTGTTAAAATTAAAACGATTTACTCTGCGTTGAGAAAATACGTGAATGCATAAGAAATACGATGATTGAATAAAAACTACCAGTTTCCAGTGTACTCGCCACAAAACATATGTGTTTAAATAATTACCCATATTTTGCGATTGAAAATTTAACGAATTTTGAAAAAAGTAGTTCGAAATACTTAAAAGGAGAATATTAAGAGAAAATTACCGATTCCATTAAAAAGACGAAAATTAAATAAAAAGAGCTGTTCTCTGTGGCAATACCAATTTAAAATGCGTGTTAAAATTAAAACGATATATTTTGCGGTGGAGAAATCAACGAATGATGAAAAAATGGGTTTGAAATTTAACGATATCATCGAAAACACGGAAAAAAATTAAACGAGTTGTTTTTATTTGGAAAAACCATAAATACGTGTTAACATTCAATATAACGTATTTTTTGATGGAGAAATTAACAAATCATGAAAAAAGGACTTTAAAACTTAACGATTTCATTGTAAAACGGAAAAAAAATTAAAACGAGCTCTTTTATGTGGAAACTCCTCTTCAAATACTTGTACAAATTTTTAGCGTTGGAGAGATAAACGAAAAAGGAGTTTGATTTACTTAAATTGAAGAAATTTAAAGAAAGTACGCGTTTTCATCAAAAATACGATAATTAAATGAAACTAGCCGTTTTCAGTGGACATGCCGCAAAACATGCGCGTGGAAAAGCATAACACCAATGTTTGCGGTTAAAAAACCAACGAATTTTGAAAAAATTTGTTTGATAAACTTGGAAGGTAATATTTGAGAGAAAATTTACGATTTCACCAAAAAAAACAAAAATAAAACATAAAAACAAGGAGTTCTCTGTGGAAATCCATCATCAAATACTAGTTTAAATTATAAAGTTATAACTTGCGATGTAAAAGACAAAGAATAATGAAAAACGTCGTTTGAAAACCTTGAAATGATAATACTACCTTGATCAAAAATTTCCCGGAATTTATTCAGAAAATTAAAAATACAAGTTTATTCATCTAAATCTATATTGTCCCCTTCAAAGTAATCCCCATCGACTGCCACACACTTATGCCAGCGCTTGATCCAATCCTCGAAACATTTTTTATATTCGGTTTCCTCAATGTCCATAAGTGCTTCCTGCGATTTTTCCATTACTTCCTCTCGGCTGCTAAAACGCGTTCCCCGTAATGGTTTTTTAACTCGATTGAACAGAAAGAAGTCACAGGGAGCCAAATCAGGTGAATTCGGTGGCTGTTGGATGGTATTTGTTGCATTTTTCGTCAAATAATTACGAATAATGATAGCACTGTGCGACGGTGCGTTATCATGGTGCCAAATCCACGAGTTTTCTGCCCATATTTCTGGTCTCTTTCGGCGAATTGCTTCACGCAAGCGTCTCATTACGCCCAAATAATACTCTTTGTTTACTGTCTGGCCTTCTGGCAAAAATTCATGATGCACTACACCGTTGTAATCAATGAAAACCGTCAGCATTGCCTTCTTTTTTGACTGAAAACAACGTGGTTTTTTTGGTCTCGGCTCATTTGGTGAACGCCATTCACTTGCCTGATGTCTGGATTGCGTGTCGTACTCATAAACCTACGTCTCGTCTCCATAAATGATCCTTTTGATGAATGTGGGATCGGATTCAGCCTCGCAAATCATTTCTTTTGCGACGGCAACACAGTCTCTTTTTTGCATGAAATTGAGGTCTTTTGGCACCAACTTTGCTGCTACACGACGGACACCCAAATCATTAACCACAATGTCTTGGGCGGATCCATAGGCAATGTTCAAGTCCTCCGCTATTTCTCTGATGGTTAATTTGCGGTTATTGACCAACATTTCTTTTACTTTATCAATTTTTTCACCGACTTTCGATGTCGATGGTCTACCACTGCGTTCATCATCTTCGATTGACTCACGACCACTTCTGAACCGCTCGTGCCACTGGTAAACAACCGTTTTTTATAGAGAATCGTTGCCGAAACACTTATCCAACATTTCCAACGTCCGTGCGCCACTAAATCAGTTTTTTACGCAAAATTTAATACAAGTTCGTTGTTGCAAATTTAAATCCATTTCTGCAATTGTAAAAAATCGCCAACACACACAGAGAGAGATGTACTCTTGGCTACGTAACTTTTGCAAATATCAAGTTATGACACTAAGATTTAAAGGGAATATCAACAACAGATGTACCAATTTAACAAAAAAAAATAACTTAAATCGGAACGATCAGAGCGCCACACGGTGGTTATTCCGGGGACCTTTTGATCAAGGTAGTATGTTGATTGATTGATTTCATCGAATATAAGAAGATAAACTAAACACTTGCAGTTTTCATTGGAATGGACCAAAACATACGGTTGGATAATAATAACAATTTTTTTCGATTGAAAAATCAACGGATTAAAAAAAAAATATGCGATTTCATCGAAAATACGTAGGAAGATGAAATAGAGCAGTTTTCTGGGGAAATGCCACATGAAACAAGTGTTCACATTATCGGACATATTTTCGATAGATAAATCAACGAATGATTTAGATAGGCGCTTGAATCAATGAAATTGAAAAAAGTTAGAGAAAATACAAGATTACATCGAAAATACGAAGATAGAAAAATAACTAACAGTTCTCAGTGAACCCGCCACAAAACATGCGCCCTTAAAATCATCACACCAATTTCTGCAATTGGAAATTAAACGAATATTGAAAAAAGTAGTTCGATATACTTGAAAGGAAAATATTTAGAAAAAATTAACGATCAGATAAATAACACGAAAATTAAATAAAAAGAGCTGTCTCTGTTGTAATACCAATTAAAATACTTGTTAACATTAAAACGACATAATCTGCGATGAAGAAATCATCGAATGATTGCACAGGGTGTTTGAATTACTTAAATTAAAAATATTTAGAGAAAATACGCATTTCATCGAAAATAGGAAGATTGATAAAAAGCTAGCAGTTTTCAGTGTACTCGCCACAAAACATACGTGTTTAAATAATTACGTATATTTGGGTTTGAAAATTCAACGAATATCGAAAAAAGTAGTTTGAAAATCTTGAAAGGAAAATATCGAGGGTAAAATATCGATTGCATGGAAAACTCGAAAAATAAATAAAGACCAGCTGTTTCCCGTTTAAATACCATATAAATTACGTGTTTAAATTAAAACTACATATTTTGCGGTGAAAAAATCAAGGAATGATGAAAAAAGGGGTTTGAAATTTAACGATATCATCGAAAACACGGAAAAAAATTAAACGAGTTGTTTTTATTTGGAAAAACCATAAATACGTGTTTACATTCAATATAACGTATTTTTTGATGGAGAAATTAACAAATCATGAAAAAAGGACTTTAAAATTTAACGATTTCATTGGAAACACGGAAAAAGTATGAAAACGAGCTCTTTTATGTGGAAACTCCACTTTAAATACTTGTTTAAATTAAAACGACATTTTTAGCGTTGGAGAAATAAACGAAAAAGGAGGTTGATTGACTTAAATTGAAGAAATTTAAAGAAAGTACGCGTTTTCATCAAAAATACGATAATTAAATGAAAACTAGCCGTTTTCAGTGGACATGCCGCAAAACGTGCGCGTGGAAAATCATAACACCAATGTTTGCGGTTAAAAAACCAACGAATTATGAAAAAAAATGTTTGATAAACTTGGAAGGTAATAATTAAGAGAAAATTTACGATTTCAGCAAAAACACGAAAAATACTTAAAACGAGAAGTTATTTCTGGAAATACCACATCAAAAACTAGTTTAAAGTATAACGATATAATTTTTGATTTAAAAGACAACAAAAAGAAGATAAAGTAAAAACTTGCAGTTTTCATGGGAATGGCAACAAAACGTACGCGCTGATATTATTATAACAACTTTTTTTCGATTGAAAAATGAACGGTTAAAAAAAAATACGCGATTTCATCGAAAATACGTAGATTGAATAAAAACGAGCAGTTTTCTGTGGAAATACCACATAAAACCCGTGTTCAAATTACCGAACATATTTTCGATAGATAAATGAACGAATGATGAAGAATGGCGCTTCAAACAATGAAATTGAAAAAAGTTAATGAAAATACGAGATTACATTGAAAATACGAGGCATAAAGAGAACTAGCTGTTCTCAGTGAACTCGCCACAAAACATGCGCGCTTAAAATCATCACACCAATTTCTGCTATTAAAAATTCAACGAATTTTGAAAAAAGTAGTTCGATATACTGGAAAGGAAAATATTGAGTGATAATTAACGATCACATCGAAAACACGAAAATCAAATATAAACGAGCTGTTCTCAGAGGAAATATAGATTTTAATGCGTGTTAAAATTAATACTACATACTCTGCGTTGAGAAAATACGAAAAATTAACGAATTTTGAAAAAAGTAGTTCGAAATACTTAAAAGGAAAATATTGAGAGAAAATTAACGATCACATAAAAAACACGAAAATTAAATAACAAGAGCTGTTCGCTGTGGTTATACCAATTAAAATACTTGTTAACATTAAAACGACATAATCTGCGATGAAGAAATCATCGAATGATTGAACAAGGTGTTTGAATTACTTAAATTAAAAATATTTAGAGAAAATACGCATTTAATCGACAATAGGAAGATTAATAAAAAGCTAGCAGTTTTCAGTGTACTCGCCACAAAACATACGTGTTAAAAAATTTACCTATATTTTGCGTTTGAAAATTCAACGAATATCGAAAAAGTAGTTTGAAACTCTTGAAAGGAAAATATTGAGGATAAAATAACGATTGCATCGAAAACTCGAAAAATAAATAAAGACCAGCAGTTTTCAGTTTAAATACCATATAAATTACGTGTTGAAATTAAAACTACATATTTTGCGGTGGAAAAATCAAGGAATGATAAAAAAAGGGGTTTGAAATTTAACGATATGATCGAAAGCACGGAAAAAATTAAACAAGTTGTTTTATTCTGAAAAACCACAAAATACGTGTTTACAATAAAATAATGTATTTTTTGATGGAGAAATTAACAAATCATGAAAAAAGGAATTTAAAAATTAACGATTTCATTGAAAACACGGAAATAGATATAAACGAGCTCTTTTATGTGGAAACTCCACTTCATATACTTGTTTAAATTAAAACAACATTTTCAGCGAAGGAGATATAAACGAAAAAGGAGTGTGATTCCTTAAATTTAAGAAATTTAGAGAAAGTACACGTTTTCATCCAAAATACGATCATTGGATGAAAACCAGCCGTTTTCAGTGGACACGCCGCAAAACATGCGCGTGGAAAATCATAACACAAATTTTTTCGGTTAAAAAACCAACGAATTTTGAAAAAAGTAGTTTGAAAAACTTGAAAGGAAATAATTGAGAGAATTAACGATTTCACCAAAAACAAAAAAAATCCATAAAATCGAGGAAATACAATTTTAAATGCGTGTTAAAAATAAAACGACATACTCTGCGATGAAGAATTCATCAAATGATAAAAAGAGGTGTTTTAATTACTTAAATTAAATATATTTAGAGAAAATACGCATTTCATCGAAAATACGAAGATTGATAAAAAGCTAGGTGTTTTCTGTGTACTCGCCACAAAACATACGTGTTTTGAAAATTACCCATATTTTGCGAATGAAATTACAACAAATATCGAAAAAAGTAGTTGGCAACTCTTGAAAGGAAAATATCGAGGGTAAAATAACGATTGCATCGAAAACACGAAAAATAAATAAAGACGAGCAGTTGACCGTTTAAATACCACATAAATTGCGTGTTTAAATTAAAACTACATATTTTGCGGTGGAAAAATCAACATATGATGAAAAAATGAGTTTAAAATTTAACTATATCATCGAAAACACGGAAAAAAGTTAAACGAGTTGTTTTATTTGGAAATACCAGAAAATACTTGATTACATTAACAAAACAAATTTTTCCAAAACCAACGAATTTTGAAAAGACTAGTTTGAAAAACTTGGAAGGTAATAATTGAGAGAAAATTTACGAAATCACCAAAAACACAAAAAATACATACAATCGAGGAGTTCTCTGTGAAAATCCCATATCAAATACAAGTTTAAATTATAACGATATAATTTGCGATGTAAAAGACAACGAATGAGGAAAAAATAAGTTTGAATAACTTGAATAGGTAAAATGTTGAGAAAACACGTGAATGCATCAAAAATACAATGATTGAATAGAGACTAGTAGTTTTCAGTGGACTGGCCACAAAACGTACGCGTTTCAAATAATCAAACCTACATTCCGATTGAAAAATCAACGGATTTTGAAAAAAGGAGTTTGAAAATACTACAATTAATACGAGTTGGAATAAGAAGATATATTTTGCGATTGAAAAATCAACGAAAGAAGGAGTTTGATATTAAACAATGTTACCGAAAACACGGAAAATAAATAAAAACGAGCTGTTTTCTGTGAAAACTCCACTTCAAATACTTGTTTAAATTAAAACGACATTTTTAGCGAAGGAGATATAAACGAAAAAGGATTTTGCTTAACTTAAATTGAAGAAATTTAGAAAAAGTACGCGTTTTCACCCAAAATACGATCATTGGATGAAAACTAGTCGTTTTCAGTGGACACGCCGCAAAACATGCGCGTTGAAAATCATAACACCAATGTTTGCGGTTAAAAAACTAACGAATTTTGAAAAATAAAGGTTGAAAAACTTGGAAGGAAATTATTCAGAGAAAATTTACGATTTCAATTTAAACACAAAAAATACATAAAAACGAGAAGTTTTCTGTTGAAATCCCACTTTAAATACTAATTTAAATTATAACGAAATAATTTGCGATGTCAAAGACAACGAATGAGGAAAAAAAGTTTGAATAACTTGTATTGAAAAAATGTTGAGAAAATACGTGAATGCATCAAAAATACAATGATTGAATAAAAACTAGCAGTTTTCAGTGGCTTCGCCACAAAAGGTACGCGTTTTAAATAATCAAACCTACATTCCGATTGAAAAATCAACGGATTTTGAAAAAAGTAGTTTTAAAATACTACATTAAATACGTGTTGGAATAAGACAACATAGTTTGCGATGGAGAAATCCACGAATGATGAAAGAAGAAGTTTTAAATTAAACGATGTTATCGAAAACACGGAGAATAAATAAAAACGAGCTGTTTTCTGTGAAAACTCCATTTCAAATACTTGTTTAAATTAAAACGACATTTTTAGCGAAGGAGACATAAACGAAAAAGGATTTTGATTAACTTAAATTGAAGAAATTTAGAAAAAGTACGCGTTTTCACCCAAAATACGATCATTGGATGAAAACTAGTCGTTTTCAGTGGACACGCCGCAAAAAATGCGCGTTGAAAATCATAACACCAATGTTTGCGGTTAAAAAACTAACGAATTTTGAAATATATAATATGAAAAACTTCAGAGAAAATTTACGATTTCACTTTAAACACAAAAAATACATAAAAACGAGAAGTTTTCTGTAGAAATCCCACGTCCAATACTAGTTTCAATTATAACGAAATAATTTGCGATGTCAAAGACAACGAATGATAAAAAAGGCGTTTGAAAATCTTTAAGTTAATATTTGTTGATTGATTGATTTCATCGAAAATAAGAAGATATAGTAAAAACTAGCAGTTTTCAGTGGAATGGCAACAAAACATACACGTTGTTAATAATAACAACTTCTTTTCGATTGAAAAATCAACGGATTAAAAAAAATACGCGATTTCATTGAAAATACGTAGATTGAATAAAAACGATCAGTTTTATGTAAAAATACCGCATAAAAAACATATTTTCGGTAGATTACTCAACAAATGATGAAGAATGGCGCTTCAAACAATGAAATTGAAAAAAGTTAAAGAAAAAACGTGATTACATCGAAAATACGAAGATTGAAAGAGAACTATCTTTTTTCAGTGAACTCGCCAAAAAACATGCGCGCTTAAAATCATCACACCATTATCTGCTATTAAAAATTCAACGAATTATTAAAGTTCGATACACTTGAAAGGAAAATATTGAGAGATTATTAATGATAACATCAAAAACACGAAAATTAAATAAAAACGAGCAGTTCTCTGTTGAAATAACAATGTAAATGTGTGTTAAAATTAAAACGACATACTCTGCGTTGAAGAAATCATGGAAAGGTGTTTAAATTACTTAAATTAAAAATATTTAGAGAAAATAAGCATTTCATCGAAAATACGAAGATTGATAAAAAGCTAGCAGTTTTCAGAGTACTCGCCAAAAAACATACGTGTTTAAATAATTACCCATATTTTGCGATTGAAATTTCAAGGAATATCGAAAAAAGTAGTTTGTAACTCTTGAAAGGAGAATATCTAGGGTAAAATAACGATTGCATCGAAATCACGAAGAGTAAATAAAGACGAGCAGTTGTCCCTTTAAATACCACATAAATTACGTGTTTAAATTAAAACTACATATTTTGCGGGTGAGAAATCAACGAATGATGAAAAAAGGGGTTTGAAATTTAACGATATCATCGAAAACACGGATAAAAATAAACGAGTTCTTTATTTGGAAAGACCAGAAAATACTTGCTTACATTAAAAAACGTATTTTTCGATGGAGAAATTATCGAATCATGAAAAATGGAATTTAAAATTTAACGATTTAATTGAAAACACGGAAAATAGATAAATATACTACAAGAAGAAATACTACATTAAATACATTTTAAATTAGACGACATATTTTGCGATGAAGAAATCAACAAATGATGAAAGAAGGAGTTTGAATTTAAAAAATGTTACCGAAAACACGGAAATAAATAAAAACCAGCTGTTTTCTATGGAAACTTAACTTCAAATACTAGGTTAAATTAAAACGACATTTTTAGCGATGGAGAAATAATCGAAAAAGGAGTTTGATTTACTTAAATTGAAGAAATTTAGAAAAAGTACGCGTTTTCATCCAAAATACGATCATTTGATGAAAACAATCCGTTCTAGTGGACACGCCAAAAAAAATGCGCGCTGAAAATCATAACACCAATGTTTGCGGGTAAAAAACCAACGAATTATGGTAAAAGTAGTTTGAAATACTTGGAAGGAAATTATTGAGAGACAATTTACGATTTCACCTGAAACACAAATCAAACATAAAAACGAGGAGTTTTCTGTGGAAATCCCACATCAAATACTAGTTTAAATTATAACGAAATAATTTGCGACGCAAAAGACGAAGAATGATGGAAAAAGGCGTTTGAAAAACTTGAATTGAAAAAATGTTGTTTGATTGATTTTATCGAAAATAAGAAGATAAAGTAAAAACTAGCAGTTTTCAGTGGAATGGCAACAAAACGCGTTAAATTCGTTAATGCATAAAAATACGTGAATGCATAATATATACGATGATTGAATAAAAACTAGCAGTTTTCAGTGGACTCACTACAAATCATACACGTTTAAAATAATCAAACCTGTTTTCCGATTGAAAAGTCAACGAATTTTGAATAAGGTAGTTTGGAAGTACTAAATTTAATACGTGTTGAAATTAAACGACATATTTTGCGATGGAGAAATCAACGAATGATGAAAGAAGAAGTTGGAAATTAAACGATGTTACCGAAAACACGGAAAATAAATAAAAACGAGTTGTTTTCCGTGGAAACTCCACTTCAAATACTTGTTTAAATTAAAACAAAATTTCAAGCGATGGAGAAATGAACGAAAAAGGAGTTTGATTTACTTAAATTGAAGAAATTTAGAGAAAGTACGCGTTTTCATCCAAAATACGATCATTGGATAAAAACTAGATGTTTTCAGTGGACACACCGCAAAACTCCTTCATTCATCATTCGCTGATTTCTCCATCGCAAAATATGTTGTCTCATTTCAACACGTATTTAATGTAGTATTTCCAAACTACTTTATTCAAAATTCGTTGATTTTTCAATCGGAAAATAGGTTTGATTATTTTTAACGCGTATGTTTTGTGGCGAGTCCACAGAAAACTGCTAGTTTTTATTCAATCATCGTATATATTATGCATTCACGTATTTTCTCAACACTTTTTCTTTTAAAGTTTTTCACTCTTTTTTTGATTATTCGGGATATTTTACATTGTACATTATATCGTTTTTATTTAAACTAGTATTTGATGTGGTATTTCCACGAAAAACTCCTCGTTTTTATGTATTTTTCTTGTTTTTGGTGAAATCTTAAATTTTCTCTCAATTATTTCCCTGAAAGTTTTTCAAACAACTTTTTTCAAAATTCGTTAGTTTTAAAACTGCAAACATTGGTGTTATGATTTTCCACGCGCATGTTTTGCGGCATGTCCACTGGAAACGACTAGTTTTCATCCAATGATCGTATATTGGATGAAAACACGTACTTTCTCTAAATTTGTTCAATATAAGTAAATGAAACTCCTTTTTCGTTTATATCTCCTTCGCTTAAAATGTCGTTTTAATTTAAACAAGTATTTGAAGTGGAGTTTCCACAGAAAGATGGTCGTTTTTATCCATTTTCCGTTTTTTCAATGAAATTGTTAAATTATAAATTCCTTTTTTCATGATTTGTTAATTTCTCCATCGAAAATACGTTTTTTTAATGAATAAAAGTATTTTGTGATATTTCCAAATGAAACAACTCGTTTAATTTGTTTCCGTGTTTTCGATGATGTCGTTACATTTCAAACCCATTTTTTCATCATTCGTTGATTTATCTATCGAAAATATGTCCGTCAGTTTGAGCACGTTTTTTGTGGGGTATTTCCACTGAAAACTGCTAGTTTTTATTCAATCATCGTATTTTTTATGCATTTGCGTATTTTCTCAACATTTTTTCAAATCAAGTTTTTCAAACTCCTTTTTTCATCATTCGTCGTCTTTCACATCGCAAATTATTTCGTTATATATTAAACTAGTATTTGATGTGGTATTTCCACAGAAAACTCCTCGATTTTATGTATTTATTGTGTTTTTTGGTGAAATCGTAAATTTTTTCTCAATTATTTCCCTGCAAGTTTTTCAAAAAACTTTTTTCAAAATTCGTTGGTTTTATAACCGCAAACATGTGTGTTATGATTTTCCACGCGCATGTTTTGCGGCATGTCCACTGAAAACGGGTAGTTTTCATGCAATGATCGTATTTTGGGTGAAAACGCGTACTTTTTCTAAATTTCTTCAATTTAAGTTAATCAAACTCCTTTTTCGTTTATTATTCGAATAAACAGTTTATTTATGACGATCGGTAAGGACAAGGGACCGCACACGATCGATGTTTCCAATGTCATCACAGGAGAGGGTTGAAGGTCGTCCCGGCATCTTTCATCATCCGTGGTGTCTTGTCGGCCATTTTGAAACGCTTAATCCATTTGATAACGGATATTTCCTTAAGATCATCATCACCGTAAAAAGCTGTTAACATCTCAGTAATTTCTTGATAACTTCTACCTCAGCACTTCACAAAAAACTTGTTGTTGATTTGTTGTTCCGTGATATACCATTTTCAACAAAAGGTGAAAGCAAGGACAACAGAGTCTAACATAACTGGCACCATAACGCACAGCTCGGCGATACGCCAAGCGCAGATGGTTCCTCATTGGGACTCGGGCAAAGAGCACCTTTTGTGGAACATTGGCAGAATTCAGAAAAAGGTGTATTCGTCGCTCAAAGACCTCGATGTTCCTCTCACTTGGTTCCTGGGAAAGAGTGGCCGAAGGGCACTCAAGTAATTGCCATTTACTTATTTACTTTAATTGCCATTAGTTTTGAGCCTAAAAACAATAAAATTAATATTGGTCATCACTCTTCCTACAAGTTGGCTAGTATTTTGTCCAGATGTTTAAATAGTAATATGCCTGGTAGATATTTCTTCCACGGAATAAACTGTTACTGGGTTTCTGGATGGGGTAAAACAAACGCAAGGGTCGATAGAGATTTCGGCTTCAGTATGTCCAGAGATAGACTACCATCCAATGGAAAAGGATATCGTAATGAAATATTTCTGTTAGGCAATCATGGGTGAGCGTGGATTCAAAGATTGGTGTTCAACTGACAGCCCAAGGGGTTGTTTTACAGAGAGAATTGAGAATCAATTAGCCAAATAAAGACGCCTACATTACGATTGTGTTCGTCACGGTCTTGTCATGAATTTGGGCGGGAAACACTTGAAGACGAGGGAGATCTGAATGAATTTGGCATCCAACGCGACTCTCAAAGGTCTACATCAAATAGCACTCCACCTGACTGAAGGGGAGTTGGATCAGGATTGCAATCCGACTATGCAACCTATATCTAAAGGTTTTCAACATGTGCTAGGTCTTGCATTGAATTGTTTGGGTTGATAGGAAGAGCGCATGGAATACGTTGCGTTTACCAGACTAGGGGATCCTTGAGTATCAAACGTCCTGCTTTTAGGGCGACAATCAACATAATTCATGGACATGTTCGCCAGGGTAAGGTCAGGTTTGCTGGTAAGTTTCTCTCAAAGGTTCTAGCAAATTTTCTCCAAGAGGAAGGACCTTTGGCACAGAGAGACCGTTCAACTGATGGGTCACGGCAGGATTGGGGGAGAAAGCAGTTTGAATTGTGAATGAATGCATTTGCCAAGTGGCATTAGCATTGTTTGTCCATTTAGGTTGTTCAGGAAAATGTGACCTTAATGGGAAGGATGTGCTGAACTTCTTCAAGCAAGTTCATCATTTCTTCATGAATCGTCTGGGGGATGAGCATTTAGTGACCTTGGAAATGAAGTACCTCTTTGCATAGGTGCACCCACAGGGTGTGAAGAGCAAGAGCAATGGCCAGAAGAAGAAGAAAGCCCTCGACTACTTCTTAGAACTTCACCGGTCTCAGTGTGATATCATTCGGGGTCGAGATGACTATTCTCGGCATTATGACCTTAATGTCCATTGCTGGGTTTTGGTACTGCACATTGACATTTTGTTGACAGCAGGTCGTGTGTCTGCTATTATAGTATTGAAGAAAGCTATGCGGTTTACATTCTCGGTCAATAAGCCTCGATATTTAAAATACCTTAGGAGATTCTATATGTTATTGAAGAGTCTAGTCTAAATTACTGTGTAAAATTGAAAGTATTTTCCCCATTTTATCATTGGCCCCAGTTGCAGTTTCGGTAAAGATTGATAAACAATATATAGACAGATATATATTCAACCTTGTGCGATCACGAAAGGATGATTTACTTGCAATATCTTCAAACTTCTCCTTTCTAAATGAATATATCCCCACTATCCTTCAATTTAAGAGGTAATATAAAAGTTTTCCATTCCGAATACCTTTGCGATTACCTTAAAATATATGAAGAAAATGTGTTTATTTTTTGAAGTGTAGTTAGAGATATCAGATGTAATCTCTGCTCAGAAGGTGAGAATAATGATGTTTTCAATGAATATTGTCGTATTAAATATGAAATTGGTGACTATATAATGCTCATCCAGTTTTGAATTTTGCTAGTAGAGTACACAGAAGGCCAAAGTTTTAATTAAAGGAGAAGAGTTTAAACTTTTGTTTATAGCAATTTGCTAATATCAGTCTTTTGTCGTCATTATTTAGTCTATTACAACTTATATTATTTTGAGCCAAAGTAGTGGGTCCGTAAGATAGAATGTTTTTCTGATTCCCTTTTTTTAAATGGAGAACTCATCATTGTAAAATGACTAAATCTCTTCTACAATTCATCTCTTTAAACATATTGACATGACTCTCCTAAAACCGATTAAAAATATTTAAATAACATTTCCAAAATAATTCATCAAACCGATTCTCGAGTTTGGTAAACCGTGTCGTAGCATGTAGGCAATACTATTGGCTTAGTCCACACACGTTCACTCAGACTTTAGCCCAAGTAAATCATTTTGAATGAAACTTACCTGAGAGTATGTATGCGTATACATTCCGGTTGCAATATTAATAAATGCAATCAAAGAGGACGCAAGTCAAGATAAAGTCCAAGATCATATTTACATTCGATGATGTTTGTTTCGGACTTAGTTGATTTACAAGTTCTAAAGATGATGAAAGAAATATTTCAATGCTTTGTATACATATAACCGTCCTTAAGAAATATGATTTGGGTTAAACTGTGGACATGAATCAATGGAATTTCATTCCTCACAAAATTCGGATGGGAGAAGAGACGTTTGCTGGTACCACCGTCGGTTTGGCGCCGATGCCCGGAAGTGCACGACTCCGTGCTCCTATGCGTCGGAAAACCCCTAGGGCAGTCGGTGATAGCAGCCTCCGATGGTAGTCCCGAACCATGCCGCTTGTACGTGACAGACCGAAACACAAAGGTGCGGTTTTTGATAGATACTGGGTCCGATTTGTGTGTTTTTCCTAGAGTCAAAGTGGAAAGGCCCCGCTCCAAGACTGATTACGAGCTGTTTGTAGTGAACAGCAGTGTTATTTCTACGTATGGTCGGATGACCTTTAGCCTTAACCTCGGCCTCCGTCGCGATTTTTCGTGGCGTTTCGCTGTCGCGGACGTGTCACAACCTATCATAGGGGCGGAATTCCTGATATTCTACGGGTTATTGGTGGACATGCTCAACCAGAGATTGGTTGATGGACTCACTACCATTTCAGTCCCCGGGAGTTTCGCCCAGCCTTCTCCCGATCAAGTGAAATCTGTGAGCGGTCATTCTCGTAACCACGAATTGCTTGCCACTTCCCAGAAATCACGAGACCCCCAGGCGTCCCTCATAGCGTTGACCATACTACAATGCATTATATTCGCACCACGCCAGGTAAGTCCGTTTCGTGTAAGTCACGTCGTTTGGCAACAGACAGGCTTGCCATCGCGGAACGCGAATTCGATGCAATGCCCAAATAAGGGATTGTGCGTCGGTCCGAAAGCAGCTGGTCGTCTGCCCTCCATCTGGTCCCAAAGAAAACCGGCGAGTGGCAGCCCTGCGGGGACTACAGAGCCTTCAATGCACCTTACCTGATAAATATCCGGTGCCCCACAAACAGGATTTTGCGCACGCCTTATTTAGCAATTCGGTGTTTTCCAGGCTAGATCTTGCGGAGAGGCGACATGCATTCAACAACTGTCAAGACAGCCTCGCGAAAGCTGCCCTTCTAGCCCATCCCAACCCCGACGCTCCACTTGCTCTCGTCGTAGACCCGTCAGATATTTCACTCGGTGCAGCCTTACAGCAGAAATGCGGGCAAGAGTGGCAGCCGCTTGCCTTTGACACAACGAGATTGACACCAACTGAACGAAGTTACAGCGCGTACGACCGTGAACTCCTTGCCGTGTACAAAGCCATTAAGTATTTCCGCCACATGGTGGAGGGGAGATCAATCACGGTCTATACGGATCACAAGCCTATAACGTTTGCCTTGCAAAAGAAGGCCGATCAGTGCTCCCCTCGACAATTTCGTCACATAGACTTTATCTCCCAATTCACCAAGGACATCCGTCATGTCTCCGGGGTGGAAAATGCGGTCGCCGACGCTCTCGGCAGAGTGACAGAAATTAGTGCCCCCATTGACTATGAGGCACTGGCAGCCTCCCAAACGTGTGATGAAGAAATGCAGCAATTCTTGACACCCAACTCCCCTTTGTGTCTTAAAAAGTTAAAGGTCCCCGATGGAAAATGGAAGTATATTGTGACACTTCATCCACCACGGTACGACCATACCTGACAGCCCCATTCCGCAAAAGTGCGTTTAACATGCTACATTCCCTTGCCCACCCTGGCATCCGAACCTCTGTCCAGCTGGTTGCCGATCATTTCGTGTGGCCCTCCCTACGTAAAGAATGCCGCAATTGGGCCCGATCCTGCTTGGAATGCCAAAAGTGCAAAACTCATCGCCACGTCCATTTACCTGTCGGGAGTTTCCCTCTTCCCACAGGACGGTTTCATCATATGCATGTGGACATCATCGGTCCCCTGCCCCAGTCCAACGGTTTCCGCTACTGTTTATTGATCGTTGACCGATTCACACGATAGCCGGAGGTATTTCCCATCACAGATATTTCAGTGGAAGTCGTGGTAAGGACGCTGGTTTCTGGATGGTTTGCCCGTTTCGGAGTTCCTCAGAGAATAACCACTGATCGTGGTTCGCAGTTCACCTCCTCTCTATTTCAGGACTTAGCAAAGACTTCCGGTGCAGAACACCTACGAACAACAGCCTACCACCCTGCCGCTAATGGATTGCTGGAACGTTTCCACCGCCATTTAAAGGCAGCCCTTATGTGGCATTCCGATCAAAGCTGGTCAGATGCCTTCCCATGGGTACTACTCGGCATTCGATCAGCATGGAGAGAGGACCGGAAGGCCACCCCTGCCATGATGGTGTATGGAGAACCATTATGCCTTCCTGGAGAGTTATTCTCACCTCAAACGAATCCTCCTATTGCTGAGACCCACTTCGCCGCACACATGAGAGGTCATATGCAGCAGCTGCACCCTCTTCCCATCACCCGTCATGGAGAGAAGGTTGTTTTTCAGCACCGTGATTTTGCCTCCTCATCTCAAGTGTTTGTGCGCCACAAGGCGACAAAGCGTGCCCTCCAGCCACCATATGATGGACCTTTCGAATTGCTAAATAGGACGGAAAAATATTTCACCCTTCGAGTCAATTGGAAGGATACAACGGTGTCTATTGATAGACTTAAGCCAGCATTCTTTTTGAAAGATGACAGCCATCGAGATAGGATGATTACTACGTCCAGTCCCTCCGAATCCCAAGAGGCTAAAGCCCGGAACAACTATGCCCCCGGTACTGAGCACCCGGAGTGGCCGCCGGGTCCAGTTCCCACGGAATCTGAGGGATTTTGCTTTGTAAATTGTTTTTTATTTGTTTTTCCTTTCTTTCCATCTCCTGTTGGCAAGGCTTACCCACTGCAAGGGGGGTTATGCAGCGGTTACCACATTTCATCTGTCAACTACGGAGTCTTCCTAGTCCTCCCACCAGAGGAAAGTACTAGAGTGCGGAGACGAAGGCGCATAAACCAATTAGCCGGCAGTCGGCAGCAAGAGATATCGCAACAAGCAGCAGCTCGCTCCGTCCGCCCCTACTCACATTTTGTAACTGAGCAGTGTGATAATATACGGCGTCCGAAGGGGGAAGTTGAAGCGACTAATGGTTACTAAGGTCACAGCATCCAACAGGTGTTCCAATCAATCAACAAAGGTGAACCCCAACAAGGTGAGATTACTGGAACTCCGTACTTTCACAACGAAAACCGTGAACAAAAGACAGCATCCCTTCATTCCAAAAACCAGCGTTCGAATGAGAAGCAATTCGAAGACTCACCGTATCTAATGCTAGACTCGGAAAACCAAAAAGCATTTCTCAAAATATCTGAAACTTATGTACCCAACAAAAATGGAACATTCGGGACAGTAACATTTAAAACGTACGAACTTACCGCGATCGAACGACTCAACAAAAGAGCACAAGACCATATCGTCGAGAAAACCTTTCCAAGGTTTTGATTGTATTTACGGAATTAGACCCCAGACCACAATTAAATATTTTCTGAAAGCGAAAATAGCTTTAGCTGATTAAAACCATTGTTCATCATTACAATGCCAGTGATTACAAGTCAGGTTTACGAACCTTAATACAATACCTAGAACTATATGCGTTTTATGGATCATTTGGCACGAAATTTTGGATTCTAATCTGGTAACCATTAATGATTAGAACCTACGCTTTAATCCCAAATATTGTCAAATAAATACCTATCTCCTAGTTTAAACAATACTCTGCAAATCCTAAAAGTGTCCATTAACACAATATTACAAGAACATTAATTTATTTTTATTCCACAAATACGTTACTTTTTTTAAGTAATCTACCGGTTAAGGTAGGTTTTTGGATGGACACAACTACCAACAAAAATTTTATTACTCCTAACTAAACACAAAATCCATCATCCTACTCTCTATCAGGTCCCTCTTCATCTTTGAGTACTTTCTTCCTCCCTTCATCCCGTCCAACAACCCTATCCTGTTCCTTCCCTTTCCTCTTTTGCCCAACATTCTACCCTCTATCACAGTCTTCAACATCCCACTGCCGGTCAAAACCCCCTTCATCCACTTTTCCTGCCTCCATAGGATTGCTCCCAACAAAGCCCTCTCTTCGCCCACCATACCAAGTACTTCCTCATTTGTTTTCTTCTCTGTCCATTTCACCTTCTCCATTCTTCTCCACACCCACATTTCAAAAGCCTCCAGTCTACGTCTATCCTCCTGCTTCAATGACCACGTTTCCGCTCCGTACATAGCTACGCTCCATATCAAAGTTTTTACGAGTCTCTTCTTAACATCCTTACTCAAAGTCCCTGTCATCAACTCCCTCCTCCTTGTGAAAGCCTCTTTGCCTAGCGCAATTCTTCTCTTTACGTCCCTACTACTTTGACCGTGTTGGTCCAAAACACTACCGAATTAGGCGATTTTCCTGGTGGTAACGGTCAAGTATGGTCACAGCTCTTACAACGAAAATTACATACGGACACATAAAAACAGATAAAAGACAAAATATTTTTACATACAATGGCACTTCCACATCACATACAAACAAACTTCCACATCACATACAAAATGCCGTCCACATCACATACGAACAATATTTTAATATCAACAATAATGTTTATTACACAGTGGCTGCTTTACATTTATACTTAAAACTTCTAAAATTGGATGGAAAGGGCTCAAACAAACCTCCAGGCAGCTGGTTCCAATCAGTTATAGTTCTATTTAAAAAAGAGTATTTTTTCTTATTTGATTTTTGAGTCCTTATTTTTATTTTGTGGCTATGGTCGTTTTTTCCCTTTAAGTTAGGCTTCTCTATCCCTTGCAATAAATCTTCCCACGCTTCGTCCTTTTTAACAATTCTATACATCGCGCCTGACCTACTCCTTTTTCTTCTATTTTTCAAACTCTCCCATTTCAGTATATCTAACACTTCTGTGACACTATCTGTTCTTTGGTGCCTTCCGAGTACATATCTTGCTGCCTTTCTTTGAACTTTTTCGATCTTTTTAATATGTCCCACCTCATATGGATCCCATACTATGGAGGAGTATTCTAGGATAGGGGTAACCAGTGCCTTATATGCTTTTTCTTTTGTGGCTACGCTACCTCCTTTTAAATTTCTCATCACCCAATGATATAATTTAAATGCCTTCCGTGTCAAATTATCTACTTGGACTCCCCACCGTTAAATAAATGCCTAAATATTTGCATTGACTGGTACATGGGATTCTTTCTCCAAAGAGGGTGTAAATTTCCTTTTCTGCATTATTATTATTTGAAAAATGTATATGCTTACTTTTACTTATATTAATGCCCATATTATTATTTTTAACCCAGTCACCAAGGCGATCCATGTCATTTTGTAGTATTACGTGGTCATTTACATGCTCTTTCCGTCTGTATATAATGCAGTCATCAGCAAAGAGTCTTATTTGGGAATGTAAATTGTTTGGTAGATCGTTTACGTAAATTAGGAAGAGTAATGGCCCTAGAACACTGCCTTGTGGAACTCCTGCTAAACCGCTCGCCTCATTTGAAAATGTATCCCCTAATTTTAATTTTTGAGTTCTGCCTCTAAGAAATTTTTTTATCCATTGTTTTACCCTCAAGTCCAATGGTATCGAATGCAAATTTAACAATAATTTATCGTGAGGCACTCGGTCGAAACCTGCCAAAAAATCAACAATTACTGCATCCACATCCTTTCCTTCGTCTATTGCGTCGCCGATCCCAAAAGCTGCGTTTCACTCGAGTATCGCGTTCTAAACCCATGTTTGTGTTTGAATACCCATTACCGAATGTAGTCAGCAATTCTTTTTTCCATTATTTTGCAAACAACTGAGGTAATGCTTACCGGTCTATAATTGCTGGCAATTGTTTTATCCCCTTTCTTTGAAATTGGTGTAATATTTGCTTTTTTCCAATCACTGGGCAAGGCATCATTATTTAAAGTTACTTTGAATAGATGACTCAGGTACAAAGCTATTGCGGTATCACCCAGTTTTAGAATGTCAATTGAGATATTATCCGGTCCCACTGACTCTTTTTTCCTCATCCTCCTTATTTTTTCACAAAATATGAGTCCTCCACGATAATACCGTTTGTCGAGGGCAGTAAGCTATTTGGTGCTGTTATACTGATGAAGTTCTCTGAATGTTGAATGTTTCCCATATTTTCTCCACTGTCACCGCACTATATGCTTGTATCTCTCAATTTTCAGGGAATATTGATTTTTCATTAAACGTCTGACTATGGTACCAAATCGGGAGAATAGGTCAGGTGCGGATACATGGCAACGCCGTATTTGGCCAGGAGCTGTCTCACGACGAGCACGATCACTTGGTCGACGGAAAGAATATAAAACCCAAAGCCGTGCACTTAAGGGCACTTATAGGGGGAATAAAGAAGGGGGTTTACAGGGAGTGAGAAAGTTATAGCAATCACTCAATCACTCCCGTATATGTAGACACATTGACCGTCGTGAATCGCAAACACACAACACTCAGGGTTTACGGGGCGGGAAGCCCGACGCCAGTGACCCGTCACTCAAACAAATGAAATATAAAATAAATAGTTCTAACAATTACTCCCTTGATCAGGTATTTGCACAACAAATTGACCTTCACAAGTCGCAACCACACAAACACTCAGGGTTTACGGGGCGGGAAGCCCGACGCCAGTGACCCGTCACTCAAACTAGGAAGACACTGTAAGTGACTACCTCAACTACCCACCACTACAAACTACCTCACCACCCACAACTAACAAAAGGTTCTTCCTTCTATCTTCAAAAAAATCAAATACACACCCACATTTGTTAGTCAAACTAAACTGGAACACCTATTTGTTAATCCAAAAGATCCTATTGAGACCCTAGACAAATCTGGAATCTACAAAATCTCCTGCCCACATTGTGACCTTTCTTACATCGGGCAAACTCGCAGAAATATTCGAACACGCTTTAAAGAACACGCTGCATGTTACAGACTGCCAAAGTAACGGAATTCTCCCCCGATTCATCTCCTCGACCACCTTCGGAAAAACCAATTTTTCCGCTATGATTCCATGATAAAAAGCCGTATTTTTGAAGTCTAAAATCCAATTCCTTTACGCAAAAAGATCAAAACTTGAAATTGAAGCCTACAATATTCATCTTAAGTTAACGGCAGGTCTGGATTCAATTGAATTTACCGAGTGGTTAGAATATGATAGGAAAGTCCATTCAGTCAGCATCCATAAGCTACGGCCAAAACAATTCTCAATTTCCTAGAAATTCTTCTCCCTCAAGGACGAAAGCACCCATCCTCATGTCGCCAAGGCGAAGCAATTCCCTTTTGTAGTTAATCTTTCCGAGACCAGCTTCTCCCGTGAGGAGTTAATTTTACTAAACCGGGGCCTGATTTTCAGTGTTAAACCCCCAAAACCACCCTGGAATGATCTCATTGCACACATAGCATCTGCCATTAAATACCTTGATATGGGAACCAAGAATCAAATCCGGGATTGCTGTGGGAACCAAATTAGGAAAAACCTTACGCAAGTCCCCAACAAGAGTGTACAACCTCCGAGTAACCTCTTTCCTCTTATCCGCTCACTTCGTAACACAAACTGCTTCTACTTAAAATCTGACAAAGGGAATTCCTGTGTTATTCTGGACAAAGACACCTATCTTCAAAAAATGCAATCTCTTATTGACAATGGTCCCTACACCAAAATCTTAAAAAACCCCCTCAACAAAATGATCCTAAGCTATAAGTCTGCATTAACTAATTGCAAGCACCTAATCGATAAAAAACTTAAATTCAGACTTAATATTTCGAACCCACACCTCCCACGCCTATACGGACTCTCAAAAATACATAAAACAGATTGCCCCATGCGCCCCATTGTGTCCGCCATCAATTCTCCCACCTACGAAATATCCAAGTGGCTTACGGGTGAATTCTCCAAGTTTGGGTTTCAAAGTTCATCCAATATCAGAAATTCCATCGATTTCATTGAAAAAATCAAAAACATCACTCTTACAGACCATGAAATTCTTGTCCTTTGATGTAGAGTCACTCTTTCAAAGTGTTCCAATCCCGGATACCATAACATTTGTGGCGGAGTGGCTCCAGTCTAAGAACATCTCCCCGGAAGAAATTAGAGAATACATCCTCCTGACGAACCTTGTTATGAGTAACAACTATTTCTCCTTCAACAATTCATTTTACAAACAAGACTTCGTCACCACGATGGGAAATTCCCTTTCTCCATTTCTAGCAAACCTGTTCATGTCCCGCTTTGAAGAGCAATGTCAAGAAAAATTTACCTATTTCCCAAAGGTTTGGTTCAGATATGTCGATGATATATTCGCAGTCTTCGATACTAACTCATCCTCTTTAGAAGCATTCCAAAAACAACTCAACAACCAATATCCCTCAATTAAGTTCACAGTCGAATCTGAAACAGATCGGTCCCTCCCCTTTCTTGATCTTAAGATATCCAGGACCCCCTCCAACCACCTCTCATTCAACATCTACAGGAAACCAATCCACACCAACAATTACATACACGAATCTTCTTTCGATCACAAAACACACAAATTCGCTGCCTACCACATCCTAGTACATAGGCTCCTCAATGTACCTTTGTCCAAAGCGGATTTCCAAACAGAATTAAAACACATAAAACACACGGCCGTGGTGAACGGCTACTCTGAAAAGCTCATTGATAACATCTTAAAAAAACACAGGAACAAAAGACATCTCCAAAATAACACTACACTGTATACACCAGGTGACAAGCAATTTGTCAAACTACCTCACCACCCACAACTAACAAAAGGTTCTTTCTTCTATCTTCAAAAAAATCAAATACACACCCGCATTTGTAAGTCAAACTAAACTGAAACACCTATTTGTTAATCCAAAAGATCCTATTGAGACCCTAGACAAATCTGGAATCTACAAAATCTCCTGCCCACATTGTGGCCTTTCTTACATCGGGCAAACTCGCAGAAATATTCGCACACGCTTTAAAGAACACGCTGCATGTTACAGACTGGGAAATTTCAACAAATCATCTGTCGCCCAACACATACACGAAAACTCACACAACATCACAATTGAAGACCTACAGCTATTGAAACATGTGCCTAATCACCTACTCGACCATTACGAAAGTCTGTACATTAACAAAACGAAAGAAAAACTCATGAACAGTGACAAAGGCCCAATATCGTCATCCTTGTTTTCAATCTCCCTTCCGGAATCATGACCGTCCCTTCCCCAACGGTCAAACGACCATCCCCCCCCTTTGACCTTCAAATTTCCCAAGAATTGAACCTTTTCCTGTTGGCCCCTCGCCCACCCACCAGTGCTCCCCCCCCCATAACCTTCCCCTGTCCATTACCATCCCCCCCTCCCCTACTTAACTTTTACTTATATATTTTGGCTCCAACTAATTTCATCATTCTTCTCTGAAGAGGCCTGCTTAGCATGCGAAACACCTGGTGTCAGTTTTTTCGGCACTATTTCCCCACCAGCACTGTGCTTACAGTGTCTTCCTAGTTTGAGTGACGGGTCACTGGCGTCGGGGTTCCAACCCCGTAAACCCTGAGTGTGTCTGTGTTTGTCACTTGCGAAGGTCAATTTGTTTGCAAATACCTGAGCGAGGGCGTAAGTGTTATATTTTTTTATTTTATACTTCATTGGTCTGAATGACGGGTCACTGGCGTCGGGCTTCCCGCCCCGTAAACCCTGAGTGTGTGTGTGGTTGCGATTCACGACGGTCAATGTGTCTACATATACCGGAATGGTTGAGTGATTGCTATAACTTTCTCACTCCCTGTAAACCCCCTTCTTTATTCCCCCTAAAAGTGCCCTTAAGTGTAAGGCTTTGGGTCTAATATTCTTTCCATTCACTCGGCCGTAGTACGTTCTTTATCTATTTATCACTTGGTCGACACTCAGAATTTTCGGCACCGTCTTGGCGCACATCTTGCGCATGGCCAAATCCTGTGTAATAATGCGTTGGATGTTGGATGCAGACAGACCCAACTTGTCTGCCATTTCTCCACTAGTTTCTTCATTCTCTGCCTGGCTTCTGCCGAGAACAGACGTGCTCGAGCTCGCTCCCTAGAACCGGTTCGACCCTACCTGAGACTACCTGCGTGCCTGCTGATACTTCTGTACCTCTGTGTTTGTTCTTCCCTAGTGAAGTGTAGTTTAGTGTTAGCTTTAAGTTTGTGAAATAGTTAAGTTTATTTAGTTTTTGTGTTGCTTGTTATTAGTTTTAATTGTTTGGTGGCATTCCTAGTCGGTACTCGTAGTGGCTTGCGGTGGTTTTTGTCCGTCGAATCTAATTGGTTATCGGTGAGTGCTTTATTTTCTTTACCATCTTTTTTCTTTCCTTTCTTTACTATCTTCCAAAGCGTAACTTATTGATTGAGGTAAATTTAACTAACCCCTCTTAGAAATTTTAGCGTAGCGTATACAAGTTAGCTTTTGTTGGGAACTCGGTTGTTATTTAAGATGGCTTCATCTAGGTCCCCTGTTGCCATGCTCGAAGGCACTGGCGAATGCGCGGCTTTAAGGGCCCGTATTGTCATGCTGGAGAGAATGGTGCGGGAGCTTCGATCGGAGATCGCTGGCCGGAGGACTCCCCTCAGGAGAGATGGTGCTCGGGGTGGGAATACGAAAGCCCGCCACGCCCATATGGGTGCACGGATTCGTCCGAATGCAACACGTGGCTGGGCGATAAGAGACCTACCCCGTGTCCCATCTCCCAACGAGGGAGTGTCTCACGTCCGTAGGTCGGACGATTGGAGGGTCGTCTCTCGGGGCAAGGGGAAGGTAACGCTGCGGCGTGGATTGGACTCTGCGAAGGCAGATACCATCCCCGTCTCCAACAGGTACCAGGTGCTGTCGGATGACAGCACCACCGTACCTGCAGCCCCTATCCCTACTCCGAGGGCACTGCCTAGGGTAAGACGTCAGGGAACGGGAAGGGAGGGAGTTGTAGTAATAGGTAGCTCCAATGTCCGTCGTGTAATGGTTCCATTGAGGGAAAGGGCGCGCCGCGTAGGCGCCGATCAACGGGTGACCGCCTGGTGTATACCAGGCGGAGGAGTCCCTCAGGTGACGAAGGCGATCGAGGCGGCGGTCAAAGGCACGAAGTGCTCTAGGCTGCAGGTCGTGGCCCATGTGGGCACCAACGACGTCACGGACCGTGGATCTGAGGAGGTCCTCCGTTCCCTTAGGGAACTGAGCTCCGAGGTGAAGCGCGTCCAGGGCGTCGAGGGGGTTTGGCTGGGACTAACGGTCTGCAGCATCGTTCCGAGGGAGGATCGCGGGTCTCTGGTTTGGAGCCGAGTGGAAGGCATAAACCAGAGACTATCGAGATTCTGCTCGGACATAGGAGCCTCCTTCGTCGACCTGAGACCAACCCTCCGATCTTGCAGGACTCCCCTTAACCGATCTGGGGTCCATTACACGGCGGAAGCGGCGAGTAAGGTGGCGGATAGGATACTCGACCACTGTAGGCCTTTTTTAGGATAAAGGGCAGGTCACTTAGTGGGTCAGTAACATCTGGGGATAGCGCGTATAATATTATTAATAAAAATATAAAAGTCACCGACAACACTGGCATTGATTTAGAAAGAATTGTGACACGCACTTCCCCACAAAGGCGTCCTAAACTACAGTCAGGCACAAATAAGGACGTTATTCAACATCAAAATAACTTAACTATACTTGTTATAAATTGCAGAAGCCTCAAGAACAAATCAGCGGATCTAGAACACATAATCCAAACTCATTCCGCTGATATAGTATTAGGCACAGAGAGTTGGCTGTGCAATTACATAAACGACCAAGAAATTTTCCCAATAGATTTCAAAGTTTACCGACACGATAGAGATACAAGACCCGGAGGAGGGGTTTTCGTGGCAGTGAAAAGTCATTTTGAAAGCAGGCAAGTTTCATTTGAAAATAATAACATAGAAAGTGTTTGGTGCACCTTAATACGGACCAATCAACCCAACATAAATTTATGCTCTTTCTACAGACCTCCAGACTCAGATTTGAAAACACTTCACACCCTCAACGATCAAATTTACAATTTTACACGTAAATATAATAACAGCATAAACATAATTGGTGTTGACTTTAATCTCCCTGGTATAGATTGGGACAACAATATCGTTAAATCTGGGACCCGCGATCGCGAATCTTGCAATTCCATGATAAAATTGGTTCAAAGAAACTCCCTCCATCAAGCAGTACGCATGCCCACCCGTGGAAAGAACATATTGGATCTATTTCTTACAAACACGCCTGAACGTATTATTAGTGCATCAACTGATGAGGGCTTGAGTGACCATAAAGCAATTAATGTCCACTTGGACATAGAAATAAAAATGATTGTTAAACCAAAAAGAAAATTTATAATTACCATAAAGCAGACTTTGAATCTTTTGCCAATCAATTAAACTCTTCACTACCCGAGTTCAAAACCCGCTTAAGTCATGTCAACGTGGAAGAAACTTGGACAGAATTTGTCAATATCATGCAAAAAGGAATCGTAGATTTCATACCTATAAAACACGTTAAAGCAAATCGCGACCCCAGGTGGTACAATAAAGACGTTAGAAAAGCCCTTCGAAAGCAGAGAATGCTACACTCTAGGGTAAAGAGGGAAGGCGTGAACACATCATCCCCTGAGAATAAACAATTATGGGACACATATAGATCATCTAAAATTGAAACCAAAGCACAATTACGTAGCGCCTTACTGGACTTTAAACGCAAAGTACTTTGCGAGCACTTGGACACTGACCCCAAAGCTTTCTGGTCATATGTTAGGGAAGTAAATGGGAGTAAACAAACCGTGGCTTGCTTAAGGGATTGTAGCAATATAATTCATACAGACAGTGAGGGTAAAGCTAACATCCTAAATTCATTCTTCCAAAGCGTTTTCTCGAATGATGTTGCCACCGCACATCTCCAAGAAACAATACATACTCCACCCATGGAAAAAATAACAGTGGACCAACAAGGAATTCTAAAATTGCTTAACGAGATTAAACCCAACAAATCCCCGGGTCCCGAAAATATACCAGCTAGGGTGATAAAACATTTAGCTCCAAACATTGCCCCGTACCTTCAGTTTATATTTAAAAAATCCCTCAAGGAGTGCAAAGTACCTAAGATTTGGAAAACCGCGCAAATAACGCCTATTTTTAAAGGTGGTGACAGGGAGGATCCCAGTAATTACAGACCTATATCTCTCACTTCTATCTGTTGCAAAATCTTAGAGCACATAATTGTCAGTTCAATAATGAGACACCTTGACAATATTAACTTTTTAAGTGACAATCAACACGGATTCAGGAAAACCCGGTCCTGCGAAACCCAATTAGGATTATTTACTCATGATTTACTTTTATCGGGTGAGAGAGGTAGGCAAGTGGATGCCATCTTCTTAGATTATTCGTACTCCTACATACATTGGTCGCTTGGATCATGCATATAAAATTCGGGAAATAGATGCCAGGACTAGCCGACTCAAGGACTCCTTCTTCCCACGGACAATACGGGATAGCAACTGTAGGATTATAGATAGTAAAAATTCCACTTGCCACCCTCAGTGTCTAAAAAATAATTAGTTCTACTTAAATGCATGCTCCTCCACTAACCTTATGTGTTTTGTTATAATAACCCATTCTTTCCGCATGATATCATTCGTGTTCTGTTCATCTGTTTTTAAGTTTCCCTTTCAGTCCCTCTTCCCTCCCGGCGGGGGGAAATTCCTGCTACCTGCAACGTTGGGTCGAATTCCCTTCCTTTTACTGTCTCTTTGGGGGGTTGAGTGTTTTGTGGTGCATTTTCATGTGGTAGTGATGTTTCACATTCTTGCTTGTTGTGTCCTGGCTTGCGTGTTTTAGGATGGCTTTCGTGCTGTATCCTGGGGTGCAGTTTTTTGTTGTTTTGCGGTGTATGTGTTTGCATGAGTATTGGATGGAGGGAGTTTTGCATGAGTGTGTGCGCTGCTGGGGTGTAATTTTCCGTGTTGTTTTTTGCATGTGGTATTTTTCGTTTTTACGGTTGGTGACCTAACACCCCCCGCCACACGCCCTTGCGGCGGCTTGCGGGGTATTATGTAGATGTAGATGTAGATGTAGATTTTCAAAAGGCATTTGATAAGGTCCCACATGGTAAAATCATTTATAAATTAAAGGTCGCGGGTATAAACAAGGGCGCCAAAAGTTGGGTTAAAGATTTTCTTTCAGAGCGGGAACAGAGGGTAGTCCTTGATGGCGCTAGTTCCGACAGCGTTCGAGTCACGTCGGGGGTACCTCAGGGAAGTGTGATCGGGCCGTTGCTTTTCTTGATTTTTGTTAACGATTTGAACCGCGAAGTGAAAAGTAAAATTAGGATGTTCGCGGATGACACGGTGATCTATCGGGAGATATCTGGGGATGAGGATCGTTTTATTCTAGAGCAGGATTTAGGTTGCATTACTAAATGGTGTTCTAACTGGGGATTGACTCTAAATTATAATAAATGTTCAGTGGTAAATTTCTTTAAAAGATCAACGGGATTTGCTTACAAATTAGCTGGAGGTGACCTGGCAGTAGTTGATACGGTAAAATACCTAGGTGTCACATTCACAAAAGACTTAACTTGGGGGACTCACATACGTAAAGTCTGCGGTCAAGCATATAAAAGATTGGGATTCATTAGACGCATTGTCGGCAAAAGTGACTCGAAGGTCAAGGAACGTTGTTACCACGCTCTTGTAAGGCCTCATTTAGAATACGCATGCAGCGTGTGGGATCCGAGTGAAAAAGGCCTCATTCGGGAAATTGAGAAGGTTCAACGCCGGGCAGCCCGTTTTGTAAAAAATTCCTACGATAAAACGCAAAGCGTCACCGAAATGCTCATGGATTTGGGGTGGGAATCATTGGCTGAGAGACGATTCAATGCAAGATTGAAATTATTAAATAAATTTAGATCCGCATGTTTCAGCACCGAGGTCTCGCAAATTATTCGTACTCCTACATACATTGGTCGCTTGGATCATGCATATAAAATTCGGGAAATAGATGCCAGAACTAGCCGACTCAAGGACTCCTTCTTCCCACGGACAATACGGGATAGCAACTGCAGGGTTATAGATAGCAAAATTCCACTTGCCACCCTCAGCGTCTAAAAAATAATTAGTTGTATTTAAATGCATGCTCTTCCACTAACCTTATGTGTTTTGTTATATTAACACATTCTTCCCGAATGACCTCATTCGTGTTCTGTTCATCTGTTTTTAAGTTTCCCTTTCAATCCCTCGTCCCTCTCCGCGGGGGGAAATTCCTGCTACCTGCAACGTTGGGTCGCATTTCCTGCCTTTTACAGACTCTTGGGGATAAAGTGTTTCGTGGTGCATTTTCATGTGGTGTTTCAATTTCTTGCTTGTTTTGTCCTGGCTTGCGTGTTGTTGGATGGCTTTCGTGCTGCATCATGAGGTGCAGTTTTTTAGTTGTTTTGCGGTATATGTGTTTGCATGAGTATTGGATAAAGGGATTTTTGCATGAGTGTGTGCGCTGCTGTGGGTGTAATTTTCCGTGTTGTTTTTTTGCATGTGGTATTTTTCTTTTTTACGGTTGGTGACCTAACACCCCCCGCCACACGCCCTTGCGGCGGCTTGCGGGGTATTATGTAGATGTAGATGTAGATGTAGTTAAGCGTCGGTCTGTGTTCAGCAGTGTCCTCACTCTGTCCACATCCGTGTCGGTTCTTGCCGTCGACGGCCGTCCGGAGCGATGGTCGTCTTCAACAAGCTCCCTACCCTATTTAAACCACTTGTGCCACTCAAATACTATGGAACGGCTTATAGGAGTTTCCCCATAAGCCTGCTTCATCATATCGAGGGTTTAGGTGCCGTCTTCCCAAGTTCGCACAAATCTTCACGGAATAACATTACTCTAAATTCAGATTCATTTTGTTTTTCGACGCGGGCAGAAAACTTGCTTCACTAAAACGGTCTCCTCACTCAACGACAGCCCGCAGGTGACTGAGGTTGGAGTTGCTCTGTTGCTAAGAGCCCCCTCCACCTTACCCTGCCAGACGCACCCTCCTCTATCACACCGTTCGCACCAGAGAAAAAAAGTCCTACCACTTTTGGGTAGGTCCCTGTATATGTTAATACATGTATATACATACATGTGTACATATTTATATATTCATTTAAATGTATATATGTGTGTGTGTACATATTTATATATTCATTTAAATATATAAAATATATACATACATATATATATATCCCTACTCGGACTACAACCTTGACGTGGTGGAAGGGGTTGTGCGTTCCGATGACCCCTAGAGCGGTGCTGGCAGGAGTAATAATTATATCACCTGGTAGGGTCACCCATGCCAGATAGGTCGAAGGTTAGGAGCCAGACGAAAGGTAGTCCACGCAGCGTCTGTTACTCAGTGAGGCGGCTGCAATGGCGTCGGACCCAAGTGGGGCGGCCAATAAGTGATGGTATCACGTTAAAAACTCTATTGAGGAAGGCAATGGGAAACGACATCAATTATCATTCCCAAGATTAACAAGTTGGACTATACTGAGATTTTGAGTCCTGGCAACTATGGGGCTCGGCCCAATCGGCCGTGTGTCGTACCCGGCAGCGGGGGAGGCAAGGCTTCCGCGGTCGTCATCCTACGAAACCCTTGCAAGGGAAAACCAGCAGCAGCAGGACAGAAGACGCAGGAGAAGAAGACCAAATTAGTTAGAATAGGAACGTGGAATGTTAGGACAATCATGAGGACAAGGAAATTGGAGAATGTTAAGCGAGTGATGGAAAGGGGAAATATTGATATTTTAGGTCTATGCAAGGTGAGATGGAAAGATAGTGGGGATTACTGGAGTGATAAGTATAGAATAATATACAGCGGCGGCGACGAGAGCCAACGAGGGGTTGCTATAGTAATAAATGAAGAGGTAGGGAGAAGCGTAGTCAACATAGAGCAGGTAACAGATAGAATACTACTAGTAGAGATAAAAACAGAACCGACGAACTTGGTCATTATTCAGGTATACATGCAACCGAGCAACCAGAAGGCAGAGGAGGACGATAGGATATACGATCAGTTAGCGGACATAATCGCGTTTGAACCTGCAGGGAAACATTTGATAGTGATGGGGGATTGGAATGCGACGGTAGGCGAAGGAAGAGATGGTGATGAGGTCAGGGACTACGGTTTAGGCACAAGGAATGACCGCGGGGAGAAAGCAGTTAAGTTCTGCTGGAGACGGGCTGGTCACCACCAACACTTGGTTTAGACACCACAAAAGATGCAGGTATACATGGAAAATGCCAGGTGACTCAGAAAGGTATCAGCTAGATTATATCATGGTTAGACACAGGTTTAGGAACAGTGTGATAAATTTGCACAGCTTCCCGGGAGGAGATGCAGACTCTGAGATGTAGAAGCATTAAAAGGTTTGAAAAGGAAGGAATAGAAACAGGCGGTAAAGGATATAATGGAGGATGGTAAAGAGCTAAGTAATATTGAAGAAAATTGGGAAAGTATTAAGAACGGCTTGTCTAAAGCCGCAAAAGACACTATTGGAACCGTTAACGTTAAAAGGACTAGGAAACCATGGATCACGGATGAGATGATTACAAAGATGGATGAGCGGCGAAAATGAAAGAATCTAAATAAAGAATTAGGCAAAATGAAGTACAAAGAATTAAACAATAAATTGAGACGGGCAACAAATAAAGCAAAAAAAGCATGGTGGAAGACGCAGTGCGATGATATGGAAAGTCTGCAAAGGAAGGGGGAAATCCGTGCGCTGTACAGCAAAGTTAAATCTTTATCGGGAAGTAAGAAAGGGAGATCAACGATAGCAGTTAGAGATAAGGCGGGTAAGATGATTGTTGAGTGAAAGAATACATAGAAGAACTGTATAGTGAAGAGCTTAGACCAAAAAAGTTAGACACAGAAAAGGAACATGACGTAGAAGAAGATAGTTTAGATCAAGGCATACTAAACAATGAGATAGGAAGGGCATTAAGGGAGATGAAACTAAATAAGGCCGTCGGGGTTGATAACATTCCCGCGAAAATTTTAATAGGCTTAGGAAAATGTGGGAGGAAGAGGCTTTATGGGCTGATCCGCAGTATTTATGAGGAAGGAATCTGGCCGGAAAACTATGTGAGATCAGTTTTAGTTCCTATTCCAAAGGAGGTAAAGGCTACATCATGTGAGGACTACAGGATGATAAGTTTGATATCCAACGCAGCTAAAGTTTTCGAAAAAGAGTTTGATAGATTGAATTGGGAAAAACTAATCAGTATTCTGCAGAAAATAGGAATAGATTGGAGGGAAAGGAGGCTAATCCGCAACCTGTACATGTCTCAGGATGCTCAGGTACCAGTGGGAAACGGGGAGTCCGTTTGGGCAGTGTTAGGAAGAGGTGTAAGGAAGGGTTGCCCACTATCACCATTGCTGTTCAACCTGTATGCAGAAGAAATGATTAAAGAGGCATAAGAAGAATTGGAGGTAGAAATGAAGGTGGGTGGGGAATTCGTAAAATCAGTTAGGTTTCCTGATGACCAAGCTTTAATTTGTCAGTCAGCCAAGAGCATGAGGCACTCCATAGTGAATCGGAAATCCAGTAGGACAGATATGGGATGAGAAACAAAATTAATAAAACAAAGGTTGTGCAATTTTCTAGAAAGAAAAAAGCTAAGCTAAACATTAAAAAAGGAGGGCAAAAACTAGAGCAGGTAGAACAGTTTACATACCTCGGTAGTGTTTTGGACCAATACGGTCAAAATAGTAGGGACGTATGGAGAAGAATTATGCTAGGCACAGAGGCTTTCATAAGGAGGAGAGAGTTAATGAATGGCACGTTGAGTAAGGATATTAAAAAAAGACTCGGGAAACTTTTGATATGGTGCAGAGTTATATACGGAAATGTGGTCATTGAAGCAGGAGGATAGTCGTGGACTGGAGGCTTTTGACATGTGGGTGTGGAGAAAATGGAGAAGGTGAAATGGACCGAGAAGAAAACCAATGAGAAAGTACTTGGTATGGTGGGTGAAGAGAGGGGTTGGTTGGGAGAAATCCTATTGAGGCAGTAAAAATGGTCAGTACTCAGAGCTGAAGAGGGACCTGATGTAGAGGAGAATGCGGGATTTTAAGTTTTGTTTGGAGTAATAAAAGATTTATTAGGTATGATATAGATATGGTACTGTGATATAGAAATGATGATTATGAAACACGGGGTAAATGTGAATTATTTGACTTTAAAAAGTTAACTAACAAATCATCATCAACATCAGTATAACAATCCTAAGATTGGTTTACTGCAGGCCCTCCATTCTTTGCTATTAAGCATCATTTCCCTTTGATAGGTTTGCTGTTTTACGTTCTTCTTAATTTGCCCTTCGATGTACTGGTATTTTGGCCATCCTTGCGGGATCCTTTTTGCTATTCCATGGCTCTGATCCATAGAATGCAATGCTCCACACAAACGTTTTGACCATCTGCTTCCTTGTTTGCAATCTTATATTCTTTGAACATAGTAATAGTCTTTTCTCAATGAATGTTCTCTTTGCCTGGGCTATTCTTTGGTTAACGTCGGTCGAACTTCTTCCATCCCATGTTACTATATTACTGCCCAACAAGTAGATGAAAGAAGGATTCCACTTGGTCCAGTTTCACTCCTCAATTTGCGATATCTGGATTAAGCTTCTTCTCTTCCACGCGCACAAGGATTTTGTTTTCTTCTTGTTGTGCTCATATTATATTCCCCAAGTAGGTGGTCCATAATAATCAGATTTGCTTTCAGGTCCTCTTGCTTTTTCGTCACTCCTGCTATTTCATCTGCAAACCGGAGCATGTTGATTGCTTCGTCATTTATCCTTGGCTCCTTTGACGCCCAATTTTTGTGTTTCCTTCAATTTGTGTCTTCCATAGATGCATGTGTTGAATATTGCTGGCGAGAGGTTGCATCCTTGAACTTTGTTAAATCAGGTTTCTATTTTCCTTCTGTTTCTCATTTTCATGGTAGTTACCTCATTAATGTACATTAAACTAGCTATTCAGTGAACATAAATAATGTGCACCATATATTTTTTGTCAAACTTCTCATCAGCTTCAATGGTTTGGTTCAGCCTGGATACGACTGATGACATTCTGATGCTTCGATAGAATCTGGGAAGAATGAAGTTAAGGCCGTCAGCATGAGGACTCGAGTTTGTGGTGGGTTTGTGAAGGAAATAAGTGGCAAATTTCTTGTTTGCATTGTTTGATTTGAATGGCAATTTCGACAAATGACAATCACAAAGCAACGCATTTGTTGAGGCCATTATGTCCCTGGCTCAGCAGTCAGACACTCAAAGGCACCTAGAAATGGCATTCGTGAATTTTTATGAAAAAGTTTGTGATACAATTTCACGTGCCAAATGCCATCCTTAAGCAAATAGCATCGGACACCTTTGTTAAGGAATATCCCCGTGGGATTTTTACATAGTTAAAAGGCTAAAGATAAGAAAAATCTTAAATACATATATATGAAATAAGGTACGATTCAGAGCCACTAAAAGACAGGCTAAAAGGCAGGTTTCATATTAATAATTTACGTTTAAATTCTAACAAAACTCAGCATATTGTATGCAGTTATAGTATATAAAAATGTACTGATGTTGAAAATTCTAAAATACTAGGAATTAATATAATTAGAAAACTTGACAGGGAGACTCACATCAGTCAGATCTGTAATGAACTGATTAAAGCTCAACTTTCTCATTTCAAATGAGTATCGTTTAACACTTGACCATGTCTTCTTTCGATGTCATTTGAATTACAGTGATGAGTTATGGGGTCATTTCCCAAAACATATCATGCGAATCTTGCTACTACACAAGAGAGATTTTTGCTCCCTTGCTAATACACCGCAACGTGATTTCTGCAGACCATTTTTAATTAGCAGTGGAGTCATGATTATACACCATGAGGGGTAGAGCAAATCTAAATAATACTATTTTTTGTGGAATTTCATCAACTTACAGCGCATTTCATATTGTGGACATTCAAATGTAAAACTGTATGTTTTTTTACACTGTTATTGTAACACTGATTGTTTCTTGAGAGATGACTAAGCTGGAAATGAAATCCTATGAGTTTGGTGCATTCATCAAAATAAATCCAAGAACGTCTTATTAAAACTGCTAATTCTTCAAGGAAATTTGACAGAAATTATGATGGCTGCCATTTTATTATGTTTGCACATTTTGGTCTACTAAATTCTCCATAATCAAAGAACAATTGATGCATGATCGTTCATCATACTTAATGAGAATTTAACAGTTTAAATGAGCGTGCCATTATATTGGTGATGTAAACAATTTTTTAATTATTGTACACAAACACTCAAATTCAAGGAGACTTCTTATTGTCTTACATTGCTCCAATATTTAATTAAATTTTGTTTCCATTGATTCTGAATTTGCATAAAAATAAAGCCCGTCTAAATGCATAGTGTACTCAATTAAACTGCATTTAATCAACCATTATCGGTTTGCTGTGAAAGTGAGTACATTAAATGCATTTGAAATATAAAGGTCACACTTGTATCCTTAAATAATGGCATTTTCAAGAATAAAAGCAATGCCAATCGAACAGAATGTAGAAGAAGAAATGAATTCAGGTCACAATCACCATAATTAAAAAGGAGTATTTCACAACAGCAAGGGATTTGTGGCGTTAATAGGTGTATTTGCGAATTGATTCAGCATATTAAATAAAATGGTACCTCACCACAGAACACAATAAAAATCTAACTTTGCGTTAACTACTTAAATATCGAATCTTCCTATTTATAACCATTGTATTTTAACAATCCATTTTGAATGATTTTGACTCAATGTATCGTTTGATCATTGCGCATGTGAAATAATACTATTTTATAACCATTATTGACGATGTTTATAGCTGTCGTTTCACACTTGACTCCCGTTCAATTCTACCAAAAACATAGATCTTAACTTCTTCAAAAAGGAACATTTACAAATATATTTTCTACAGAGATTGATACTGCAGTCAATTCAAGCAGGGCCCAAAGCAATTAAAACATGGCTATCTCAGCAGCAAGTATTATTGTTGTGTATGTATCTAGGTGTTCTCCAAATTTAAAAGGCGTATATCTCACAAAAGATCTCACCCATCCATTCTTCCAAAAATACATTCACTAAGATTAGCAACCTGAAACAGCATATCCTTGTTTACGCAAATGAGAAGCCATGCCGTTAAGAATTTGCTCCACGTCATTCAGTTGGAAAGGAAAGCCTATGGTCTGTGAGTGTGTAAAGAATGCTGTTTCTGAAGTACGCAATAATGTTTGTTTTGATTCGTTCATTTGGTGACGCTGTTGCCGTGTCAACAGTAACAAACAAGTGAAGAATGAAAGGTTTCGAATTAGATTGAGAATAAGATCTAATTTTAAAGAGAAATAATGTATGCTCTATGGATACTATATTTTCGTTTATTAGGTATAAAGATCAAATACTGAAAAGGAAAATCAAATTATTGGACATGTGCGGAGACATACAAACGTTTGACTTTCCTTTCTCCACAAATATATAATGGCAATTGAAGATGTTTTTCTTTCTTGCAAGCAACAACGTCGTTTCATGATGTATCCGGGCTTCGTGTTGGTAATATAATAAATAAATGAATGAATAAATTTACCATACATGGGAAGGAGTGTATAAAATACATAAAATATGTAATTATATTTAAGAATGCGAACCATTGCCTATTAGTGTACACGCCTGGGCTATCTTTCCAGCAATGCAAGTTAATATCTTGTAGTTTCATTGTGGTTCTTTTTCTTCTTAGTTTCCAAATTTCCGCGTGCTTTGATGGCACTGAAGGTGATGACGCATCGATGTTGCTGACGACCCATCGTCAGCAACATCAATGCACCAACCAACAAGCTAGCGCAATTTGTTGCGCATGCTCTTCAACTCTTCGCCAGAAAAACTGACTTTTTTGCTAAAACTTCCATGGATTTCATTCACATTATTCGGAATGCTGAAGTCCAAGAAGTCAAGATGCTGGTGACCTTTGATGTAATCTCCTTGTTTACAAATACGCCCATTGATGACTCCATGCTACTCATCAAAAACCTCACCTCACTGGGATTAGCTAAGGATTAACTTGGACCTCGCAAATTCTGCCTCCGGAACTCATGCTTCCTTTAAAATGATAAGCACATTGAACATCATTAAAGTGCAGCCATTTGATCACCCCTCTCTTCCGTCCTAACCAACATTTTCATTGAGATCTCGCAGCTGAAGGCAATGATCTTACCCAAAGAAACAAACCCGTAGTAATAGTGGTTCTTTTTGCACCACTTTTTACAACATTTAAAACCTCAATCCAATTTTGATAAATACATCAATGTATAAAAAAACACATAAATAGTTAAAAACAAAATTATTTAAAAATAAAGAAACGGAAATTCAAGTTGTCCGTTCAGGGCAGTTTCCTTTAAAAACTCGGAAACCTTACCTGAAAAGTTGGGGTCCTCCCCTAAACTATTGCTTAAATGACCTCTTATTTTAAAAAAGGTATCTGGCCTTTTATAATTTATATCTGAGTCAAAATCAGGTGCAAGTTACAAACATTGCAGCAAGGTTATACTTTTGTCTCCATGAAGAGTGTGTGAGGGCTAAGTGCCCTATTCATAGGCGCGTGATCCTGACCTCTTTCCTCTGAATGTTCCAGATGGAAGAGGGCGCTGTCAAAACAACCAAATTTATGGCCTTAAGTTCCTTGTTTTGCAAGAATCACCAAGCTTCCTTCCACTGGTTCAGAACCAAATTCCGCAAGGCAGCCCCGACGTCCACCACAGGAAGCAATGCTGAGTCTGATTTGAGATTGATCAGGGCTTCCTTTGCTGCTTTGCCAGCTTTTTCAATGCCTGGTATTCCCACATGACCAGCAGTCCATATAGAGGATACCTACTTCCCCTTTATCTGAAGGGACCACAGGGTATAATAGATCTCCTGAACCATCAGGTGCATTTATGACAAGACTGATATGGATTATAGGGAAATCAATGAGTGCAAACAGATAAGAGAAGAGCCATTACATTCTCTTATGTCTTTTAGGGCCCTCTTGATAGCTGACCGTTTGGCTGTGAACCCCTCAATCATCTCTTAACTCTCCCCCAACCTCCGATCAACACCCTCCGCCACCCTCTGGACTACACTCTCCCTCAATCAATGACCAATCATCAACCGCAAATATAAGAACTGCTCTATTGAGCATAATTACGAAACCTCACTCTCCTACTGACAGTAAAACCCTTATTAGCATCATCACCAATGACCTTTTACCAGCCCTTCTTCAACTTGTAAATGGTGCCCAATTAACAAATAAACAACCACTTCCTTAAAGTTTTACAATGGAACTAAATGGCATAAAAAACAAAAAACAAGAGCTAAACCTCCTAATAACCAATTTTTATCCAGACATCATCCTTCTTCAAGAAACCAAACTTAATAATAGCCAAACATTTAATTGTCCAAATTACTCTATAATCAGAAGAGATAGAGCCAATGATCCTGGTTGCGGGGTCATGATCCTATCCAAAACTAACCTACTCTTCACATAACTTCAACCCCCACCCACCCAAAAACTGGAACTCGCTGGAATAGCAATAAAAGGAGTTACTGGGACCCTTAACATTTGGTCAGCCTACTTTCCACCTTCATCCTCAAAGTCAGACGCCCCTGGCTTATCAGCACTGTCATCCCTACTGCACCAAAAGCTCATAACAGGTGGTGAGTTAAACGCCAAACATTCTGCCTGGGGTTGCAAAACCACTATCACACGAGGGCGAGCCCTTCATAAGCTCCTGTTTACCAAAAATATTGCATTTCACTCACCGCTTTTCCCTACCCACTTCCATCATCACCCCGACTCCTCCGATATCCTGGATGTAGTTCTATTATCCGCAGATATCGCATTCCAAATCCTTAACCTAGATAAATCAGCCTCGGACCACTGCCCCATATTTTACTGCATTCCTACACTCATCCATAAAACCAGAACCAACTAGAAGAGTTACCTGGAAACTATTCAAAGAAAACTGCTTGGCCATTAACCTTGTCCCATGTCCTGCTAGCACTCCAGACAGCATAGGGAAAGCGGCTCAAGATTTCACAAGCACCTTCACCAAAATCATTCATCGCTCTTGCTACACTCCTTCTCCGGGCTCCTTCGTTGGTGCCACACTACATCAAGATATTTTGCGCATAACTTCCCTTAGAAACAAGGCCAGAGCCCTCAGGGCAACGCACTCATCTCCGCCAAGATAAAATCGGCTTCTGTGCATTTCGAAACCTTGTAACATCCAAAATTAGAACACATTGGGAAAAAACTTGGCAAGAGAAAATAAGTTCATTCTCACATAACGACAATTCGGTTTGGACCCTAGCCCACTGTCTGCGAAGGAAAAAGGTACCCATCCCGCCAATACCACATAATGGGAGATCACTATACGATGACTGCGAAAAAGCAAATACCTCTGCCGACTCCCTCGATTGCATTTTAAAAAACCATAATACATCCTCGTTGGATTCAGAAGCGTTGAACAGCGTTGAACAGCATCTCTTGCCTGTCACTTTACCTATTCCACATATTCCCGGAAATTACTCCTCAAGAACTTTACTCCATTTGTCGCGTGGACATAGTAGGATTGGGTTCGTGGAATCAAAGAGGGGCTTTCATTGCAATACATTTATTGGACTTACTACACAAGGAGTCCGGCCCGGAAGGAAAGAGGAAGCGTAGAGACAACAGCCGGTTCGGCTTCCGTAAGAGATTTCCACAACCTTTAGTGTCTTCAGTCACTGCTCTGCTTTGCTTATAGAGCAGTTTCTTGCAAGGGCTCTTGCGTAGCCCTTACACTGCCCCTTTCCAGTCTCTAAGGCTACTAAAGCGAGAAGAATTCTTCTGCGTTGTCAGTCGTTTGATTTATTCCCGCTTCGAGCAGCCTTGGCTTCTTCTTTGCCGGAAGGGTGTCTTGCTCGTCTTGGGATGCTATGGGGCGCTAGTAGCGGTCCAATGGCCAGACCCTTTTGTCGCCAACCCGGAGAATTACTTTTACTTCCGCTTCTGCCGCTTTTATGAAGAATTTTCCAGATATTCTAGGCAGAAGGACGTCCAGGGTTTCCAGCTTTCCGTCCTCGTGCATATCGGAAACGCGGGCGTAACGACCGCGTGCCATGATGTAATGAAGAGCAGAATTCTGCACCAACTGAATTTGAGCGAGACTCGTTTGCGACACTCCTGACCATACCGGAGCAGCGTACCTAATGACAGGCAGCACGCACGCTTGGTACAGTCTACGCTTCGTGTCCATACTCAGGACCGGCGGGCGGATAATCGGCCGGAACCGATTAAGCGCCGCGAATGCCTTTCTACGTACACGAAGCGCTTGGGCGTTGCAAAGGAGTTTCCGGTCCATCAGCACTCCGAGGTAGGTAACTTCGGATTCCCGCGGTAGGGCGACTCCATTCACAGTTAGGTTCACTCCTGGCGGCCGACCATTTTCCGGATGGAAGATGATCGCTTTCGTCTTCTGTGCGTTAACAGCAAAGCGCCATCGGCGGTACCATTCTAGGAGATCCGCCAAGCGCTCTTCAGTCTTAGCACCGCGGTCACTTTCTGCCAGGAGCAGCACAGGAGGGCCGTATCGTCGGCATAGAGAGACAGGATCTCGAGGTTCCCACGTGGAGTTGGAATGTCGTGGGAGTAGATATTGTAAAGCAGTGGTCCGAGGACTGATCCCTGGGGCACGCCGGCGGAGATCCGACGCACCATTGAATTCGCCCCGAGCCATTGCACGGTGAATGTCCTGCCTCTCAAATAGGAGTGAACCATCCGAACAATCCAAGGTGGGAAATGGAGTCGTCTCATCTTCAACAAGAGAGCCGGATGCCAGACGCGATAGAACGCCTTACTGACGTCGAAGAAGACCCCAGCAACCGCCATATTCCTGTTGAAGCTGTCCGTGATGAAATCCGCCGTTCGCACCAGCTAATGGACTGTGGAATGCCGCGCACGGAAACCAAACTGCTCCTCCGGGAGGATGTCATTCTCCCGGACGAAATCAGTCAGCGGCCGTTGCAGCAGCCGCTCGAATATCTTACCGAAGCCGTCGAGCAAGGAGATAGGCCGGAATTCTCCGGGACCCATCTCCAATTTCTGCGACTTTGGCAGGCAGACGATTATCGCTCTTCTCCAAGTGGTCGGGAAGTAGAAAATCCTGACACAGCCATTAAGGAGCTTTGTCAGCGTCCTCACCGCCGCCTTTGGAAGCTCCCGAATGACCACATTGGGAATGTTTTCGCTTCCCGGGGCCTTCCTCGTGCGAAGGCGACGTATTGCCTCTTTGACGTCCTTCTCGTCGAATCTCGGAATTTCCAAGGCGTCTTTCAGATCGGCGTCTCCGGCTCTTTCAAACGCCTCATTTTCTTCTTCAATCTCGGCAGAAGCGGAATTCCCAGGATTGGGTGAAAAGCTGCAGACCAAGTGATCAGCGAGCAGTTCCGCCTTCTACATGGGAGATCGTGCCTCCCTGTCTCCGTCGGTAATAATCGGGTCCAGTCTTTGAGGGGCCCGCAGCCTCCGGCATATCTTCCACACCGACGGCAGGTCCTCGTTGCCGTCTTCCAAAAGGAACTCCTCCCGCAGGTGCGCCTCCCAGTGGTCCGATCGCACCTCCCGGAGGGCATCCTGTACCGCGTTGGCCGAATGTGCGTCTCATTGACAGCGGCGACTATGGCTCCCTTCTCCTGGAGGAACGCCCGTAATTCCTCGCGTCGGCGAAGAATTCCGTTGGCGTTCCATTGCGCAAGCAGGACGGGTCGTTCAGCCATGGTTGGTTGAATTTCCGATCCTGCTGCGCACCAGCTCTTCCAGGAGTGAGAGGAGAAGTTTGCCCTGCGTCGAGGTGACGAGTTTCTTCAAGGTGCATGCAATAACGGCAATGGTCTGCCATAATTCCTGGTCCTCTCTGTCTGGTGTCAGCGAGGACTCTGCGGAAACTGGAGACTTATCAGTTGATGTCCCCTCTCTCCGTTTTTCCTGTTTCTGGCTTGGTTTTTCGCCTTCTTCACTTGCCGTTCGGAGGGTGTTCCCAAGCGCCCTCTGGGTTGGCTTCGTAATGGCTATTCCTTCTTCCCCGGTGGTGTTCGGGGATTTCTTCTTCTGCTTCTTTTTTTTCTTCTTCCCTTCGGAAGAAAAAGGAAGGGTCGCTTCTTTCGGAGGGAGGCTGTCGGGGGCTGACAAGTTCCCCTTGTTGGCCTCTCCTACGGCTGGCGCTGGTGGTGGTTCTCGGACCGCCTCAGAATCCCTGGGTGGATCTGTGATATCCACCTCCATGCTCCCCTCTTCTCCGGAGAGAGCCTGAACCTTGTCCTGAGAAGGGCCCTTCAGGATTGCTCCGTAGGTTGTAGCGTGATCGACTTGTCGGAATGGTTTTTGTCCCGGTTCCGATGCCTGTTTTTTGGACGCCTGCTTCCCTGGCGCTGGCTTGCGTGTGTTCGCCGCTCAGCCTCCTGATAGGCGGGACACCGGCGAGAGACGGCCGCATGAGGTCCTCCGCAGTTCGCTCAGATGGCATCTTCTCCTCTTCCTCGGGAGCATTCCTTGACTGCGTGTGCTCCAGCACAGCGCAGGCAGCGTTTCGCACACCAGCAAGCTATGCCGATGTGTCCAAACCGCATGCAGTTGCTGCAGTGGAGTTGACCTCTGTCACCACGGTAACGCTCCACAGTGACGTAGCGGTGGCAGAGCTGGCGGATGTCCCCGGGGGCGATGGCCGATGGAGTCTTTACCACGTTCGCTACGTGGCGATCTATGGGGACCGGTTTTCCCACCTCCGTGACCGTAAGCCGACGTACGCTACGAATTTCGTATCCGAGGGATCTGAGTCCCTTGATACCATTTCGAGTGCTATCCATCGAGAGATACCCTTGATGAAAAGCTTCATCCCTTGCACCCTTTCAATTGGCTGCGAGTGGTGTTAGATTTTCTTGCTCTGCAGCAAGGAGAGTGCCTTTTCATGCCCCTCTCTGTTGAAGGTGATGATCTGGATTAAAGCTCTTCGAACTTCAAAACCGAAAGCATCACCTATGTCGCCCGACAGCTGGTCAATCAGTCCCTGTACGTCGGCGACCCCATAGGCGACGATAGGCGGTGGTCGCAGCGTCCTAGGTGCCGGTGCCGGTAGAGGTGTGGCTTCCGGGACGGCTGCGTCGTTCGTCAGAAGCGGTTTCCTTTTCTTCCTCTTGGAAGAAACCAAGGTAAATCCGTCGTCGCCTTCCCCCTCCTCTGTGCTCAGCGCACGCTCCGCCCTATCGTCTCCTTGAAGATTCGGCATCCGCGTAACCGCGGAATCTTCTGGCTTCTGGTTCCTTCCAGATGCCTTCTTTCGCTTGACGCCGCCTGCGGTGTCCTTCACCACCTGGCCCTGTACAGGGCCGAGGTCTGCTGTTGCCTCCGTTGTCCCGCTTCGGGCCTTCGTCTCCTCCAAGCACTGCGACGGGCTGAGAGCCAAGGCTTCAACACCTGATGATGAATTTGCCGAAGGCTTAGATACCACCGGCAAAACAGCTGGAGGTTCTTTGCCTTGCGGACGATTATTCCCACGCTGTGTAATTCTCTTCGTGGACATGAAGTCTCCGAAGGAGTAGGCACGACGGTGCGTCTTCCTCCTCACCTGGACCACCGGAAAAGCAGAGTTGCTAGAGGACATCCGAAGAAGGTAGTAGGCTCTCGTCTGATGTCTCCTTGATTCTGGCAATCAAGTTGGGGCGCTCGGGGTTTATATATGAATTCCCAGGCACAAAGACCGGGCGCTGAATTCCGTATCATTTGCGGTAGGGGAAAGAGCAGGTTATCCTCGGTAGGGGGTGACTGTGTCCAGCCACTGTTCACCAAATTTGCTATCGCGGATTTTGCGAAATGGACACTAGCTCGCATGAGTCCTTCTAGATGTCCGAGCATCATGTCCCCGCGACATTGTGTATTGAGACTGCCATCTACTTGGCTTTTCCGAAACATTAGAACTAGCATCATGTCCCCGCGACATCACCCCGGCTTTGAAATCAAACTGTGAGCCCCATAGAAGTCAACCTTGCTTTCTCCGCTGTTGTCTCTACGCTTCCACTTTCCTTCCGGGCCGGACTCCTTGTGTAGTAAGTCCAATAAATGTATAGCAATGAAAGCCCCTCTTTGATTCCACGAACCCAACCCTACTATGTCCACGTGACATATTGGTGTCAGGTGTGGGGTGGCGGAGTCTTGGAGCGGCTTATTTAAATGCAACTTGCCTTCCGTCCATCATGCTTCATTCGTTTGATTGAATTTCGATTTAAGAAGTAGTTACGCGTAATGCCAAAAGAAAATGCCACCCTCAGTGTCTAAAAAATAAATAGTTATACTTAAATGCATGCTCCTCCACTAACCTTATGTGTTTTGTTATAATAACCCATTCTTTCCGCATGACATCATTCGTGTTCTGTTCATCTGTTTTTAAGTTTCCCTTTCAGTCCCTCTTCCCTCCCGGCAGGGGGAAATTCCTGCTACCTGCAACGTTGGGTCGAATTCCCTTCCTTTTACTGTCTCTTTGGGGGGTTGAGTGTTTTGTGGTGCATTTTCATGTGGTAGTGATGTTTCACATTCTTGCTTGCTGTGTCCTGGCTTGCGTGTTTTAGGATGGCTTTCGTGCTGTATCCTGGGGTGCAGTTTTTTGTTGTTTTGCGGTGTATGTGTTTGCATGAGTATTGGATGGAGGGAGTTTTGCATGAGTGTGTGCGCTGCTGGGTGTAATTTTTCGTGTTGTTTTTTGCATGTGGTATTTTTCGTTTTTACGGTTGGTGACCTAACACCCCCCGCCACACGCCCTTGCGGCGGCTTGCGGGGTATTATGTAGATGTAGATGTGGATGAAACTAACCCCATTTTTTTAATAACGAGAATCGGTTATATTGCTAACATATGGCGAATGAATTTTGTCCTAGCCGTATTGTCTTTAAATAATAATGGATTTCGGTGGCAAGGGCACGTATGGGCGCTTTGGCGAATCTCTGCCTTGGAAGCGTGATTTATCTCCAAACAATACGAACTTAATTGATTTTACTTCCGCTGTTAATATGATAGAAAGCGCCCGTTTCCCCTCCGACGATGCAACAAACATTTTCAGCACATCACATTCATTTAATTCCGAGTGTTAACGGTGATGGGGACGTAAGCATCGAGGAACAATCTTAAGTTAGTGAGTCATCTTAGCGGGTGGAGTGAGAATCAGACCTTCAGCGTAGCACGGCTGCGTCTGAGCGGTACCGCTGCCGAATTCATTAAGTCAAATCCTCATGTTATTGAGTCTTATGAACTTTTTTCTAAACTAATGAAAAAGCGCTTCATTCCCAAAATTTCACTCGTCTCCGTTGAAAGAATGTTCACAAGCTGTTTGCAACGCCCCTTGGAAAGCGTGAACGAGTATTCTTCCCGTCTCAGGGAATTGGGACGAAAACTAAGAGATGCTTTTCTAGACCCAGACTCACAAGCGACAGGAATTATGCTCGAAAACCGCCTCCTCTCACAGTTCTTGGTCGGACTTAGGGAAAAATTGGGCGATTCGTGCTAGTGCGCAATCCAAGAACCATGCAAGAGGCTGAGGAATTTGCTAACCTAGAGGAATTCAATGCTCGTAATTACTCAGGCGTTAGGGAAGTAAACTTCTTGCAGAACCATGACTTTGGTACGCCCGTGCGCAGTCCTAACGTGAAGACACCGACAACCTTTCCGTACAGTGACCCGACACGATATTTCACAACGAGTCATGTTCAACCCCATCTCGAGCCAATCTTAAACCCCACTGTGAGCCCTAGTCTTTCGGATCAAGTGTACGCAATCCAGGCAAATGTACACCCGAAGCCTCCACAGTCTACACTGCCGGTGGGTGGAGGGAACGTAACTAATGCGCCTCGGACTTCTAATTACTGTAAAAAGGTGGGACTCATCGCGCGCTATTGCCGTACAAAACCCCGCGCATTTTATAACTGTGGGGAAGGGAGCCATGTCAGTATCATTCTCTGCCTGGCTTCTGCCGAGAACAGACGTGCTCGAGCTCGCTCCCTAGAACCGGTTCGACCCTGCCTGAGACTACCTGCGTGCCTGCTGTTACTTCTGTGTTTGTTCTTCCCTAGTGAAGTGTAGTTTAGTGTTAGCTTTAATTTTGTGAAATAGTTAGTTTATTTAGTTTTTGTGCTGTTTATTATTAGTTTTTAATAGTTTGGTGGTATTCCTAGTGGGTACTCTTAGTGGCTTGCGGTGGTTTTTGTCCGTCGAATCTAATTGGTTATCGGTGAGTGTTTTATTTTCTTTACCATCTTTTTTCTTTCCTTTCTTTACTTACTTACAAAGCGTAACTTATTGATTGAGCTAAATTTAACTAACCCCTCTTAGAAATTTTAGCGTATACATTTTAGCGTATATCGTATAGTGTATACAGGTTAGCTTTTGTTGGGAACTAAGTAGTTTAATTAGGATGGCTTCATCTAGGTCCCCTGTTGCCATGTTCGAAGGCACTGGCGAATGCGCGGCTTTAAGGGCCCGTATCGTCATGCTGGAGAGAATGGTGCGGGAGCTTCGATCGGAGATCGCCGGCCGGAGGGCTCCCCTCGGGAGAGATGGTGCTCGGGGTGGGAATACGAAAACCCGCCACGCCCATATGGGTGCACGGATTCGTCCGAATGCTACACGTGGCTGGGCGATTAGAGACCTACCCCGTGTCCCATCTCCCAACGAGGGAGTGTCTCACGTCCGTAGGTCAGACGATTGGAGGGTTGTCTCTCGAGGCAAGGGGAAGGTAACGCTGCGGCGTGGATTGGACTCTGCGGAGGCAGATACCATCCCCGTCTCCAACAGGTACCAGGTGTTGTCGGATGACAGCACCACCGTACCTGCAGCCCCTACCCCTACTCCGAGGGCACTGCCTAGAGAAAGACGACAGGGAACGGGAAGGGAGGGAATTGTAGTAATAGGTAGCTCGAATGTCCGTCGTGTAATGGTCCCATTGAGGGAAAGGGCGCGCCGCGTAGGCGCCGATCAACGGGTGACCGCCTGGTGTATACCAGGCGGAGGAGTCCCTCAGGTGACGAAGGCGATCGAGGTGGTGGTCAAAGGCACGAAGTGCTCTAGGCTGCAGGTCGTGGCCCATGTGGGCACCAACGACGTCACGGAACATGGATCCGAGGAGGTCCTCCGTTCCCTTAGGGAACTGAGCTCCGAGGTGAAGCGCGTCAAGGGCGTCGAGGGGGTTCGGCTGGGACTAACAGTCTGCAGCATCGTTCCGAGGGAGGATCGCGGGTCTCTGGTTTGGAGCCGAGTGGAAGGCATAAACCAGAGACTATCGAGATTCTGCTCGGACATAGGAGCCTCCTTCGTCGACCTCAGACCAACCCTCCGATCTTGCAGGACTCCCCTTAACCGATCTGGGGTCAATTACACGGCGGAAGTGGCGAGTAAGGTAGCGGATAGGATACTCGACCACTGTAGGCCTTTTTTAGGATAGAGGGCAGGTCACTTAGTGGGTCAATAACACCTGGGGATAGCGCGTATAATATTATTAATAAAAATATAAAAGTCATTGACAACACTGGCATTGATTTAGAAAGACATGTGACACGCACTTCCCCACAAAAGCGTCCTAAATTACAGTCAGGCACTAATAAGGACGTTATTCAACATCAAAATAATTTAACTATACTTGTTATAAATTGCAGAAGCCTCAAGAACAAATCAGCAGATCTAGAACACATAATCCAAACTCATTCCGCTGATATAGTATTAGGCACAGAGAGTTGGCTGTGCAATGATATTAATGACCAAGAAATTTTCCCAATAGATTTCAAAGTTTACCGACACGATAGAGATACAAGACCCGGAGGAGGGGTTTTCGTGGCAGTTAAAAGTCATTTTGAAAGCAGGCAAGTTTCATTTGAAAATAATAACATAGAAAGTGTTTGGTGCACCTTACTACGGACCAATCAACCCAACATAAATTTATGCTCTTTCTACAGACCTCCAGACTCAGATTTGAAAACACTTCACACCCTCAACGATCAAATTCACAAGTTTACACGTAAATATAATAACAGCATAAACATAATTGGTGGCGACTTTAACCTCCCTGGTATAGATTGGGACAGCAATATCGTTAAATCTGGGACCCGCGATCGCGAATCTTGCAATTCCATGATAAAATTGGTTCAAAGAAACTCCCTTCATCAAGCAGTACGCATGCCCACCCGTGGAAAAAACATATTGGATCTATTTCTTACAAACACGCCGGAACGTATTATTAGTGTATCAACTGATGAGGGCTTGAGTGACCATAAAGCAATTAATGTCCATTTGGACATAGCAATAAAAAAGATTGTTAAACCAAAAAGAAAATTTATAATTACCATAAAGCAGACTTTGAATCTTTTGTCAATCAATTAAACTCTTCACTACCCGAGTTCAAAACCCGCTTAAGTCATGTCAACGTGGAAGAAACTTGGACAGAATTTGTCAATATCATGCAAAAAGGAATCGTAGATTTCATACCTATAAAATACGTTAAAGCAAATCGCGACCCTAGGTGGTACAATAAAGACGTTAGAAAAGCCCTTCGAAAGCAGAGAATGCTACACTCTAGGGTAAAGAGGGCAGGCGTGAACACATCATCTCCTGAGAATAAACAATTATGGGACACATATAGATCCTCTAAAATTGAAACCAAAAAACAATTACGTAGCGCCTTACTGGAATTTAAACGCAAAGTACTTTGCGAGCACTTGGACACTGACCCCAAAACTTTCTGGTCATATGTTAGGGAAGTAAACGGGAGTAAACAAACCGTGGCTTGCTTAAGGGATTGTAGCAATATAATTCATACAGACAGCGAGGTTAAAGCTAACATCTTAAATTCATTCTTCCAAAGCGTTTTCTCGAATGATGTTGCCACCGCATATCTCCAAGAAACAATACATACTCCACCCATGGAAAAAATAACAGTGGACCAACAAGGAATTCTAAAATTACTTAATGAGATTAAACCCAACAAATCCCCGGGTCCCGAAAATATACCAGCTAGGGTGATTAAACATTTAGCTCCAAACATTGCCCCGTACCTTGAGTTTATATTTAAAAAATCCCTCAAGGAGTGCAAAGTACCTAAGATTTGGAAAACCGCGCAAATAACGCCTATTTTTAAAAGTGGTGACAGGGAGGATCCCAGTAATTACAGACCTATATCTCTCACTTCTATCTGCTGTAAAATCTTAGAGCACATAATTGTCAGTTCAATAATGAGACACCTTGACAATATTAACTTTTTAATTGACAATCAACACGGATTCAGGAAAACCCGCTCCTGCGAAACCCAATTAGGATTATTTACACATGATTTACTTGTATCTGGTGAGAGAGGTAGGCAAGTGGATGCCATCTTCTTAGATTTTCAAAAGGCATTTGATAAGGTCCCACATGGTAAACTCATTCATAAATTAAAGGTCGCGGGTATAAACAAGGGCGCTATAAGTTGGGTTAAAGATTTTCTTTCAGAGCGGGAACAGAGGGTAGTCCTTGATGGCGCTAGTTCCGACAGCGTTCGAGTCACGTCGGGGGTACCTCAGGGAAGTGTGATCGGGCCGTTACTTTTCTTGATTTTTGTTAACGATTTGAACCGCGAAGTGAAAAGTAAAATTAGGATGTTCGCGGATGACACGGTGATCTATCGGGAGATATCTGGGGATGAGGATCGTTTTATTCTAGCGCAGGATTTAGATTGCATTACTAAATGGTGTTCTAACTGGGGATTGACTCTAAATTATAATAAATGTTCCGTGGTAAATTTCTTTAAAAGATCAACGGGATTTGCTTACAAATTAGCTGGAGGTGACCTAGCAGTAGTTGATACGGTAAAATACCTAGGTGTCACATTCACTAAAGACTTAACTTGGGGGACTCACATACGTAAAGTCTGCGGTCAAGCAAATAAAAAATTGGGATTCATTAGACGCATTGTCGGCAAAAGTGACTCAAAGGTCAAGGAACGTTGTTACCATGCTCTTGTAAGGCCTCATTTAGAATACGCATGCAGCGTGTGGGACCCGAGTGAAAAAGGTCTCATTCGGGAAATTGAGAAGGTTCAACGCCGGGCAGCCCGTTTTGTAAAAAATTCCTACGATAAAACGCAAAGCGTTACCGAAATGCTCATGGATTTGGGGTGGGAATCATTAGAAGAGAGACGATTCAATGCAAGACTGAAATTATTAAATAAATTCAGATCCGCATGTTTCAGCACCGAGGTCTCGCAGATTATTCGTACTCCTACATACATTGGTCGCTTGGATCATGCATATAAAATTCGGGAAATAGATGCCAGGACTAGCCGACTCAAGGACTCCTTCTTCCCACGGACAATACGGGATAGCAACTATAGAATTATAGATAGTAAAAATTCCACTTGCCACCCTTCAGTGTCTAAAAAATAATTAGTTCTACTTAAATGCATGCTCCTCCACTAACCTTATGTGTTTTGTTATAATAACCCAATCTTTCCGAATGACCTCATTCGTGTTCTGTTCATCTGTTTTTAAGTTTCCCTTTCAATCCCTCGTCCCTCTCCGCGGGGGGAAATTCCTGCTACCTGCAACGTTGGGTCGAATTCCCTTCCTTTTACTGTCTCTTTGGGGGGTTGAGTGTTTTGTGGTGCATTTTCATGTGGTAGTGATGTTTCACATTCTTGCTTGTTGTGTCCTGGCTTGCGTGTTTTAGGATGGCTTTCGTGCTGTATCCTGGGGTGCAGTTTTTTGTTGTTTGGCGGTGTATGTGTTTGCATGAGTATTGGATGGAGGGAGTTTTGCATGAGTGTGTGCGCTGCTGGGGTGTAATTTTCCGTGTTGTTTTTTGCATGTGGTATTTTTCGTTTTTACGGTTGGTGACCTAACACCCCCCGCCACACGCCCTTGCGGCAGCTTGCGGGGTATTATGTAGATGTAGATGTAGATGTCAGTAAAGATTGCCCTCTGATGATTTGCGGCGTGTGCAAGCAAGCGGGCCATCACCCGATAGATTGTCCCACCCCCACCCAAAAGCGAGATCAGGGAAACGCGGCCACCCCGGCCGGCAGGTCGGGGACGAATTAGTGCTCGTCGTAGCACCAGAAGTCGGCTTGACGGTCTCGGTTACAGTACTAGGTAGAGTGTATTCCTTTTTAGTGGATACCGGTGCCGCTGTGAGTATTATGCAGAGTACAAGTTTCCCTTTTGGAAACCTAAAAATTGACGACTATTCCTCCCCTGTGAGAAGTGCCTCCGGCCATGCGCTCGCCACACTAGGGCAATGCAACATACCTTTCATTATCGATGGAGAAGTTTACCCTCCCGATACATTGATTGCAAATCTAGGGAAAGTACCGTATGACGGTATCCTCGGACTAGACTTCATTGTAAAATACGGAAGTAGCATTTCGAGCGGAGAAGGTAAAATGAAAATAACAGAAGGGCACGAAACCATGTTAAAATCAGGTTACTCAAAACAGAAAATGTCCGCTGTATTTTTAGAGGACATAATTTCAACTGATGATATCCAAGCAGTGCCTAAAACACAGAGTAATGAATCTTTCAAAGAGGATAACGCCAGCAGAAGCTCAAAGGATTAAGTGAATGATGGACTCGTGGCTGTTGATGATTTGCTTAATATTAATTGGGAAGAGTTGAGTGATGATATATTAGTGCCATCAGGAATCGAAGTCACAAGCACCGGTTTGCTTGGGGACATTTTTGGGGATACTGAAGATGTCTTGGTTGAGGCCACTCACTCTAGCGGGACAGAAGGACGAGTAACCTGTACGCGAGAAATTTTTAATGGAGCAAATCTAACTGTTGGGCAGAAAGGCGAATGTAAAACGTCAGTTGTTGAAAGCGATCCATCCGTAGTCCATGCAGAAAGTAATTGCGGGACAGAAGGACGAGTAACCTGCACGCAAGAGAAAGCGTCGCATGAAGCTACATTTGTTGATACAATTAAAATTCCTCCACGCTCGGTTATGTTGACGAGTACAAAGATTCAGGACTATTATGGCGAGGATATCATTATTCAGGGAAGGGAGGGAGATGTATTAATACTACCAGTTCTAGCAACCGTCTCCCCCGATGGTGTAATACCTTTGTTGTTGTGTAACACACGGCCCGAACAAAAGATGTTAAGAAAAGGGTCCTTATACAGTTTCAACATTTTTTCAGAAAGTCATGAATTACTAGCTGTAAATTCGATTGAAACAGAAACCCCAGAAATGTGGCCCGAGCACCACTCCACCGCTGAGTTACTGTCACTATTCTCGTTTTCTGATACTCCAAATGAAGCGACTGACTCTTTAAAGCAACTTTTACTAGAGTATGCAGATATTTTTATCCACGGGGATATTAAATTGGGATGCACAATCTGGTACAGCATACCATAGATGTGGGAGATTCCAAACCAATTAAAAAGTCTCTATATCGCGTCCCTCATTCTCAAAGAGAAGCTCTTAAGGAGTCCATCGGGGATATGCTTGAACAGGGAGTCATATCTCCATCTACCAGTCCATGGTCTGCTCCTCTGATTCTAGTAAAGAAAAAGCATGTTCCAGGAGAACCTGTCAAGTATTGGCCTTGCATTGACTATCGCGCTCTGAACGCCGTCACTAGAAAGAAAGTATTTCCACTGCCAAATATGGACGAAATATTCGATCAGTTAGGAGGGACAAAATATTTCAGTTGCCTAGATTTATCTAAAGGTTACTGGCAAGTTGAAGTAGACGAAAAAAACAGGGCACAAACCGCTTTTAGCACTCCAGACGGGCACTACGAGTGCAACAGGATGGCATTCGGCCTTTCGGACGCGCCTTCCACATTCATGCGTCTTATGACAACCGTACTAGATGGAATGATCAATCGAGGAGTTTTGTTCCATCTCGACGACATATTACGGCATGATGAGAGCATGGAAAAACACATACTAGGCTTGAGAGAAATTTTTTCAAGACTGAGGAAAGCGAATTTGAAACTGAAACCACAAAAATGTGAATTCTTACAAACACGAGTGATATTCCTCGGTCACGTCGTTTCCGCTAATGGGTTGGAACACGATGAAGAAAAAATACATGCAATAAGCAGTTTTCCAGCACCACGTAACGTTAAGCAACTGCAATCGTTCCTTGGGTTAGTGGGATATTACAGGAAATTTATTTTGCATTTTGCTCAATTTTGGAGTCCTCTTACCTCGCTAACAAGGAAGGATACGGAGTTTATTTGGGAAAGAGAGCAACAAGAATCTTTTGAAAAATTAAGGGCTTGTCTCACGAGTCAACCCGTATTGCGATTCCCTGACTTTTCGAAAGAATTCATTTTGACCACTGACGCTTCTTCCGTGGCGATTGGAGGAGTGCTGTTGCAGAATTTTGAAGATGGCGAGCATATGATAGCATGCGCCAGCAAGCAGTTGACACAGCAGCAAAAAGCATACTCCGCCACTGAACTTGAGTGTTTGGCGGTCGTACATATGCTTAGAAAGTTCAGAGTATATCTTTTAGGCCGTCCGTTCACTTTAATCACTGATCATAGCCCGCTCCGATGGCTACTTGCCCTTTCCGAGCCGAAACCCAGACTGGCTAGGTGGATAATGGAGCTCACCGAATACTCGTTTACAATAAAGTACAAAGCAGGAAAAGATATTCCGCACGTAGACGCTCTCTCCCGCGCAGTGAACCCAATAGTAAATGCCCTCCATCAAGACACGGAATACGAGCCAGTTTGGGATAAAACCAAGATTGCGCAAGAACAGTCAATTTGTCCGGAACTTCGACCACTGCGTACGCTAGCGGAAGAACGAAACCCCAACTATCTCTTAGACGAGCATGGAGTACTCTGTAAAATCCACGTTAAGACCCCCGATCCACTATACACCATCTGTGCACCCGTAAGCATGAGAGATTACATATTACAAAGATGCCATGACAGCCCCTTAGCAGGACATCTAGGAATAGAAAAAACATTAAATATTGTGCAAAGACATTTTAATTGGCCCGGGCTGTACGTCGACACTCGAAATTACGTTAGTAATTGCGTAAGCTGCAAGAAACGAAAAGGAAGAAAGGAAAGAATACCTATTCAACCTGTCACCGAAGCGTCATATCCGTTCGAGAAAATTGCTTTGGATATAATTGGTCCATTAAAAGTATCCAATAGAGGCAATCGCTACATACTATCATGTCAAGATTATCTTACGAGGTATCTTGAGGCCATACCTATCATCGATCAATCCGCAGAAACTGTAGCTCGAGCCTTCGTAGAGCAGATCATTTGCCGTCATGGGGTGCCAGCCACCCTTCTCACTGACAGAGGTGCCAATTTCACATCACAGCTTATGAGGCGAATTTGTGATCTATTGAAAGTAAAGACAATTTTTACCTCCCCTTACAATCCCGCTTCCAATGGTAGGCTGGAGAGGGCGCACCAATCTTTTGCCGCCGTTATTTCTCACTATGTCAACCAAGACCACTCGGATTGGAACGATCAACTAAATTTTGCAATATTTGTGTACAGAAATAGCAAACGTCGAATCACAGAGCAAACTCCTGCTTACCTTTTATATGGGAGGGAATTGGATATGCCTTGGGATATTGTCTTACGACCCCTCCTACCGTGTTACACGGAGGTACCCCCGTACGATCACGTTTTGCAACGCCGGCTCCAAATCGCGCGCGCGCAAGCGGCAAAGAATAACCAGCGTAACATACAAAATGAGCATTTTAAATACAATAGGAACTTACGGTTGCCGCCTATTCTTAACGGGCAACTCGTGTTGCTGCGCACGATGATTCGGCTATGTTGCGCTTGTTGCGACAGTGTGTTATATTCCTGACTCAACTTCGGACGAGGGCTCAACCTAGGTTACGTTCATTGTGACCACGTCCACCCTGCCATACTCCTTTCCTTTCCGACGGACGAGGGCTCTGCCTAGGTTATGTGTTTCGTGACCGCGTCCACCCTGTATATACCGTGTCCCAGGTAATTTTCTGCCACTTTAATTCTGTCCGCCCTCGTGTTGGTTTACTGAGGGTCTAGCCATCCATAATTTGCTTATACTTATGTAAATGGTGCATTATGACTGATGTTGGGTAATATACGGCTGCTTTGGTGATACTCGGTGTAGTTACTCTGACCTTCCCCGATACCGTTTGTGTCGCACCATAGAAACCCCCGTTGCGACATATTGGTGTTTGGTGAGGGGTTGCGCGGTTGGACTAGTGATTTATTCAGTGTATGCGACAGTGTCTCATTGATTATCATGTGCCCGTGTACCTCTTTAAATCGGAAGTTCCGTATTTTCTCGGACAGGTGGGATATGCTAATCTGTGCATAGCTAGCGAATGATTATTTTAAGACACGTGCTATAACCTCATCGCGATTCTCTGCGCGCAATTAAACTAAGGGTCACTTCATCAGGAACCATCAATTAGCCCATTCAGCGCCCACCATGGGTATCGGATACACTCGGAGTATGAAAAAATAAATTAAATAAGCACAGTCAAATTTTAATGTAATTAGCATTGGGTTGAATTTCGCGATGGATGGCCTTTTCCCTCATAGACTGGGGAACCCTAACCCTTTTCTCGATTATCACGAAACCGCAATTGGATTGAAATTCGGCAGTGCACTCAACTTCACACCTTTGGTTAATGTGTTAGAACAGCCGGGAAGTAGCGCGAGTCCGCAAAATGGTTGCGGAGAAGCAGCGCAAACCGCCGCTATTGGCAGCCAGATTCATTTAATTCCAACGTTTAGCGGGGAAGTCGAGATTGGGGTTGGCAAATTTTTGGAAAGCGTTCGTATTGTAAGTCATCTTAGTAGTTGGAATTGAAGCACAGACCTTAGGAGTCGCTCAACTTCGGCTTGGAGGAACCGCCGCGGATTTTGTCTCTGCAAATCATCACATATTAGGTTCATACGCGGACTTTTCCATTAATCTCAAAAGGAGATTTTCCCTAAAGGCATCTCCAATCATGTTAGAAAAAACATTTAACACTTGCGTACTAAAACCGCTGGAGAGCGTCGCAGAATTTCCAACCAGATTGCGCCATGTCGCCCGTAGGCTACGCGAGTCATGGTGCGATATTGATTCAGAAACAGCGAAGAATTCAAGGTAGACTTCGTGTGCAATTTTTAATTGGGCTGAAGGAAGAGATTGGTAGGTTTGTGTTGGTTCGTAATCCAACAAACTTGATTGAGACAGAAGGGTTCGCAAGCGTTGAAGAAGCTAGTGTCAGAAATTACGCCGTCAACAGAGACGTAAATTCACCACAACAGTCTCATGCGTGGTTGTGTCAGTAACCCCCTAGGTGGCCGCCATCTCCAAATATAACGCCTTCGTAGGGTATGAACGCGAATCCGCCAAATGTTGCAGGTTGGCAGTTTCCCGTGGAACAAATGAACGCCGCACAGGCTCTCGGAAGGGGTTTCAATGTAAGACTGGTTCCCCCGGTGCAAGTAGGGACACCGAAGGATAGATAATCACGGCGCACGCGTTTGCTTTCGCTGCGGTAAAACCGGTCACATTGGTCGAGCGTGTAGAGAGAGGGAGAGGGGAACGAGGCCGTCTTTGTGTTTAAATTGTGGAAATGAAAATCATATGGCTAAAGATTGCCCGCTCGTGAAATGAGGCATTTGTCAAAGGACTGGCCATCTTCCCAGACGCTGCCCGAGGCGCGAAAATCCCTTCGTGGCGGGAAACGCCGATCTCCCGACTGGGAGGTCGGGACAGATTTAATTCTAGTGGTAACTCAAGAAGCAGGATGGACAATAGTAGTTAATAATTTAAGAAAGATAACAATTTTCTAGTGGAAACGAGAGCAGCCGTTACCATCATTGAAAGTAAAAAATTTCCTTTTGGCCAATTAAGGAATTCTGATTACAATTCTCGGGTGAGAAGCGCGTCAGGTCATCCCTTGCCAATCATCGGAGAGAGTTCGTGCAATTTTTGATTGATCATAAATTATATCCCCATGACATCTTAGTAGTGGATTTGGGGGAAACGAACTATGACGGTCTTCTAGGCCTTGATTTTATGAATTCCAAAGAAACTGCGGGAGATGCCGCAACAGTAACTTTTAACGGAGTCATCCGCTAATGTGCATTTCAATGCAACAATTTCAGAGTGTAAAAATCATTCGCCTTGACTGGGATTCGAACCCAGATCCCTCAATATCCGGTCGAGTCCTGTTGTTCCCTTAAAAGCCCCAAATATTCAGAGTTTAAGAGGACGCCTCGGTAGCTTAAGTGGCTAAAGCACTCCACCGGATATTGCGGGATCTGGGTTTGAATCCCAGTCAAGGCGAATGATTTAAACACTCTGAAATTGTTGCCTTGATTTTATGGTTTGTTACGGGAAAAGTATATCGTTCAATAAACGGAAAATAAGAATGGGTGAGGGACACGAGACATACCTTAAATCTAATTGCGTAACATCGCAGATGAACGAGCCCATAGGCGCCCATGAAATTGGAGTTTCCGAAGAGGTCAAGGCGTTTGATTCTTTCATTTATGGTATAATTAATGGCAATGATTCGCAAATGGCCACGTATAATTTAGCATCCCTTGAGGAAAAAACGATAAGCGACACTAAAAACCAAAGTGCTTTTCCGGCAGAGATAATGAAATGTAACTCGCGAATAAACGGCAGTATGGAGGGAATTTGTTTTCAAGTAACGACGGAGGAATCGACAGAAGGGAATAAGGATAACGGATCTCTAAATAAGGATTCACAGAAATTAGCAGAGGTGGCGAAGGCCGAAAGAGTCATAGAGAGGTTGCCACCCGCGTCGCAAGCAAGCTGCACCGCTAGGGACGAAGTTAATGGCGATGTCTTCGAGGTTTCCACCGACTCCCGGTTTGGGATAAAGAAGTCGGGTGATGATTTTGTTTTTTCGCCAGTAAGAGAGGATAGATTTGTTGTCCCCTTGTGCGATGGCAAAGTTCGCGAAACTCAGACCGGCGCTAGTAATGGGATTGGCCGATCAAGCAAAACTGTATCAGAGGACTCTATTAGAGTAGCGCCGTTATCCGTTGTGTTGTCGAAGATAAAGAGTCAGATGGTTGAAGGCAAAGAAGTGCGAGTCATTGGAAGCGAGAGAGATTTATTAATTCTGCCGAGCATTGCTTCGGTGTCACCTGTAGGCAATGTCCCCATATTACTTTGTAACATTCGTAGCAGCGAACAAAAGGTAAAAAGGGGATATGTAGTTGAGGTGGCGCCATTCCGGGAGGAAGTTCAGGCACCCCTCACTAACTGGGTAGACGCTGAGGACGAAAACTTCTGGCCAGATCCTTCCGCGCGTAGGGGCACGTGTCCACTCTCTAAACATCATTTTTTAGGGATGCCGAGAGGAAGAGGCAGTTAATTCGCGTCCGAGAGTTAGGCCCTGATCGCGTGAAGGGGGTGGGACCGGCGCAATAAGAACGCACTGCGTCAATCGCTCGAATCAGTGAGAGTGCCTGGCTTGGATAGTATGTCACCACATCCCTTCCGGAGGCACTACCCTCTCGGCGGTAGTTGGAGTTGAAATCTCCGCCCAATATGGCCCTCCCCAAGAAAGAATACTGGTAGGGGAGAAGGAGTTCATTAAAATATGTTTCGCGCTCTGTCCTCGCGCGCTCACCGGAGGGAACGTAAAGGTTCGTGATATGGATACCATTCACGATAGCGAACGTTTTTCGGTCTGATGCGTGGCGGCGAACATGAGAGAACGAAATGCCATTTCGGACTAGGGTGGTGGCGAAATTGCCGAAAGCCTGAAAGATGTTTGTATCCCAGAGTATGTCCTCTTTTACCTCTTCAAGGAGGATTACATCAGCCCTGAGATCGCGGGGAAAACGTTGGACTGCACTTTTTAAAGCGTTATAAACACCAGCAATATTAAACGAAATAATATTAATTGGTGGAATGAGAGGACAGCTATGGGCACCGGACATCACTTACCAGAGTCCTGGTCTTGGCTTACGTCGCTTCGGTCCCCGCTCGAGCCCAAGCGACAAGAGCTTCGCCGCTTCCCAGGACGCTTCGTCCGACGGGCCGACGATCGAGGCCTCGAGTTGTCACTGCATACCTCCCCCTCGACCTAGTCCGAAGAAGAAGACCCAGCCGTGGTCTCTACGAAGAGCGGGTAACTCGGCAGCGTTCAACGGGGGGCATTCTTTTAGGCAGCACAGCTGGTGACCGGCCCAACCCAGGAGGTGGCCTCGGGGGGGCCGGGAGCGGACTGGAGGTCATCTGCCGAAGCGGCTCCGTCGGGAGAAATCGGAGGAGATAGATCGAATTGGTCCACCTCTAGAGGAGCCCTGGGAATATTGCGGACACCTTGGCTTTCCTCCACCTTGGCCTTCTTGGTTGCAACGGGCGCAGGTGCGGCGCTGACCCTCGTAGATGATGATGGCCCGGTTGCCGCCAATGGGGAGGTACGACAGGATATTTCTTTCCACCGTCATCCGCACCACTGTCGTACCTGTCAGCACGCGCGCCATTTGGTCGCCCTCCCACCTGTTCTCCCACGAGCGATGGATTTTTCCAAAACGTTGAAGCTCACTTGTTATATCTTCCAATGGGGTCTCCACGGGAAGACGAAGAACCCTGACATTACAAAGGCTACCAAAGGTCTCGTCAATGCTAATCGTCGTCCTCGGATCGTTAGGGATGGAAACGGTAGCTTTCGTGGGATATAATATAGAATCCTCTTCATAGTAGCTTCAGTTGCCAACTTCAGGGATACCAAATGGCGGTTATATCCAAATTAGATCGCCGCAATCTTTTCCGGTGTGAGGCCCAGTGACTCTAGTGTAAGGAGGTGGACCTCCAACGGAGCAGGGGCCTTCGCCTTATCGTCAATTTGCAAGGCGAGCGTATCCACGTGATGTTCGACCATTTTGAAACAAATCAAATTGAGCACGCCAGCGCGAAAAAATGGAGAGCGCACCGAAAGCACTCCAAGAAAGAAATAAACACTCGTGCGCACTCCCTCCCCGCTACACGCGACCGTTGGTAGCAAATAAAAATGAGCCTGAGCTCTACACCAAGAGTCAAGGCCAGTCTTGATCCAGCAAACAGAACGAAAGCACGACCTTCCCGGCAGCAGAAGTCGAGAGTTAAACCGCACGCTTCTTGATGAACTAGGCGGTCAACCGCCGCTCGACTCAAAACACGATCGGAACCTCGACTTCCGAGTTAGTCCGGCACCGCCGCTCTCCGAATCCCGGCGGCCGAAGCCTCGGACGCCGGCGAAATTGAGACACTCGGTGAACACAGGCAGGACATGCCTGTGCTCTGCTATCGAGGCCTCCTCTTAAACTCAGAAATTTTGAGGGTTTTAAAGGAACAAGATGTTGTGACGAAATACCGTACATACAATGCCACAGGTGTTCGTAGTCGTGTGCGGGATGCGCCACACGGTTAAAGAGCCAACTTTAAAACACTTATCTGTTTACACCTTGACAAATTCCAAATAAACTGCGGGAGATGCCGGATGTGTCCGTTAAAAGTTACTGTTGCGGCATCTCCCGCAGTTTCTTTGTCTCGTTTCGACTTTCAAATCATAGCATAAAAGCAGTGAGGCGACATATTTTGTCGTCGCGTTCATAGTTTTTTTTTGATATTTTGATCTTTCTCATCTTTGGAATTAATTTCAATCGCCTGGCTCTAATCTTCTGCATACTTACGGTAGATATAGTAAAAATCATTTATGATTGAATGCATTCATTGGTCGTTACTATCAATTATTTACCGCATGATGGAGACTAATTTTTTTGCAAAATATAATTGAAATCGGTTCTTAACCCCTTAACATTTTCATTTTATAAATAAATATTCACATAACTTAAGACTGCTATTTTTTCATATTTATAATCACAGGTATGTGAAGCTATCTCTAAAATGACGATAAGTACAGATGAAATGGAAATTATAAAATAGAAAGGACCGATATATTATTCAACTAATAAAGTATTCCTGTTGGAAATATATATATATATATATATATATATATATATATATATATATATATATAACCCTCCCCGGACTACAATCTTGACGTGGTGGAATGGCTCGTGCGTTCCGATGACACCTAGAGCTGTGCTGGCGGGAGTAATATTAATTGCTCCTGGTAGGGTCACCAATGCCAGATAGGTCGAAGGTAAGGAGCCAGACGAAAGGTAGTCCAAGCAGCGTCTGTTCCTCAGTGAGGCGGCTGCGATGGCGTCGGACCCAAGTGGGGCGGCCAAGAAGTCATGGTGTCACGTTAAACAAACCCTAAGGGTTAACCCTTGCAAGAGAAAACCGGCAGCAGCAGGACAGAAAACGCAGCAGGAGTAGACCAAATTAATTAGAATAGGAACGTGGAATGTTAGGACAATGATGAGGACAGGGAAAGCGGAGAATGATAACCGAGAGATGGAAAGGGGAAATATCGATATTTTAGGTCCATGCGAGGTAAGATGGAAATATAGCGGGAATTATTGGAGTGATAAGTATAGAATAATATACAGCGGCGGCGACGAGAGCCAACGAGGGGTTGCTATAGTAATAAATGAAGAGGTAGGGAGAAGCGTAGTCAACATAGAGCAGGTAACAGAATACTACTAGTAGAGATAAAAACAGAACCGACGAACTTGGTCATTATTCAGGTATACATGCAACCGAGCAACCAGAAGGCAGAGGAGGACGATAGGATATACGATCAGTTAGCGGACATAATCGCGTTTGAACCTGCAGGGAAACATTTGATAGTGATGGGGGATTGGAATGCGACGGTAGGCGAAGGAAGAGATGGTGATGAGGTCAGGGACTACGGTTTAGGCACAAGGAATGACCGCGGGGAGAAAGCAGTTAAGTTCTGCTGGAGACGGGCTAGTCACCACCAACACTTGGTTTAGACACCACAAAAGATGCAGGTATACATGGAAAATGCCAAGTGACTCAGAAAGGTATCAGCTAGATTATATCCTGGTTAGGCACAGGTTTAGCAACAGTGTGATAAATTCGCACAGCTTCCCGGGAGCAGATGCGGACTGAGACCACAATTTAGTTATTATGAACTGTAGCGTCCGTTTCGAAAAGATACAGCAGGGGCGGCGAGTTGGAAAATGGAATGTAGAAGCATTAAATGGTTTGAAAATGAAGGAATTGAAACAGGTGGTAGAGGAAATCATGGCGGATGATGAAAAGCTACGTACTATCAAGGAAAAATGGGAATGTATCAAGAAAGGGTTGTCTAAAGTTGCAAAAGACACTATTGGAATCGTTAACGCTAAAAGGGCCACGAAGCCATGGATCACGGATGAGATGATTACAAAGATGGATGACCGGCAAAAATAGAAGAATGTAAATACAAAATTAGGCAAAATGAAGTACAAAGAATTAAACAATAAATTGAGGCGGGCAACAAATAAAGCAAAGAAGCATGGTGGAAGACAGTGCGAGGATATGGAAAGTCTGCAGAGGAAGGGTAAAATCGGTGCGCTGTACAGCAAAGTTAACTCTTTATCGGGAAGTAAGAAAGAGAGATCAACGATCGCAGTTAGAGATAAGGTGGGTAAGGTAAAATTGGATGCAGGGAAGATCCAAGAGAGATGGATGGAATATAAGGAAGAACTGTAATAATAAAGAACTTAGACAAACAAAGTTAGACATAGAAGAGGAACATGACGTAGAGGAAGATAGCTTAGGTCCAGGCATACTAGACAATGAGATAGAAAGGGCATTAAGGGAGATGAAACTAAATGAGGCCATGGGGGTGGATAACATTCCCACCGAACTTTTAAAAGGCTTAGGAAAATGTGGGAGGAAGAGGCTTTATGGGCTGATCCGTAGTATTTATGAGGAGGGAATCTGGCCGGAAGACTTTGTGAGATCATTTTTAATTCCAATTCCAAAAAGGTTAGGGGAAAATCATGTGAGGACTACAGGATGATAGGTTTGATATCCCATGAAGCTAAAGTTGTTCTCAGGATTATAAACAAAAGGATAGAGAATAGGGCAAATGATTACTTAGGGGAGGATCAGTTTGGGTTTAGGAAGGGGAAAGATACGCGTGATGCCATTGCAGTAATGAGATTATTAATTGTGAGGAATATAGAACAGAACCAGGATGCATTTGCCTGTTTTGTAGCTTTCGAAAAAGCATTTGATAGAGTGAATTGAGAAAAACTAATGAGTATATTGCAGGAAATAGGAATAGATTGGCGGGACAGGAGGCTAATCCGCAACCTGTATATGTCTCTGAACACTCAGATGCGAGTGAGGAATTGGGAGTCCGGTTGAGCAGGGTTAGGAAGAGGTGTCAGACAGGGTTGCCCATTATCACCGTTACTGTTCAACCTATATGCCGAGGAAATGATGAAAGAGGCATGGGAAGAACTGGAGGTATGAATGAAGGTGGGTGGGGAATTTGTAAAATCAGTTAGGTTTGCCGATGACCAAGCTTTAGTTTGTCAGTTAGCCAAGGGCTTGCAAGCATTGCTTACTGAATTGGAAATTCAGTGCGACAGAATGGGATGAGAATCAATATTAATAAAACAAAGGTTAAGCGATTGTCTAGAAAGAAAAATGCTAAGCTAAACATTAAAATAGGAGGGCAAAAACCAGAGCAGATAGAAAGTTTACATACCTCGGTAGTTTTTTGGACCAACACGTTCAAAGTAGTAGGGACGTAAGAAGAAGAATCGTGCTAGGCAAAGAGGCTTTCACAAGGAGGGGCGAGTTGATGACAGGGACGTTGAGAAAGGATGTTAAAAAAAGACTCGTAAAAACACTGATATGGACCATAGCTATGTACGGTGCGGCGTGGAGAGGGGCTTGTTTGGAACAATCCTACAGAGGCAGGAAAAAAGGGTGAAGGGGGTATTTACCGGCATTGGGATATTGAGGACTGTGATAGAGGAGAGAATGTTAGACAAACAAGGAAATGGAAGGAGTAGGATAGGGAAGTTGGACGGGATGAAGGGAGGCAGAGAGCACTCAGAGATGAAGAGGGACTTGATGGAGTAGGATGCTGGATTTTGTGTTTTTTTATGAGACACAAAATGTTTTATTTAGTAGCTTTGTCCATCCAAAAACATACCTAAAAGGGTAGATTACATAATAATACTATATGTATATATTTATATATATATATATACATAAATATATATAAACACATAAAAATACAGATGTAGATTTTTAAACCATAGGGACACAAAGAAAGGACACTCACTATATATTGTTTTGATGTTTCAATGGCTCTGCTGTTGTCCTCAGACTGGCCTTCTCGTGGAATAGCGGAGGGGACATGTGCGGGGGAGGGACGAGGGAGGGAGGGGTAAGGGACCAATGGGAAATGAACAAGGGGGTGGGAGGCAGGCATATGATACATGCAGTGTGCTTGGTTCAGCACAACAACACGACCATTCTCATGGCCACAATAGACAATACATCTCTGTACACCTCCATTCCCAACAAAGAAGGCTGAGAAGCCCTGCAATATTAACTCTCCCTACGATCCACACAACACACCCCATCCACAGATTTGCTCATCAAACAGAGTAAAATTGTTCTCACCAAAAATGCTTTTCAATTCAACGAGAAAATATATTTACAAATAAAAGGCACTGCAATGGGAACACGTATGGCTCTTACATACGCCAATCTTTTTATGGGTAAACTAGAACATGACTTTCTGCAATAACAAACCCTCAAACCACTCTTCTGGGCCCACTATTTCAATGATATTTTCCTCCTTTGGTTCCTCAGACGCAAAAAATTATCTCCTTTTATTTCCTCTCTCAAATCCTCATTAGTATCATTCACTTCTTCCATACCCGACTCGAATATCACTTTCCTGTATATTAACATTCACCTCCAAAACAATACCTTTTATACCTCAGTCCACGTTAAACCAACTAGTAAGAACAGTAGCTTGATTTCGACAGCTGCCATCCACCTCATGCAAAGCGCTCCATCCCATTCTCTCTCAGTCTGATGCTTCCGTCTCTGAAACAACATCCCCTCCCAACAGAAGTACTTGTATCAGCTACATGACTCTCTGAGAAAATAGGGTACCCTGAATGCTACTGAACAGTAAAATCCTGACCCTCAACCAAATACACTCCCCTCATCAAACCAAACTGCCCAAAAAGCCCTAATATTATCACCACTTTCTTCCCCGGAACACACAAAATTAAACATTTAATCCGTGAACTCTTCACAATTATTAATGACAATCAGTCAACATCAATTTATTCTAACCTTGTCCCTCTGTTTTGTTTAAATGCCCATCAAACTTGCGAGACATTTTCAGGGTTTAGGAAGGGGAAGGATAGGTACTGTTTTGGAACATTTTAGAGCTGTTGGAAAATCTCCTGTCTCAAAACATAAATTGACTAACATTGCTAATGGTTCCGCAATGAGCACAATAATGTCCTTTATTAGGGAGTTAGAAAGACCATAAATATCCTTACTGTTGGATTTTTTAAATTTTTTAACAGTCGATATAATATCAAGGTGAGTACCAAAATTACATTTAAAATTTAAATTATTCGGAGGAAGATTTTGCAGCATATTACCAATATTGGCAGCATCAACTTTTTGAGAGAACAAATTGTCTTCAACAGCTTTTAAAAAAAAATTATTTACAGCATCTGGGGTGAAAGGAAGATTTTCTTTTCCATTACCATGACCAACGTCTTGATTGATTATACTCCATGCTGCCTTTTGTTTATTTTTGCATTCAATATAAAATCCTTGTAAGCACTATTTTTTGAACACCTAACTAAATTATAATAATCTCTTTTGTATTTCAAGTAAGCCTCTTTGTCATGCTGGCCTCCACTGGTTTGGTATGAGTGGTAGTAACTAAGTAAATCATTTCTAAGAGCTAATAACTCCCCAGCATACCAGAGATTTTTTTTATTTTTAGTGGGGATAGAGTTTAGAATTTTTTTAGGAAAGCATTGCTCAAAAATGCCTAGGAAATTACCTAAAAAACTTGAAAAACATGTTTGTTCTACAGAGTCTGTGCAAAAACCATGCCAATCAATACAAGATAGAAGCAGTTGGAAACTCTCTAAACCTTCTATTGTTATGGGCCTCACGATTATGGTTTTACCTCTATTTGGATATATCTTTTGAGTTATTTGAGTATTAAAAGTGAAGCTTATGCCTTGATGGTCAGATAGGAGATAGTTAATAACACTTATACTGTACAGTTCAGGACCATAATTGGTAATTACATTATCTAGGCAGGCAGAAAGTCGAGTACGCTGTTTGTTTGCCCAGTATAAATTATAAGAAAGCAAAAGATTTTCAAGAACCTGACAATCACTAGTTTTTAGTGTTATGTCAATGTTGAGATCTCCACAAATTATGATATTGGCATTCAGAGTCAAGAATAGGGATAGTACTAGTTCCAGTTGATTGCAGAAGTGTTCAAAAACACCATTAGGGGAGCGATGCACAGAAGCAATGATCAAATTCAGGTCCTTCAATATGATCGCAGATATTTCAAAGTGCAATTCCAGACAGAATTTGTCCAAGTCAATTACCTTGAAGGGCATACCTTTAAGGACATAAATACAGGTACCACCGTTTTTTGCTACAGATCGGCAGTAGAATGATGCCCAGCCAAAATCACTAATGTTATACACATCAAATTCATTTTTTGCAATCCAGTTCTCATTGAGACATAGCACATTGTAGCCACCATGTTTGACTATTGCCTCTATCTCCGTTATCTTATTACGTAGACATCACACATTTTGGCAAAATAAATTAATACTATCTAGTCAAAAGGACTTTGGTTTTGATATTCCCGTTTGGAGGGGGGTAACACGTTTCTCTAAGGAACACTTTTCCGTAGTGTTATCGGTGAGGCCCCTTGTTGCTGAGGTGGATACCGGCGCATCACTAGTTTTTAACTCGGCGTTCGGATTCACCACCGCGGCTGACCCTTCAGCAATATTCTCTGTCTCTTCATGAGTAGGGGTCAGTTTCCGCGGTTTTGGGGGGAAAAATTTCCCAACTTTCACTTCTACTGGCCAAATATCTTCTTTAAGAAGTTGATCCTTAAGGCTAATTGGCGCACAGAGTTTAAAAGAATTATAAACTTCACCAACTCTCAAACTTTCACATTTGAAGTCATTCCCAGGAAATATTCCGGACAGATGCTTCACAATGTCATCAGGCGTTGCATTGGACTGGACACGACCAACGTAGAAGAGAGTCTTGCGAGGAACTCCCACAAAATTGCACGTAACAGCAGGCTGCTTACAACTCCCAAAAACCGTATTTCGTTTGCGTTTGTTTCTCTTGTAATTGACCTTTTGAAAACCTTCCTCGTCAGTAACGATGGATTCGAAACTCATGGTGTTAAATTTTGCATTCCCATTTTTGGGGCTCAATTTGGAGTTGTCACTCACTATTGAGGCCTAATTGTTCATTGACTTCAGGTTTCAATTCCGTAGACAACGTTACAGCTTCCTTTGCAATTGGCTGCAAGGTAGTACTTTCCGTGGATCCGGTTGATTGGAGAGTTTGTAACTCCATTTTCAAATTTTCAATGTCGGCCGCCATATTGTAAATATTGGGCTTATTTACACGGCATAAAAACACTTCCAGTAAATGTCATGGCAGTCCAAGAGAGCTTTTAATGTTATATCACTTAAGCCGGAGCATTTATGGTGGCATACACCTGAGCAAATATTGCAACTAACGACCATATCACGTACTTCGACTCGTGTTTTACAAGAGCCACATCGTTGTACGGCCAAAGTTGACGCAATCTTGAACAACAATGCAGAGGAAATGAAGAGGAAATGATGAAAGAGGCATTGGAAGAACTGGAGGTAGGAATGAAAGTGGGCGGGGAATTGGTAAAATTAATTAGGTTTGCGGATGACCAAGCTTTAGTTGGTCAGCCAGCCAAGGGGTTGTAAGGATTCCTGAGTGAATTGGAAATTCAAGGCGACAGGTATGGGATGAAAATCAATATTAATAAAACAAAGGATATGCAATTTTCTAGAAAGAAAAATGCTAAGCTAAACATTAAAATAGGAGGGCAAAAACTAATGCAGGTAGAATAGTTGACGTATCTCTGAAGCATTTTGGACCAACACGGTCAAAGTAGTAGGGACGTATGGAGAAGAATTACGCTAGGCACAGAGGCTTTCATAAGGAGGAGAGAGTTGATTAATGGAACGTTGAGTAAGGATATTAAAAAAAGACTCGTGAAACTTTTGGTATGGTGCACAGTTATATAAGGAAATGTGGTCATTGAAGCAGGAGAATTGTCGTGGACTGGAGGCTTATGACATGTGGGTGTTAAGAAAATGGAGAAGGTGAAATGGACCGAGAAGAAAACCAATGAGAAAGTACTTGGTATGGTGGGTGAAGAGAGGTGTTGGTTGGGAGAAATCCTATTAAGGCAGTAAAAATGGATGAAGGGCATATTGACCGACAGGGGACTGTTCAAGATGGTAATAGAGGGGAGATTGTGAGGCAAGCAAGAAAAGGGAATTAACAGGATAAGAATGTTCCATTTAAGGATTTAAATTCCTTCTAGATTATTATTATTAGGAGTTAATTTCATTATTTCCTTGAAAATTGTATCTTAGCACAACAGTCTGATTTACCTAATTTCTCTTAAATTTTTAGTAGTTCTAAGGTTAATTTGTCCATAAAGACATTGCCTCATTCTGCTTCCAATAATAATTTCAATGCCCATATTTTCATGAAGAATTTCTAGGCTTTGAGCTATTTTTGTATCATCATGATACCTGATTTGCCCTGTAAAATTAAACCTACATATGTTTTATATCATTATTATGAATAAATGAATTCAGGTCAAAATCACCATATTTAAAAAGGAGTATTTCACAACAGCAAGGGATTTGTGGCGTTAATAGGTGTATTTGCGAATTGATTAAGCATATTAAATAAAATGGTCCCTCACTACAGAACACAAACAAAATCTAATTTTAAGTTAACTACTTAAATATCGAATCTCCCTATTTATAACCATTGTATTTTAACAATCCATTTTCAATGATTTGGACTAAATGTATCGTTTGATCATTGCGCATGTGAAATAATACTATTTTCTAAACATTATTGACGATGTTTATAGCTGTCGTTTCACACTTGACTCCCGTTCAATTCTACCAAAAACATAGATCTTAACTACTTCAAAAAGGAACATTTAAGAAATGTATTTTCTACAGAGATTGATACTGCAGTCAATTCAAGCAGAGCCCAAAGCAATTAAAACATGACTATCTCAGCAGCAAGTATTATTGTTGTGTATGTAATTAGGTGTTCTCCAAATTTAAAAGGCATATATCTCACAAAAGATCTCACCCGTCCATTCTTTCCAAAATATATTCACTAAGATTAGCAACCTGAAACAGTATATCCTTGTTTACGCAAATGAGAAGCCATACCGTTAAGAATTTGCTCCATGTCATTCCGTTGGAAAGGAAAGCCTGTGGTCTGTGAGTGTGTAAATAATGCTGTTTCCGAAGTACGCAATAATGTTTGTTTTGGTTCGTCCATTTGGTGACACTGTTGCCGTGGCAACAGTAACAAACAAGTGAAGAATGAAATGTTTCGAATTAGATTGAGAATATGATCTAATTTTAAAGAGAAATAAAGTATGCTCTATGGACACTATATTTTCGTTTATTAGGTATAAAGATCAAATACTGAAAAAGAAAATCAAATTATTGGACATGTGCGGAGACATACAAACGTTTGACTTTCCTTTCTCCACAAATATATAATGGCAATTGAAGATGTTTTTCTTTCTTGCAAGAGAGAAAGTCGTTCCATGATGTATCCGGGCTTCGAGTTGGTAATATAATAAATAAATGAATGAATAAATTAACCATACATGGGAAAGAGTGTATAAAATACATAAAATATGTAATTATATTTAAGAATGCGAACCATTGCCTTTATTGTACACGTCTGCGCTATCTTTCCAGCAATGCAAGTTAATGTTTTGTAGTTTCACTGTGGTTCTTTTTCTTCTTAGTTTCCAAATTTCCGCGTGCTTTGATGGCACTTAAAGGTGATGACGCATCGATGTTGCTGACGACCCATCGTCAGCAACATCAATGCACCAACCCACAAGCTAGCGCAATATGTTGCACATCCTCTTCAACTCTTCGCCAGAAAAACTGACTTTTTTGCTTAAACTACCATGGATTTCATTCACATTATTCGGAATGCTGAAATCCAAAAAGTCAACATGCTGGTGACCTCTGATGTCATCTCCTTGTTCACAAATACGCCCATTGATGACTCCATGCTACTCATCAAAAACCTCACCTCACAGGGATTAGCTAAGGATTAACCTGGACCTCGCAAATTCTGCCTCAGGAACTCATACTTCCGTTGGAATGATAAGCACATTGAACATCATGAAAGTGCAGCCATGGGATCACCCCTCTCTTCTGTACTAACCAACATTTTCATTAAGATCTCTCAGCTGAAGGAAATGGTCTTACCCAAAGAAACCAACCCGTAGTAATAGTTGGGGTTTTTGGATGCATCAACCACTGTGGTTGTTTTTGCACCACTTTTCAAAACATTTAAAACCTCAATCCAATTTTGATAAATACATTAATGTATAAAAAACATATGAATAGTTTAACAGTAATTATTTAAAAAAAAAGAAACGGAAAATCAAGTTGTCCGTTCAGGTCAGTTTCCTTTAAAAACCTGGAAACCTTACTTAAAAAGTTAGGGTCCTCCCCTAAACTATTGCTTAAATTACATCTTATTTTAAAACATTGCTTCAAGGTTGCACTTTTGTCTCCATGAAGAGTGCGTGAGGGCTAAGTGCCCTATTCTCAGGCGCGGGACCTACCTCTTCCCCCTAAATGTTCCAGATGGAAGAGGGCCCTGTCAAAACAACCAAATTTATGGCCTTAAGTTCCTTGTTTGGCAAGAATCACCAAGCTTCCTTCCACTGGTTCAGAACCAAATTCCGCAAGGCAGCCCCGACGTCCAACACAGGAAGCAAAGCTGAGTCTGTTTTGTGATTGACCAGGGCTTCCTTTGCTGCTTTTCCAGCTTTTTCAATGCCTGGTATTCCCACATGACCAGCAGTCCGTATAGAGGATACCTACTTCCCCTTTATCTGAAGGGACCACAGGGTATAATAGATCTCCTGAACCATCAGGTGCATTGATGACAAGACTGATATGGATTATAGGAAAATCAATGAGTGCAAACAGATAAGAGAAGAGCCATTACATTCTCTTATGTCTTTTAGGGCCCTCTTGATAGCTGACCGTTTGGCTGTGAACCCCTTAATCATCTCTTAACTCTTCCCCAACCTCCGATCAACACCCTCCGCCACCCTCTGGACAACACTCTCCCTCAATCAATGAGCAATCATCAACCGCAAATATAAGAACTGCTCTATTGAGCATAATTACGAAACTTCACTCTCCTACTGACAATAAAACCCTTATTAGCATCTTCACCAATGACCTTATACCAGCCCTTTTTCAACTTGTAAATGGTGCCTAATTCACAAATAAAGAACCACTTCCTTAAAGTTTTACAATGGAACTAAATGGCATAAAAAACAAAAAACAAGAGCTAAACCTCCTAATAACCAATCATTATCCAGACATGATCCTTCATCAAGAAACCAAAAATAATAATAGCCTAACATTTAATTGTCCAAGTTACTCTATAATCAGAAGAGATATAGCCAATGATCCTGGTTGTGGGGTCATGATCCTATCCAAAACTAACCAACTCTTCACATAACTTCAACCCCCACCCACCCAAAAACTGGAACTCGCTGGAATAGCAATAAAAGGAGTTACTGGGACCCTTAACATTTGGTCAGCCTACTTTCCACCTTCATCCTCAAAGTCAGACGCCCCTGGCTTATCAGCACTGTCATCCCTACTGCACCCAAATCTCATAAAAGGTGGGGAGTTAAACGCCAAACATTCTGCCTGGGGTTGCAAAACCACTATCACACGAGGGCGAGCCCTTCATAAGCTCCTGTTTACCAAAAATATTGCAATTCACTCACCGCCTTTCCCTACCCACTTCCATCATCACCACCACTCCTCCGATATCCTGGATGTAGTTCTATTATCCGCAGATATCGCATTCTAAATCCTTAACCTAGATAACTCAGCCTCGTACCACTGCCCAATATTTTACTGCGTTCCTACCCTCCTTCATACCACCAGAACCAACTAGAAGAGTTAACTGGAAACTATTTAAAGAAAACTGCTTGGCCATTAACCTTGTCCCATCTCCTGCTAGCACTCCAGACAGCATAGAGAAAGCTGCTCAAGATTTCACAAGCACCTTAACCAAAATCATTCATCGCTCTTGCTACCCTCCTTCTCCAGCCTCCATCGCTGGTGCCACACTACCTCCGGATATTTTGCACTTGATTTCACTTAGAAACAAGGCCAGAGCCCTCTGGCAACGCACTCATCTCTGCCAAGATAAAATTGGCTTCTGTGCACTTCGAAACCTTGTAACATCGAAAACTAGAACACATTGGGAAAAAACTTGGCATGAGAAAATAAGTTCACTCTCACTTAGAGATAATTCGGTATGGACCCTAGCCCGCTGTCTGCGAAGGAAAAAGGTACCCATCCCGCCAATACCACATAATGGGAGAGCACTATACGATGACAGCGACAAAGCAAATACCTCTGCCGACTCCTTCGAATGCATTTTTAAAAACCATAATACATCCTTGTTGGATTCAGAAGCGTTGATCAGCGTCTATGGCCTGTCACTTTGCCCATTCCACATATTCCTGGAAATTACTCCTCAAAAACTTTACTCCATTATGCCCCACTCCAAAACCAAGTCATCACCGGGACCCGATCAAATCTCCTACCTTCACCTGAAAAACCTTCCTAAATCTTTTATCAAACACCTACTCTCTATCCTCAACGCCTGTCTTTCCCAATCGTACTTCCCAAAGGCATTGAAAACAGCTAAGATAATACTCCTTCCAAAACCCGATAAAAATCCTTCTTATAACCTGAATTATAGACCCAGTTGCCTGCTCCCCTGCATGGGCAAACTTCTAGAAAAATGCATCTTAAACAGGCTACAAGAAGAAATCTCGGCCCTAGACTTGATCAGACCTGAGCAAACTGGCTTCCGCCGTCGCCATTCCATGACTCAGCAAATAACAAGATTGGTTGAACAGATCAGTTTCGGCTTCAACATCCACAAGCACACCCAAGTAGTCTTCTTTGATCTCAAAAGAGCTTTTGACAAGTTCTGGCAAACTGGTTTAATACATAAACTGCTTAAAACCGACATATCAGTATACCTAAAAAAGACCATCCCCTCCTTTCTTTCAAACCGCACGTTCTTTTTAGCCCTTAACAATGCCAAATCAACTACCCCGTCCATATCTGCAGGCTTTCCTCAAGGATCAATTTTGTCACTCGTCCTATTCAACCTCTACATTAACCACCTCCCCTCTGACCCAAAAGCTACCTCTATGCGGATGACTCAGCTAGAGCGTCAACTTACTTTGACCCAAATCATGCCGCAAAAAATGTCCAAGAACACCTTAAAAGCATAACAGAGTGGATGACCGATTGGAAACTAACCATAAACATCACAAAATGCGTTAACGTAAACTACGCCAGAAAATGGAAGAATCCTCACATCACTGCTATCCACTATGGCAGGGAAATAATCCCCCAGGCATCATCGGCTAAATTTCTTGGTGTACAAATGGACAGTAAACTCACTTGTCAAGCACACACTCAACAAGGCTAATTCAGCCGCTTTCTTATTCTATACCCTCATAAAACTCACCAGTCCCCTTTGTCTTCTCACCAAGGTACTGTTATTTAAATCTATGATACGACCTATCTGAAGGCTACCCAGCCTGGGGTTCAATAGCCGCAACCAAATTGAAGAAATTGACACGCTTCCAAAATAATACTCTACGAACCCTTGCTAATGACGACTGGTTTGTAAGAAACTCAGATATTCACACGGATCTAAAAATACCGGACCTTCCAACATATCTAAGCGACCTAGCCACGTCATTTCAACAAGAAATAGGAAATACTGGTAACCCATTATTAGAACCTTTATGAGATTACCCTGATAATCCCCATTTCAGATACAATTGTGCTAAAGCAAGCATAAATGGGCAGTCATAATCTCCAAATATAATACTGTCACAAACTGCAATAAAATATACTCACTAGCTCAACTTCCCCCATAAACCGCTTATATCCTACAACCATAGATCAGCCTAGCTGGATATTGGTATAAAATGCACCTAACGGCACAGTCCATAAGCATCGATTGGTTGGTCGGTAGCAGGACCCCCATTCTTCTTTCGCATCAACAACGACCAATGAAAAAACGTGGAAAAAGTGAAAGAATTTGTTTACGATTTAATCAGCATAATCAATATATTCAGAGAGAAAACGATTGAAGATGTATGGCATGTGGCAATTGGCTCATTCTAATTAAATTTATTTTATATAGAATGTTTTGTGTATTAAAAGCGAGAGAAACGGCAACATTTCTTCATATTTTCGACATTTGAATTACAAACACAGCAGCAAATGAAAGTTGCTCAGGATCAGTCACACGCAAATGAAGTCATCGAGGATTTAGAATTATTAATTCATGTTGAAAAACAGGATGACGAAAGAACATGGGGATTAAAATGATATGACGTAGAAACTTAAGGCATGATTTACGAATTCTTTTAACCATATTTTTCAAACACACGAAAATCCCCTCCCGTTCATAAAATCACATGTCTGTTCTTAGCGGCTGTGACATGCTTGGAAATGGCACCTCGCTTCTTTTCCAATCTTTTTGCTTGTTCCATCCCTTTTGGCACAACAAACTGCACACTTACTACAAAGCTTTTCCTTCTTCTCTGTAGGTGGAATATTATTGGGAAATTGTAACTTACATAGAGGTTCAAGGATTTGGTTCTACTGAAGGCCTCCCACCCTCACATGTTATATCATATGCAATGTACCCCTCAGTTACATCTTCCACTAGTTTGATTCTAAATTCTGAACTTACCCCTTGGTCCACCACCCTTTCTCTGCAACAGAAATCCATTCCATGCGCCCTGGTCCAACAAGTGAAAAATGTTTGAAATATTTATTGCACCCCTTTTTTTATAATGGGGAAATTTTTCAGGTGCTGATCTTCCCTTTCTACTCCACTTATTGTATTATTGTACACAACAGCAACTTCTGGCTTTTATAGCACCATATCCTTTTCATTTATATTCCACAAATTCCGTATTATGTACTGTAAAGGTACAGAGACTTGACGGCCATCTTATCTTCCCAATTCATAGCAATCACTTTGCCTTGCTGGAGGGCAGTCAATTCCTCCTTTTTCAACTTCTATAGTCTATACGTCATCTAGTATTTCCTTCCTTTTAATTCTCAATGTCCCTTGTCTATCGGTTCCTTTCATAGCCAATAAATCAGCCAGCTCTGAGGAGGTGTAATAGTTGTCTGCAGTCAGGCAATAATCTTTGACCTAGCAGAGGTTTCATTACTGCTAGCACAATCTAAGGATGTATTAGGAAGATTGGTATATTCCACGTTCAATACTGACCATTTCCTGTATACCATAAACACAGTAATCAATGCTGGAAGGTCGCTTTATGGGTGAAGGTAGAGTTCACCCAGTACTTAGCTCTATACAGTCTGTGAAATTCACACATCAGGGTATTAAGGGGAGCCAGTTACTTTCACTGTGGCAGATAAGGTTTACCAGGAAGATTGGTACCAGAAAAAATCACATAGCTTGAGTGTAGCATCAGGTGCCCTGAGTGCCTCTCCTGGGGTTTGAACTCAGGACCCTCCGGTCAATAGTCCAATGCACTACCCTCCTGGACTATCATGACCCACCTTTTTCCTGTAGAAATAATGATAAATAATAATAAATAAATAAATGATAATGAGACTTCTCATTGTCTTGAACTGTTCCCATATTTCATAGAAATCTGTTTTGATTGATTCTGAATTTTTTATGAAAATAAAGCCTATAAAAATAAATAAAATATACTCAATGAACCTGTATGGAATCAGTAATTATTAATTGGCTTTGAAATCGCGTGCATTTAAAACAATTGACTTATATATGTCATACATATATTTTAAAATAAATGGCATTTCTAAGCCAATAGATGCCAATCAAATATAATGAAGATGAAGAAATGAATTCATTTTACAAACACTGTAATTAAAAAGGAGTGCTTCATAAGATGGGATTTGTGGCACCCAATTGAGTAATTGCAAAATGGCTGTGGAAATAACTTAAGAAGCCCTATCTTCTACCGAGCGTGTATTAAATACAGTTTATTTTATGTTTAATTTTTCAATATTGAATCTTTCAATAAATTGTATTTTAAAAATCCACTTTGAATAATTTGGTCTCAATGTATTGGTTGATCATGGAATACATTATTAAGTATTATTTTCAATTTATATTGACACTATTTACAGCTGTAGGTTGGCACTTGATTCCTGTTCAATTCCATCCAAAACATAGACCATAATTACTTCAAAAAGGAGCATTAACATATATATTTTCTACGCATAGATGGATACTCCAGTCAATTCAAGCAGAGTTTATGATCAGAACAAATTAAAAGACAACTATCTCAGCAGCTGGTAATCTTGTCGTGAATGTAATTAGGTGTTTTCCAGAATTTAAAAGGTATATGTTTCATAAAAGATCTCACCAGTCCATTCTTTCCATGTGTGGCGTAAATAGGAAGAAGTTCAAATACACATAAATAACCTTAAAATAGACAATGAGACAGTTCACCTTAAAGAGGAGATGTATTCTTCCAAACAGTGCAATACAACTTTTGGCTACGGTAGATCCTTTAATGTCACCCATTAATTCACAATGCAATCAAATAATTTGTGCGTTCTGAATCTGAGAATGAATTAAATATAGCCTTAATGAACGTGTATTGTGTATTTCTAAAGGTAAGCACAGTATGCTCAAAGGCATTAGCGATATGTGAAATTTAAAATGTGACAGAACAATCTAATACATTACTTGAGAATTAAGTTTGTTTGGTTTGAACATTTGGTGGCGACGTCACCATGGCAATAGTAACAAAGAAGTGAAGAACGAAAGGTTTCAAATTGGAGTTCGGATCCAGTCTTATATCATTAATGAAATACAGTATGCTCTTTAAAGTTATTTGCTCTTAATACATTCGTTTATAATGTAAAAATAGTAAAACAATGTTGTTTGAGAAAATATTTGATTTTAAAATAATTTCTATTCGGTTCAAATCATTAGAAGTCAGATTAATTAATATTTCAAACAACAGAGCTCATTATATTTGAACGAAATTCTAGATGGTAACTTTGGAAAAATTTATATCTATTGTCGCAAGTATGCGACATGGTACTCCTTCCCTGGCTCCTGCAAATGTCCCACGTGACCAAAGACAATGTTTCAAAAGTATTCCTCCCCTGACTCCTAAATTGGGTATAAAAGCCCTGGTCGCCGGGCAAAAAGCAGTCAGTTGGTTATCTGGCGGTGACTGGTAGGGCACGATGCTTCGGCTATGTTGCGCTTGTGTCGACAGTGTGTCATATTCCTGACTCAACTTCGGACGAGGGCTCAACCTAGGTTACGTTCATTGTGACCGCGTCCACCCTGCCATACTCCTTTCCTTTCCGACGGACGAGGGCTCTGCCTAGGTTATGTGTTTCGTGACCGCGTCCACCCTGTATATACCGTGTCCCAGGTAATTTTCTGCCACTTTAATTCTGTCCGCCCTCGTGTTGGTTTACTGAGGGTCTAGCCATCCATAATTTGCTTATACTTATGTAAATGGTGCATTATGACTGATGTTGGGTAATGTACGGCTGCTTTGGTGATACTCGGTGTAGTTACTCTGACCTTCCCCGATACCGTTTGTGTCGCACCATAGAAACCCCCGTTGCGACATATTGGTGTTTGGTGAGGGGTTGCGCGGTTGGACTAGTGATTTATTCAGTGTATGCGACAGTGTCTCATAGATTATCATGTGCCCGTGTACCTCTTTAAATTGGAAGTTCCGTATTTTCTCGGACAGGTGGGATATGCTAATCTGTGCATAGCTAGCGAATTATTATTTTAAGACACGTGCTATAACCTCATCGCGATTCTCTGCGCGCAATTAAACTAAGGGTCACTTCATCAGGAACCATTAATTAGCCCGAGAAGGGCCCACCATGGGTATCGGATACACAAGGAGTATGAAAAAATAAATTAATTAAGCTTTAGTTTGTCAGTCAGACAAGGGGTTGTAAGGATTGCTGAGTGAATTGGAGATTCAGTGGGACAGATACGGGATGAGAAAAAAATTAATAAAACAAAGGATATGCAATTTTCTAGAAAGAAAAAAGCTAAGCTAAACATTAAAATAGGAGGGCAAAAACTAATGCAGGTAGAATAGTTGACGTATCTCTGAAGCATTTTGGACCAACACGGTCAAAGTAGTAGAGACGTATGGAGAAGAATTACGCTAGGCACAGAGGCTTTCATAAGGAGCAGAGAGTTGATTAATGGAACGTTGAGTAAGGATATTAAAAAAAGACTCGTGAAACTTTTGATATGGTGCATAGTTATATAAGGAAATGTGGTCATTGAAGCAGGAGGATAGTCGTGGACTGGAGGCTTTTGACATGTGGGTGTGGAGAAAATGGAGAAGGTGAAATGGACCGAGAAGAAAACCAATGAGAAAGTACTTGGTATGGTGGGTGAAGAGAGGTGTTGGTTGGGAGAAATCCTATTGAAGCAGTAAAAATGGATGAAGGGCATATTGACCGACAGGGGACTGTTCAAGATGGTAATAGAGGGGAGAATGTGAGGCAAGCAAGAAAAGGGAAGGAACAGGATAGGGATGTTTCATTTAAGGAATCATGTTCCTTCTAGATTATTATTACTAGGAGTTAATTTCATTATTTCCTTGAAAATTGTATTGTAGCACAACAGTCTGATTTACCTAATTTCTCTTAAATTTTTAGTAGTTCTAAGGTTAATTTGTCCATAAAGACATTGCCTCATTCGGCTTCCAATAATAATTTCAATGCCCATATTTTCATGAAGAATTTCTAGTCTTTGAGCTATTTTTGTATCATCATGATTACTGATTTGCCCTGTAAAATTAAACCTACATATGTTTTATATCCTTATTATGCTTTTTGTGCAAAAAAATCAAAATCTAGAAGATGCAAAGGTACGATTCAGAGCCACTCAAAGACAGGCTAAGCAGGCAGGTTTCATATTAATCATTTACGTTTAAATACTAACAAAACTCAGCATATTGTATGCAGTTATGGTATATAAAAATGTACTGATGTTGAAAATTCTAAAATACTAGGAATTAATATAATTAGAAAACTTGACAGGGAGACTCACATCAGTCAGATCTGTAATGAACTGATTAAAGCTCAACTTTCCCATTTCAAATGAGTATCGTTTAACACTTGACCACGTCTTCTTTCCATGTCATTTGAATTACAGTGATGAGTTATGGGGTCATTTCCCAAAACATATCATACGAATCTTGCTACTACACAAGAGAGATTTTTGCTCCCTTGCTAATACACCGCAACGTGATTTCTGCAGACCATTTTTAATTAGCTGTGGAGTCATGATTGTACACCATGTGGGGTAGAGCAAATCTAAATAATACTATTTTCTGTGGAATTTCATCAACTTACAGCGCATTTCATATTGTGGACATTCAAATGTAAAACTATCTGTTTTTTTACACTGTTTTTGTAACACTGATTGTTTATTGAGAGATGAGTAAGGTGGAAATGAAATCCTATGAGTTTGGTGCATTCATCAAAATAAATCCAAGAACGCTACATTAAAACTGCTAATTCTTCAAGGAAATTTGACAGAAATTATGATGGGTGTCATTTTATTATGTTTGCACATTTTGGTTTACTAAATTCTCCATAATCAAAGGACAATTGATGCATGATCGTTCATCATACTTAATGAGAATTTAACAGTTTAAATGAGCGTGCCATTATATTGGTGATGTAAAACATTTTTTAATTATTGTACACAAACACTCAAATTCAAGGAGACTTCTTATTGTCTTACATTGCTCCAATATTTAATTAAATTTTGTTTCCATTGATTCTGAATTTGCATAAAAATAAAGCCCGTCTAAATGCATAGTGTACTCAATTAAACTGCATATAATCAACCATTATCGGTTTGCTGTGAAAGTGAGTACATTAAATGCATTTGAAATATAAAGGTCACACTTGTATCCTTAAATAATGGCATTTTCCAGAATAGAAGCAATGCCAATCGAACAGAATGTAGAAGAAGAAATGAATTCAGGTCACAATCACCATAATTAAAAAGGAGTATTTCACAACAGCAAGGGATTTGTGGCGTTAATAGGTGTATTTGCGAATTGATTCAGCATATTAAATAAAATGGTCCCTCACTACAGAACACAAAAAAATCTAATTTTAAGTTAACTACTTAAATATCGAATCTCCCTATTTATAACCATTGTATTTTAACAATCCATTTTGAATGATTTGGACTCAATGTATCGTTTGATCATTGCGCATGTGAAATAATACTATTTTCTAAACATTATTGACGATATCCATTATTGAAATAGGAAGAAAGACTCGTACTTTTCCACAGATTTTATTATACGGCACGACGTGTTTCACCGACTTGCGGCATCATCTGGTACAAATTTGCAAAACAGACAGAGCAAGCATATATACCCTCAGAACAGAGTGATTGGTCCCCCTCATCAAAATGACAGTTAACCAGAATTATTTTAGTTTCAACCACACCCTTTACAGCCAAACGGATGGGTTAGCTATGGGTTCCCCACTGTCCCCCTTCCTAGCCGAAGTCTTCCTCAATTCTGTAGAAGAACATCTTTTTAATGCTGACAATCAGCATAACAAAAACGTGGGCTATTGGTTTCGTTACGTGGACGATATACTATGCCTATGGACCGGAACCAACCGACAGTTAGACTCCTTCCTTAATTTCCTAAACACTCTTCATCGGAATATCTCCTTCTCCATGGAAAAAGACGTCAACGGCACCATCAACTTCCTCGACTTGACAATCACAATTAGGGGTAATAGACACGAATTTGCAATTTATAGGAAACCCACATATACAGACCATATAATTTCTAATGATTCCGCACACCACTTTTCTCACAAACACACAGCCCTCCACTCCATGATCCACTGCCTCCTACACATCCCCCTTTCCCCCAAAAACTTCAAAATTGAACTCGTGAATATCACTAATATAGCTACCAACAATGGTTTCAACCCCAAACTAGTTGACACATTACTACGGAAAAAACAAAAAGCAATGGCCATAAAAAACATTTTCGTATCTCAGCCCGCAGTATCTAAAGATTTTAAGTGGTGCTCGATCCCGTTTCTGGGAGATCTTTCATATAGAATTTCCAACTGCCTACCCACCTCACTCAAAGCAGCCTTCTACTCACCCATAACCCTCTCCAAACTTCTAGCCAATGGAAAAGACACCCAGGATAGCCTTCTCAAATCAGGCATTTATAAACTGAAATGCGAGGATTGCAACAGCGTTTATGTCGGTCAGACCGGAAGGAATATCAAATTACGAGTCAAGGAACACGCTAGGTGTCACAAAAATCAGAATAACAACTCTCTCTTCGCCAAGCATTTACTAGAATTCGACCACAGCAGTGACTTTGTCCCAGAGATATTACACACACTCCCAAAAGGATTAAAAATGGACGCTCTCGAGCAATTAGAGATTAGAAGGCACTTGGTGAACCCCAACACGACACTTTGTAATGAGCAATTATTCCCATACCCCTCACCACTCCTCTCCGAGAAATTAGCCTGGAAATGGTCAAAACAATCCATCAACGCACCTGCGAGCCCCCACCCCCCTCAAATCCTTCCAACCCTCCCCGCCCCCACTCTGTCCTGAGGGTATATATGCTTGCTCTGTCTGTTTTGCAAATTTGTACCAGATGATGCCGCAAGTCGGTGAAACGCGTCGTGCCGTATAATAAAATCTGTGGAAAAGTACGAGTCTTTCTTTCTATTTCAATAATGGATATCAATTACTTCCACGAAGTGAAGCCTGAAACAATAGAATATATTATTGACGATGTTTATAGCTGTCGTTTGACACTTGACTCCCGTTCAATTCTACCAAAAACATACGATCTTAACTACTTCAAAAATGAACATTTCCAAATATATTTTCTATAGAGATTGATACTGCAGTCAATTCAAGCAGAGCCTAAAGCAATTAAAACATGACTATCTCAGCAGCAAGTATTATTGTTGTGCATGTAATTAGGTGTTCTCCAAATTTAAAAGCCACATATCTCACAAACTCACCCGTCCATTCTTTCCAAAATACATTCACTAATATTAGCAACCTGAAACAGTATATCCTAGTTTACGCAAATGAGAAGCCATACCGTTAAGAATTTGCTCCATGTCATTCAGTTGGAAAGGATAGCCTGTGGTCTGTGAGTGGGTAAATAATGCTGTTTCCGAAGTACGCAATAATGTTTGTTTTGGTTCGTCCATTTGGTGACACTGTTGCCGTGGCAACAGTAACAAACAAGTGAAGAATGAAATGTTTCGAATTAGATTGAGAATATGATCTAATTTTAAAGAGAAATAAAGTATGCTCTATGGACACTATATTTTCGTTTATTAGGTATAAAGATTAAATACTGAAAAGGAAAATCAAATTATTGGACATGTGCGGAGACATACAAACGTTTGACTTTCCTTTCTCCGCAAATATATAATGGCAATTGAAGATGTTTTTCTTTCTTGCAAGAGAGAAAGTCGTTCCATGATGTATCCGGGCTTCGTGTTGGTAATATAATAAATAAATGAATGAATAAATTAACCATACATGGGAAAGAGTGTATAAAATACATAAAATATGTAATTATATTTAAGAATGCGAACCATTGCCTATTAGTGTAGACGCCTGGGCTATCTTTCCAGCAATGCAAGTAAATATCTTGTAGTTTCACTGTGGTTCTTTTTCTTCTTAGTTTCCAAATTTTGGCGTGATTTGATGGCACTTAAGATATTGACGCATCAATGTTCCTGACGACCCATCGTCAGCAACATCAATGCACCATCCCACAAGCTAGCGCAATATGTTGCACATGCTCTTCAACTCTTCGCCAGAAAAACTGATTTTTTGCTAAAAGTTCCATGGATTTCATTCACATTATTCGGAAGGCTGAAGTCCAAATAGTCAACATGCTGGTGACCTTTGATGTAATCTCCTCGTTCACAAATACGCCCATTGATGACTCCATGCTACTCATCAAAAACCTCACCTCCCAGGGATTAGCTAAGGATTAACCTGGACCTCGCAAATTCTGCCTCAGGAACTCATACTTTCTTTGGAATGATAACCACATTGAACATGATGAAAGTGCAGCCATGGGATCACCCCTCTCTTCCGTAACCACCAACATTTTCATTGAGATCTCTCAGCTGAAGGAAATAGTCTTTTCCAAAGAAACCAACCCGTAGTAATAGTTGGGGTTTTTGGATGCATCAACCACTGTGGTTGTTTTTGCACCACTTTTTAAAACATTTAAAACCTCAATCCAATTTTGATAAATACGTCAATGCATAAAAAACATATAAATAGTTAAAAACAAAATTATTAAAAAAAAAAGAAACGGAAACTCAAGTTGTCCGCTCAGGTCAGTTTCCTTTAAAAACCTGGAAATCTTACTTAAAAAGTTGGGGTCCTCCCTTAAACTATTGCTTAAATTACCTCTTATTTTAAAAAAGGTATCTGGCCTTTTATAATTTATTCCCCGACGTCCACCACAGGAAGCAATGCTGAGTCGGTTTTGAGTTTGAGCAGGGCTTCCTTTGCTGCTTTGCCAGCTTTCTCAATGCCTGGTATTCCCACATGACCAGCAGTCCATATGGAGGATACCTACTTCCCCTTTATCTGAAGGGACCACAGGGTATAATAGATCTCCTGAACCATCAGGTGCATTGATGACAAGACCGATATGGATTATAGGGAGCTCAATGAGTGCGAACAGATGAAAGAAGAGCCATTACATTCTCTTAAGTCTTTTAGGGCCCTCTTGATAGCTGACAGTTTGGCTGTGAATATTCCTGCAAAACATGGTCTGTTATTCCCTCAGGACTACATTGTAGTGAGAGACCACCACGTGGACACATGCGGATTCTAACTTTGGTCCTCTCCTTTTACTAAGGGTCATTGGCCCTCTCAATAAAGCATTTAAAATATTTACATTACTCAATTTGGTTTTGTTTTTTCTGTCGAATATCATGTGTATCAATGTGGGTCAATTGTGACATGAGTACAACGTTTTTTATTGTGTTGTGACCACCTATTCAGCGTTGTAGAACATCTAATTTCCTTCTCAATAGCATGACAGTATTCTAATTGACACGTAGACATGTGCCGTATTCGTAATAAATCCTATGTATTAGGGTGTATAAATAGTTCTAGAATATTTGAGTAATAAATCTTTACTGAATGTATCCTGAGAGAATTGCATTGTTTGCATCTGTAATGTTTTCGCGAAACGTATCATTTTTGCGCGTTAAAACTGTTGTTATTTTGAAACAAGTGAATAACGGAAATAAGACGTGCGTGTGTGTTTCGAGCCTAGTACTAATGAAGAACGACAGAGATTTCCGCGTAATTGTGCCAAAAGCATGCGTTTTGATATGTTCGTCTTTTGATTTGTTTATGTCATGTAGACCGATGTTTAACGAATCTCTTAGTTTCAAAACTAAGTAAGGGTAAATATAGCTTCGTGAAGCTGTTGAATTCCTTAATGTTAAACTCCCGTCATCAACTTGTCACTTCGGTAATATTCTTGGGTATTTATCAATGTACTTACCCGAAAAAGTACTTAATTAGTACTTGTAGTATTCACTTTTCAAGTTTAAGCTAAGATTCCGTTCTCTCTTCGTTATTTATCCAGTCGCCCCATTTACTACTGTGATTATTCGCATTGCGGTAAACTGTCCCCATATAATTGTTATTATTATCCGTTCTGCAGTGTCCAAGTGTAATCAAAGCACGCGGAAATTTGGAAACAAGGAAGATATCGAGCCAGAATGAAGCTACGAGGTATTAACTTGAATTGCTGGAAAGATAGCCCAGGCGTGTACACTAATAGGCAATGGTTCGCATTCTTAAATATAATTACATATTTTACGTATTTTATATACTCCTTCTCATGGTTATTTATGGCTGTGGCTTCTTATGGTTATTTATTCATTCACTTATTTATTAAATTATATTACCAAAACGAAGCCCAGATACATCATGAAATGACTTTCTTGCTTGCAAGAAAGAAAAACATCTTCAATTGCCTTTTTATATATGTGTGGAGAAAGGAAAGTCAAACGTTTGTATGTCTCCGCACATGTCCAATAATTTGATTTTCATTTTCAGTATTTGATCTTTATACCTAATAAACGAAAATATAGTATCCATAGCACATCTGCAATTGCCAGCATATATTTGTGGAGAAAGGAAAGTACCTTTGCTCTAAATCGCACCTTTGCATCTTTGTGCATTGTGTCCATAATGGACACTTCTTTTATTCAATCCCAACTCTTTTCTTTCCCTTTTTCTGGCTTACTTAACAATCTGCCCATCAATCACAGTCTTCAATATTCTCAAGATAACTCAAAAGCAATGGACAATAATCGTCCCATGTTGCGAATATAAATTCATTAATGCCGTTGGCTCAACTTTAGAATTGTTGAAACTTAAATTTTCACATTGAGTAAAAACGGAATAAAAATCAGGTGCATTAAAACTTCCTGAATTAACTCTTAAGTCTCATGTTTATATTGTTTTGTTGGACGATTTTGACAAATGACTACTGCATATCAATTCGTTTGTCGATGCTATTTCAGGGATGCCATAATGCCATGGCATCTGCAGCTAGGCACTCAAATGGCATCAATGATACCTTTAAAGAAATAACTTCCGATGTCATTTCACAGAGCCAAGGACAGTTTATGGCTAAAAATATTGGACGATTTATAGTCAAGAAAAATTTTGATGCAGCACTATAATTTAGCTATTCTGCTCTTCGGAATAATAAATCTGTCCACTGTAGGGACATCCCGAGTCTTGATGAAACAATACTGTCGTTCTGCCCCCTAATAGTTGTGGTAATTATGTGTTCTACAGCTTTACCTGAAATTAATGTCAATTAGATTATCCTGTAATTGCTGCGTACTTTCCTGTGCCAACTAAACAAAGAGTTATGTTCCCAACTTCACAATCTTTGTGTAACTTGGCTCCGCCAAATATTTGATTGCCCTGTGAGTTTGTGAAAGTGCAAGTCTCCCCTGTTCACATAGATATCGGAGTACTTGAAGTAAAAATGCTTGAAGCACAAATGATGGAATCCAAAATTAGATCCGTTTTTTTGTTATTTAAAGGAAGACAATTTCCATGGCTTGGCGGCGTCTACCTGATTATCAAAAAAACACGTCAAGTAATTGTCACACATGAATTCTTGCTCCTATCTACGGTGTTGACGTACAAGTGGGGTTGGCAGTCGGCACCATGAAAGGAAATGCGCATACAGACGACACCGGTTTTTCCCGGGAAAGCATATTTTGTCTGCCTTAAACAACGAGATTAAGAATTTTCCCTTTGTTCTTTCCTGAGGAGTTTTATGCAGGGGGTGGGTACCAAAGAGGACCTTTGGAGGAATTGGGAACCTTTGGGGATTCCTTTGTTTCCCTCCCCCAGCCGTACGTGCTTAAAAAGGATAAAAAAAATCATTTCATTTCAAGAAAAGCTTTCATCCATTTTCTCCCCTCATCCAACTTTGTAATCATCTCATCCGTGATCCATGGTTTCCTAGTCCTTTTAGCGTTAACGATTCCAATAGTGCCTTTTGCGGCTTTCAATAACCCTTTCATGATAGTTTCCCATTTTTCTTCGATAGTACTTAGCCTATACTATCCTCCATGATTTCCTCTACCGCCTGTTGTTACTCCTTCCTTTTCAAACCATTTACTGCTTCTACATTCCATTTTCTAACTTGCCGCCCCTGCCTTATGTTTTTGAAACGCGCGCTACATTTCATAACAACTAAATTGTAGTCACAGTCCACATCCGCCCCCGGGTAGCTGTGCGAATTAACACACTGTTCCTAAACCTGTGTCTTACCAGGATATAATCTAGCTGATAACTTTCTGAGGCACCTGGCATTTTCCATGTATACCTTCATCTTTTGTGGTGTCTAAACCAAGTGTTGGTGATGACTATCCCCTGTCTCCTTCAGAACTCCAGTGGTTTCTCACCATGGTCATGCCTCGTGCCTAAACCGTAGTCCCCCACCTCATCACTATCTCTTCCTTCGCCTACCGTTGCATTCAAATCCGCCATCACTATCAAATGTTTCCCTGCAGGAACAGACGCGATTATGCCCTCTAACTGATGGTATATCCTATCGACATCTTCTTCCTTATGGTTGCTCGGTGGCATGTATACCTGAATAATAACCAAGTTCGTCGGTTCTGCTTTTATCTCTGCTAGTAATAATCTATCCGTTACTTGCTCTATGTTACTATGCTTCTTCCTACCTCTTCATTTAATATTATGGCAACCCCTCATGGCATCTTGTCCCTGCCGCTGTATATTATTTTATAATTATCACTCCAGTAATCCCCGCTATCCTTCCATCTCACGTCACATAGACCTAAAATATCTATTCTTCCATTTTCCATCTCTCGCTTAATATTCTCCAGTTTACCCGTCATAATCATTGTCCTAACATTCCACGTTCCTCCTGGCATGGGCTTGTGGAAGTATCATTCCCTCTCGAACACAAATTCGAAGGTTTGAGGTCTTTACATTAATCCAGTGTATTTTGAGGGGCGGAGGAAGTATGGAGACGTGTTCTAGTGTGTGTTATATGTCTACATGGCGAGATTAAACAGTGTGCTGTTATCAAATTTTTGCCTTCGCCTCCTCATCTTCCGAGGTGTATTGATTACCCATTGAGGTGTCTTTTGAGTTCAGAGGGAAAAAAACCAAAATTGCATGGCACAAGATCGCATAAGGGATCAAGGAGGATTTTGTTTCTTCTCTTTAAGTGAACCCATCGTGAACACAGATTTTACAATGTCCCAAATTTTCAATTATGAAGCCGACACGTACAACAGTATTTGTATTCTAAAAATATGGTTTGCGATATATGCCTTTGATATCAGTGATTCGCGTTTGGTCATTTTCAATCAAATCTTCAATGACGAGTTTGCAATGTTTATATTGCCTGTGGGTCAGTTATCGGAGGTCCGCTGCCGGTTTCATTGACCAATTATTGGCTTTTCCAGGCTCACAACCACGGAATTTTACCACCCATCTATTAAAAGTAGATCTACATACAGCATCATCATCGTAATGAACAGCCTTTTAAAACGACGATTGAATCTCAGTAGGAGTCACTTCTATAAGTTGCGCTGTTTAAATTCGCCATGCTGACATAGAGCAGGAACACGTCCCCTCGTCTCACCTATGGCCAGCATTGTTTCCATAAAGGGCCCTTTACCGATGATAAACCTCAATAGGAATCACTTTTCCAGCAGTTGAAAGTTTTACCAGAGCAAGGTTTAAATCGTGTTGACATAGCGCTAGAACAAATCTCCAAACTTCTGCTTCTCAAAATACACTTGATTAACGTGACAACCTCAAACCTGCGCAAATGTGTTAGAGGGGGAATGTTACTTCCACATGCCACCAGACCAGGAGTGCTCCTGGAAGTCATTGTGTTTGTAGTACTAGGACACGTCTCTATACTTCCGCTTCTCAGAATACACTGGGTGAATGAAACGACTTAAAACTTGCGCATGCGTGTAGTGGAATAATGTTACTTCCACATGCCGAGACTAGGGGTGCTTCTGAAAGTCATTTTGTTCGTAGTACTAGGACACGTCTCCAAACTTCCGCTTCTCAAAATACCTTGGATGAATAAAACGATATCAGAACTGCGCATGCGTGTTGGAGGGTAATGTTACTTCCATATGCCAAGACAAAAAGTGCTTCTGAAGGACATTTTCTTTGCATTACAAGAACATGTCTCCATACTTCCCCTCCTCAAAATACACTGGTTGAATATAAATTACAACGACCTCAAACCTGAGCTGGCGTGTTTGGGCGAATGTTACTTTCTGGTGCCCAGACCAGGAGTCATTCTAACCATCATGTTTTTGTAATACTACAACCAGTCTCAATACTTCTGCTTCTCAAAAACACTGAATGAATACTGCATAGACCTCAAATCTGGGCATGCGTAATGTGTGGGAATGTTACTTCCACGATTGAAGACCAAGAGTGCATCTTCAGGTCATTCATTTTCCAGAATTAGAACACGTCTCCATACTTCCGCTTCTCAAAACCATCTGGAAGTATGCAACGACCTCAACCCTGGGCATGCGTGTTGGAGGGGAATGTTACTTTCATATGCCAAGACTAAAAGTGATTCTGAAGGGCATTTTGCTTGTAGTACTAGAACACATCTCCAAACTTCCGCTTCTCAAAATACACCAAATGAACGCAACGCTCTCATACCTTCGCATGCCTCGGAATGTTACTTCCAAGAGCCTTGAGACCAGGATTGCTTATGGAGGTCATTTTGTTTTTTTACAGTAGAACATGTCTCCATACTTCATCCGCTTCTCGAAATACAATGTATGAATAGTTTACCGAACTCAAACCTTAGCATGCCTGTTGAGAGGTAATGCAGCTTCCACATGTCTACTGACCAGGAGTGCTTCTAGAGGTAATTTTGTTTGCATAGTCTACAAGCACGTGTGTGGATTTTGGTTTTCAGCCAAACCTCGTGCCTTCAATATTTATTTTTTTATATAATTCTTTACACAGACGATTAATTCAGAATTTAAATAAAATAGGAAACTGGGCATTGAGAGGATGTGTAAAATCCCAGATATTATGAATAAAAAAGGGATTGGACCGAGGAGCTGGAAGTGATTGAATAATCATATAAAGTGACCACTATTCTCATGCATAATGTGATAGCGTGACTTAGTGATAACCGTACCGATCATTCAAAATACCGCATTTTTTTAATACGAAAATTTATTTAAACATTAATTAATAGGACTTGTATCATGTCAAATTTTAGGAACTCTAACATTTCTTCCTGTTGAATGTTAGTTAATGTGACACATTTAGATATAACTGTCTACTGAGCTGTGTGTTCAGAAAATAACGGGAAATGTTTTTTTTCGCGGATTTGGACAGTCCGATAGTCAAGATTTTGTTTTTATTATGTTGGTATGCATGCCCCTTTAAGAATTATGACATTTTCACCCGTGTTCAATTGTTTAATATTTGTCTATGTGGCAGACGCTAAGGTAGGACGGACGGTGAGATATTTATTTTTATATATATAACGATTGTACGGAAAATTTCACACGAGCGGCACAGAAATGGGCAAAAGGCTGGTCGAATGAAAGGTTGTGGGAATTGGCGTGTGAAGGGATAGGAAGAGAAGAGAGTGAGGCAGAATTGCAGGAGTACCGGTGATTATTCATTCGAATAGGTAAGGGGGTAATGCATTTGCCTCTGTCAAAGGAAGTGCAATGTTTGCATGAAGAAAGATAAATTGTTTTTTGATAGGCAATTAGTTTGGGAACGTGGTGAGGGGGCAATGAGAGAATGTAGGGAGGGGGGAGTAGACCTAATAAGAAGACGGGATTTACATCGGGGATGGTTGCAAGTTGGGGAAATATCAGGAAATTTGTCACGGGGGGGGGTGCCGAAGGGTTGGTGGATCTAAGAAGGTTTTAGAGATTGGCGGGTCGTCTGTTTGCATGACATGGGCATTGGGGTAGTAAGGATGAGTTCGCGTCATTGTCCTGTCAAATAGGAGATCGTTCTTCAAGAAAGGTTTTCAGTCTGTGTGATCCGGGGAAATAGGTGGCGCAAAGGTTGAGTCCTGCGTCAGATGTGAGCTTGTTATTGTGTAGTGTGTGTGGTCGGGTGGAGTGGCGCATTTTATTTTTTTAGTAGCTTTTCTGGGTAACCGTATTTGAGGAGTGCAAGATGTAGATTGTCAAGGTATTTGTTGAGAGTGGCTGTTGTGTCGCCAACCACGCGACATTATTCTGGTGTCAGGTGTAGGGTCGCAGAGAAATTTTGAGTCTCGAACCCGTAATCTAAAACTTAATCCCCCAAGTGGTTCATTAACATTCCAAGATAATTTTTCAATTCCTCATCAAACTACTGGAATCTTATCCACTGATAATTTTGTTTTTTCCCGTTTGTGTATGTAGTTTGAACTTATTGCTCTGGCTAATCTAGTGTAGCCTGCATTCATTTTCATATTTCTGTGTCGCGTACTACTGTTTACCGTCATGGCTATGCCTAGTTATTCCCCGCTAAACCATTTCTCTCCCCATTTTGAGTCGACTTCACTAAGGGGTTCCACTACCCAACATGATTCCGATCCTTCTGTGCACTAAATTGAGCCTGCCACCGCAGCCTCTCTTACAGGGAATATTCCATTCACAAGCAACACATTGGGGAACCATGTCTATTTCATTCTGAATTTTAGCGGTGACGATGATGTGACGGTCGAAAAATTTTTAGAATGCTTAAAAATCACGAGGCACCTTAGCTCTTGGAATGAAACTTATACTCTTTGCGTAACCCGTTTACACATGCATGGGCCGGCGGCAGAATATGCTTTGGCCAATCCTCACATTCTAAAGAGTCTGAAAAGTTATTCCAGAAACGTAAGAAGTTCTTAGCTCGCGTTTCCCTCCTCTCCCTAGAACGGATGTTTTCAAATTGCGTTCAACTACTGGCTTCAACAAAAGTTAATACAGTGCAGAACTCAAGAAGCGCTCGCTTTTTGCCCCAAAATAACACTGCCGGTAGTAAACCCGCCTCGTACGAAGCTCCTATGCGGCCGAATGCTACAGCTAACACCTCAAATACCGGATACGCTGCAAAATGCTTTTCCTGTGGGTGCGCGGGCCACATAGCTCGCGATTGTCGCTCTAAAACTCGAGCTTGTTTTAACTGCGGAGCAAGGAGACATATTTCCCGAGACTGTCCCCCGCTATGCATCGGAATATGTAAGGAAGTTGGCCACCTTCCAATTAATTGTCCAGAGCGATCAAACCGAATGGCCACGGGAAACGGGATGACCCCGACCTGCGGGTTGGGGAAGACCTCATCCTATCCATCACTCCAGTGAAAGGAATGACGATTAGCGTGCAGATTATAGGAAAATTACGTCACTTCCTTGTAGACACAGGCGCGTCGGTCACGATACTTCACGAAAGAGTGTTCCTTTTAGATACATTAGGAATAGCCCCGTACGACCGCGCGTGAGTGAGAAGCGCCTCAGGTCATGTATTGATGACAAACGGTCAGAGTGGCGTACCTTTCTGTGTAGACAATCGTGTTTACCCTCATGATGCTCTGGTAATAAATCTAGGGGACACACTCAATGAAGGCATATTTGGCTTGGATTTTATGGAAAAGTATCGTAGCTAGATTTATTTTGAGAACAAGACCATTAAATTTGAACCTGACCACATGATGTCTTTAGAATCCGTATGCAGTAAAGGTGGGGAAGTAGATTTCATTTCGTGCGAGAATCCCCCATTAGTACCCTGCGAAGAGGCCGACACGGTGCAACACTGTTTCATAAACTGAATGACTTCGTGGAGAATAGCGATGGGACGGGTTCAAGGAGTTCCCATTAGTCCGGCTACTTTTACGATGAGGAAAATGTGCTATAGAAAGTTGACCCTTCGGAGATTGAACCAATTTTTATAATATGTGCACCCAAAAATATGCGGAAATTCATTTTGACTCGTTGCCACGATAATCCCCTATCAGAAATCATCGCGGAATCGAGAAAATGGTGGAAATCGTCCAGCGACACTTCAACTGGAAAGGCTGTTATTCGGACACCCTCCAGTACGTTCAGCATTGCATCGAATGCCAAAAGAGCAAATTGCGCGTGAATAATATTTTATTACAGCAACTCGTTGAAGCCGCCTACCCAATTGAGTAATTAGTTTTGGATATTGGTGGACCACTACCCCTATCCCTCCGAGTTAACCGATATCATTTAACTCGCCAAGATTATTTCACAAGATATCATGAAGCCTTTACGATTCCAGATCAATCGGCCAAAACAGTAGCAGGATTTTTTGTCGAGCACATAATTTGCCGTCACGGTGTGCTTAAATATTTACTGGCAGACAGAGGTGAACTCCACTTCGGAACTAATGGAAAACGTTTGCAGGGAACTGAAAATAAAATCTATCTTCACTTCTCTCCATATAACCCCACCTCAAATGGTCGTCTAGGGCATGCACACCATTCCTTTGCTTCCGTGACTCCCCATTATGCAGCCCAAGACCACTCTGATTGGGACGAACAACTGGGCTTTGCATTGCTCACTTATCGAAACAGCAAGCACCAAGCAAGCACCAAGTGGTCAACCACGGAAGTTAAGTTTCCCGTTGGAGAGGACCCTCCAAAACAGTTAAAGTTAGAAGCCCGGTTACCGCAGACATAGAGGACCTGAAAGACGGAAGACGTCTCCTAGCTCATATGCGTAACCTTTTACCCTCACCGCCAGATAATCCCTTACCCCTGTTTTTAGGTGACGGCATGGCACCACCAGACGCCGAGCAACCTCCAGCATACCCCTCTCCAAAAGAACCCGCTCGTGTCTCCTTATCAACATCCAACTTCGAAGGCCTTGAAGATTATATTGCAACTCCAAGTCCTCCTTCCAATCCCTCTTTCCCCAATAATCTCCGACCGTTACCTAGTAGAGAACTTTCCTCTAATCCTAAAATCCATTCTTAACCAGCAGACGGATTGAGACTGCCTGGAGCAATGGTACCCCAGAGGGAGAAATTAGTTGCCATTTTTGGAAGTGATGTGTCCGACTTGCAAGTGCGAGGACTCTCAGAGGCGGAGATGCAGTTTGGACGCCGATGCAGAATGGAGTATCCCATTCACCCCCGAGTATGCGCCCATCCCTGGAAAGGATCTGCACTTGGTGCCATCCCTGACCCAACCTTTGATGACCATGACCGCCTCCACATGGGAAGAAGATGCCCGATGCACGGAAGACGATGGACGCAATGTTGCTGTCGCGACCACAACCACCTGGCGGCCTCGACACCTGGAAGGACATCGATTGGCCCCTAATGCGCCCACCCAATTCGGTGATGCGACAAGTTACCTTCAACAGTTACTTCCTTTCTATCCCAAGGTCCCTTGCCGCACTCCCTTAGCACCCAGGAAATTCCCCGAGAGCCAGGAAACCTCTCCACCACACCCACCGCAAGACCAATCGCAGGCAAAGAGCCGCAAACGCCGCCCGGAAACCGAAATTCAGAAGTGCCAATAACTGTGTTACTAGTATGCTAGTCCTTCAACTTTATGACCTTCTTCTACGGCTGCATTGAGGAGTTAACGTGGTTCCTGGAGGAGAAGACCGGCTGAAAAAGCGGACTCTGCATACTCCTCGCTCTATTATTCCAGACGGTGTGTATAGTGCTCACGTGAATATTAGTGCAAGCTTTGAGGAAAGAGGAAAACAAAGACGGAGTGCTCCTTCATTTTAACCCTAGTCACATGTACTTATATTTTAATGTTTCCTGTAATTCTATGACTTTTTTTTACGAACCCTCAGGCTAAGAAAATGCCGACGTTACTGCATTAATGTAGTGTTACGAATTTCACAAGTGAACAATGTGAAGATAAATGTTTTTTTAATTATTATTTTTGTATGATTTTCATTCACTACTTTTGCCAATGTAATGTCATCCCCCAAAAGGCGCGATGCTATATAAGGCGAGACGCTCCTGGAGCAGGACCCCCCCAGTTCGTCAGCCCACTTGCCAAGGTGCGCTGTGAGTAAAACTCCTCCTCAATCCACTCAAGAGCCTAACCTATATACCAAACCCAAAGTCCTACAATCAAGCGCTCTGCTCCTGCCGATTAGCCTTACCAAACGGTTTCCACCAAACGAAAGCCCAGAAACAAATCTGCCCAGCAAATCTCTCAAATTTCCACATGTAACCGCTTCACCTGCCTCTCCCCCTCCCCCTAGGATGACCAAAATGAGGAAACCCCATGTCAAGATGCAGACACTGAAGCTCAGCGCACTCCACCTCCTAAACCCCGTATCCCTCCCATTTTTCTCTGGGACATAACCAACTGGCAAATTAAATACAATGAAATCCGTCAAGCCTGCACAATTCCTCCTGTGGCAAATCTCATTCGCAATGAGATTCGAGTTCAATGCCAAACGATCTCCGACTTCAGAGCTGTCACTAAAAAACTCACCTCCATTAACTATGCATACTATACAGGTACGTACCAACTTCAATCAAACAAAAAGCCTCATTTTGTCCTTCGGGGAATACCCACAAATATCCCAAAAGAAGACATTGAAAAAGCTCTGGTGGACATTGGCTTCCCTGCGGAGAATACCTCTCAACTGCGTTCCACCCGACCAAACTGTTTTCAGAGAGCAGAAAGGGTGCCAACCCTAATGCCGAGCTCCCACGAATCGTCCCCATCCCTCTCCTGCCCTACCAAGTCCGACTCCAGGTCTCCTCCTGCTCTAAAGAATTTCTAGAGCTAAATTTGGTTCTCCACCTTAAGACTTCGGTGGAACCATACAGACCTCCATCTTAACCTCCACAGTGCCTAAGTTCCAAATGCAATGGGCACACCTACAAGACGTGCGGCCTCCCACCTCAATGCACCGAATGTGCTGGCATTCACCATTATAGAGAATGCCAGAAACACAAAACCTCCCCAGCCAAATGCATAAACTGTGGTGGTCCACACACAGCCAATTAAAAAGGTTGCATTGTTCACTGTGAACTTCTCTTCAAACTGTGCAACACTAGAGAAGCCCTACAACTACTTGGAGAAAAAGCTTGGCATGAGAAAATAAGTTCACTCTCACATAGGGATAATTTGGTATGGACCCTAGCCCGCTGTCTGTGAAGGAAAAAGGTACCCAGCCCGCCAATACCACATAATGGGAGAGCACTATACGATGACAGCAACAAAGCAAATACCTCTGCCGACTCCTTCGAATGCATTTTTAAAAACAATAATACATCCTTGTTGGATTCAGAAGCGTTGATCAGCGTCTCTGGCCTGTCACTTTGCCCATTCCACATATTCCTGGAAATTACTCCTCTAGAACTTTACTCCATTATGTCCCACTCCAAAACCAAGTCATCACCGGGACCCGATCAAATCTCATACCTTCACCTTAAAAACCTTCCTAAATCTTTTATCAAATAACTATCAAATCCCCTCCTTTCTTTTAAACCTTTTCTTTTAACGTTTTGATTGATTCTGAATTTTTTATGAAAATAAAGCCTATAAAAATAAATAAAATATACTCAATGAACCTGTATGGAATCAGTCATTATTAAATGGCTTTGAAATCGCGTGCATTTAAAACAATTGACTTTTATATGTCATACATATATTCTAAAATAAATGGCATTTCTAAGCCAATAGATGCCAATCAAATATAATGAAGATGAAGAAATGAAATCATTTTACAAACACTGTAATTAAAAAGGAGTGCTTCATTAAATGGAATTTGTGGCACCCAATTGGGTAATTGCAAAATGGCTGTGGAAATAACTTAAGAAGCCCTATCATCTACCGAGCGTGTATTAAATACAGTTTATTTTATGTTTAATTTTTCAATATTGAATCTTTCAATAAATTGTATTTTAAAAATCCACTTTGAATAATTTGTCTCAATGTATTGGTTGATCATGGAATACATTATTAAGTATTATTTTCAATTTATATTGACACTATTTACAGCTGTAGGTTGGCACTTGATTCCTGTTCAATTCCATCCAAAACATAGACCATAATTACTTCAAAAAGGAGCAGTAACATATATATTTTCTACGCTTAGATGGATACTCCAGTCAATTCAAGCAGAGTTTATCATCAGAACAAATTAAAAGACAACTATCTCAGCAGCTGGTAATCTTGTCGTGAATGTAATTAGGTGTTTTCCAGAAATTAAAAGGTATATGTTTCATAAAAGATCTCACCAGTCCATTCTTTCCATGTGTGGCGTAAATAGGAAGAAGTTCAAATACACATAAATAACCTTAAAATAGACAATGAGACAGTTCACCTTAAAGAGGAGATGTATTCTTCCAAACAGTGCAATACAACTTTTGGCTACGGTAGATCCTTTAATGTCACCCATTAATTCACAATGCAATCAAATAATTTGTGCATTCTGAATCTGAGAATGAATACCATATAGCCTTAATGAACGTGCATTGTGTATTTCTGAAGGTAAGCACAGTATGCTCAAAGGCATTAGCGATATGTGAAATTTAAAATGTGACAGAACAATCTAATATTTTACTTGAGAATTAAGTTTGTTTGGTTTGAACATTTGGTGGCGACGTCACCATGGCAATAGTAACAAAGAAGTGAAGAACGAAAGGTTTCAAATTGGAGTTTGGATCCAGTCTTATTTCATTAATGAAATACAGTATGCTCTTTACAGTTATATGCTCTTAATATTCTCGTTTATAATGTAAAAATAGTAAAACAATGTTGTTTGAGAAAATATTTGATTTTAAAATTATTTCTATTCGGTTCAAATCATTAGAAGTCAGATTAATTAATATTTCAAACAACAGAGCTCATTATACTTGAACGAAATTCTAGATGGTAACTTTGCAAAAATTTATATCTATTGTCGCAATATGCGACATGGTACTCCTTCCCTGGCTCCTCCGAATGTCCCACGTGACCAAAGACAATGTTTCAAAAGTATTCCTCCCCTGACTCCTAAATTGGGTATAAAAGCCCTGGTCGCCGGGCAAAAAGCAGTCAGTTGGTTATCTGGCGGTGACCGTTAGGGCACGATGCTTCGGCTATGTTGCGCTTGTGTCGACAGTGTGTCATATTCCTGACTCAACTTCGGACGAGGGCTCAACCTAGGTTAAGTTCGTTTGACCTCGTCCACCCTGCAATACTCCCTCCCTTTCCAACGGACGAGGGCTCCGCAAAGGTTATGCGTGTCGTGACCGCGTCCACCCTGCCATACTCCCTTCTTTTCCGACGGACGAGGGCTCTGCCTAGGTTATGTGTTTCGTGACCGCGTCCACCCTGCATTTACCCTGTCCAAGGTAATTTTCTGCCATTTGAATTCTGTCCGCCCTCGCGTTGGTTTACCGAGGGTCTAGCCATCCATAATTTGCTTATACTTATGTAAATGGTGCATTATGACTGATGTTGGGTAATATACGGCTGCTTTGGTGATACTCGGTGTAGTTACTCTGACCTTCCCCGATACCCTTTGTGTCGCACCATAGAAACCCCCGTTGCGACATATTGGTGTCAGGTGAGGGGTTGCACGGTTGGACTAGTGATTTATTCAGTGTATGCGACAGTGTCTCATAGATTATCATGTGCCCGTGTACCTCTTTAAATCGGAAGTTCCGAATTTTCTCGGACAGGTGGGATATGCTAATCTGTGCTGACCTAACGAATTATTATTTTAAGACACGTGCTATAACCTCATCGCGATTCTCTGCGCGCAATTAAACTAAGGGTCGCTTCATCAGGAACCATCAATTAGCCCATTCAGAGCCCACCATGGGTATCGGATACACTCGGAGTATGAAAAAATAAATTAATTAAGCACAGTCAAATTTTAATGTAATTAGCATTGGGTTGAATTTCGCGATGGATGGCCTTAACCCTCATAGACTGGGGAACCCTAACCCTTTTCTCGATTATCACGAAACCGCAAATGGATTGAAATTCGGCAGTGCACTCGACTTCACACCTTTGGTTAATGTGTTAGAACAGCCGTGAAGTAGCGCGAGTCCGCAAAATGGTTGCGGAGAAGCAGCGCAAACCGCCGCTATTGACAGCCAGATTCATTTAATTCCAACGTTTAGCGGGGAAGTCGAGATTGGGGTTGGCAAATTTTTGGAAAGCGTTCGTATTGTAAGTCGTAGTAGTAAGTAGTAGTAGTAGGAGTTTTAAGGGGAGGCGATCGACAGCCATGGTCATTTGCGCCATAGGGGATGGATTGGAAAGGATGAAGGGTGGAGAGAAACCCGGCGTCGGCATTAGCCTACTCTTAACGAAAGGCGCCAAGGGGTCCGCAGCTTAACGTCCCATCCGACGGACGGCGTACTCACTCAAAGTGCCCTCCACAAAGCACCTCAAGTAGGGATCGAGATACCTCTGAAAAATATTCAACACCGCCGGGATTTGAACCCGGGCCCTCTGGGTGGGAAGCCAGTACGCTAGCCCCCGCAACATCTCGATCCCGTATTGTAAGTCATCTTAGTAGTTGGAATGAAGCACATACCTTAGGAGTCGCTCAACTTCGGCTTGGAGGAACCGCCGCGGATTTTGTCTCTGCAAATCATCACATATTAGGTTCATACGCGGACTTTTCCATTAATCTCAAAAGGAGATTTTCCCTAAATGCATCTCCAATCATGTTAGAAAAAATATTTAACACTTGCGTACAAAAACCGCTGGAGAACGTCGCAGAATTTCCAACCAGATTGCGCCATGTCGCCCGTAGGCTACGCGAGTCATGGTGCGATATTGATTCAGAAACAGCGAAGAATTCAAGGTAGACTTCGTGTGCAATTTTTAATTGGGCTGAAGGAAGAGATTGGTAGGTTTGTGTTGGTTCGTAATCCAACAAACTTGATTGAGACAGAAGGGTTCGCAAGCGTTGAAGAAGCTAGTGTCAGAAATTACGCCGTCAACAGAGACGTAAATTCACCACAACAGTCTCATGCGTGGTTGTGTCAGTAACCCCCTAGGTGGCCGCCATCTCCAAATATAACGCCTTCGTAGGGTATGAACGCGAATCCGCCAAATGTTGCAGGTTGGCAGTTTCCCGTGGAACAAATTAACGCCGCACAGGCTGTCGGGAGGGGTTTCAATGTAAGACTGGTTCCCCCGGTGCAAGTAGGGACACCGAAGGATAGATAATCACGGCGCACGCGTTTGCTTTCGCTGCGGTAAAACCGGTCACATTGGTCGAGCGTGTAGAGAGAGGGAGAGGGGAACGAGGCCGTCTTTGTGTTTAAATTGTGGAAATGAAAATCATATGGCTAAAGATTGCCCGCTCGTGAAATGAGGCATTTGTCAAAGGACTGGCCATCTTCCCAGACGCTGCCCGAGGCGCGAAAATCCCTTCGTGGCGGGAAACGCCGATCTCCCGACTGGGAGGTCGGGACAGATTTAATTCTAGTGGTAACTCAAGAAGCAGGATGGACAATAGTAGTTAATAGTTTAAGAAAGATAACAATTTTCTAGTGGAAACGAGAGCAGCCGTTACCATCATTGATAGTAAAAAATTTCCTTTTGGCCAATTAAGGAATTCTGATTACAATTCTCGGGTGAGAAGCGCGTCAGGTCATCCCTTGCCAATCATCGGAGAGAGTTCGTGCAATTTTTGATTGATCATAAATTATATCCCCATGACATCTTAGTAGTGGATTTGGGGGAAACGAACTATGACGGTCTTCTAGGCCTTGATTTTATGAATTCCAAAGAAACTGCGGGAGATGCCGCAACAGTAACTTTTAACGGAGTCATCCGCTAATGTGCATTTCAATGCAACAATTTCAGAGTGTAAAAATCATTCGCCTTGACTGGGATTCAAACCCAGATCCCTCAATATCCGGTCGAGTGCTGTTGTTCCCTTAAAAGCCCCAAAATTTCAGAGTTTAAGAGGACGCCTCGGTAGCTTAAGTGGCTAAAGCACTCCACCGGATATTGCGGGATCTGGGTTTGAATCCCAGTCAAGGCGAATGATTTAAACACTCTGAAATTGTTGCCTTGATTTTATGGTTTGTTACGGGAAAAGTATATCGTTCAATAAACGGAAAATAAGAATGGGTGAGGGACACGAGACATACCTTAAATCTAATTGCGTAACATCGCAGATGAACGAGCCCATAGGCGCCCATGAAATTGGAGTTTCCGAAGAGGTCAAGGCGTTTGATTCTTTCATTTATGGTATAATTAATGGCAATGATTCGCAAATGGCCACGTATAATTTAGCATCCCTTGAGGAAAAAACGATAAGCGACACTAAAAACCAAAGTGCTTTTCCGGCAGAGATAATGAAATGTAACTCGCGAATAAACGGCAGTATGGAGGGAATTTGTTTTCAAGTAACGACGGAGGAATCGACAGAAGGGAATAAAGATAACGGATCTCTAAATAAGGATTCACAGAAATTAGCAGAGGTGGCGAAGGCCGAAAGAGTCATAGAGAGGTTGCCACCCGCGTCGCAAGCAAGCTGCACCGCTAGGGACGAAGTTAATGGCGATGTCTTCGAGGTTTCCACCGACTCCCGGTTTGGGATAAAGAAGTCAGGTGATGATTTTGTTTTTTCGCCAGTAAGAGAGGATAGATTTGTTGTCCCCTTGTGCGATGGCAAAGTTCGCGAAACTCAGACCGGCGCTAGTAATGGGATTTGCCTATCGAGCAAAATTGTATCAGAGGAATCTATTAGAGTAGCGCCGTTATCCGTTGTGTTGTCGAAGATAAAGAGTCAGATGGTTGAAGGCAAAGAAGTGCGAGTCATTGGAAGCGAGAGAGATTTATTTATTCTTCCGAGCATTGCTTCGGTGTCACCTGAAGGCAATGTCCCCATATTACTTTGTAACATTCGTAGCAGCGAGCAAAAGGTAAAAAAGGGCTATGTAGTTGAGGTGGCGCCATTCCGGGAGGAAGTTCAGGCACCCCTCACTAACTGGGTAGACGCTGAGGACGAAAACTTCTGGCCAGATCCTTCCGCGCGTAGGGGCACGTGTCCACTCTCTAAACATCATTTTTTAGGGATGCCGAGAGGAAGAGGCAGTTAATTCGCGTCCGAGAGTTAGGCCCTGATCGCGTGAAGGGGGTGGGACCGGCGCAATAAGAACGCACTGCGTCAATCGCTCGAATCAGTGAGAGTGCCTGGCTTGGATAGTATGTCACCCCATCCCTTCCGGAGGCACTACCCTCTCGGCGGTAGTTGGAGTTGAAATCTCCGCCCAATATGGCCCTCCCCAAGAAAGAATACTGGTAGGGGAGAAGGAGTTCATTAAAATATGTTTCGCGCTCTGTCCTCGCGCGCTCACCGGAGGGAGCGTAAAGGTTCGTGATATGGATACCATTCACGATAGCGAACGTTTTTCGGTCTGATGCGTGGCGGCGAACATGAGAGAACGAAATGCCATTTCGGACTAGGGTGGTGGCGAAATTGCCGAAAGCCTGAAAGATGTTTGTATCCCAGAGTATGTCCTCTTTTACCTCTTCAAGGAGGATTACATCAGCCCTGAGATCGCGGGGAAAACGTTGGACTGCACTTTTTAAAGCGTTATAAACACCAGCAATATTAAACGAAATAATATTAATTGGTGGAATGAGAGGACAGCTATGGGCACCGGACATCACTTACCAGAGTCCTGGTCTTGGCTTACGTCGCTTCGGTCCCCGCTCGAGCCCAAGCGACAAGAGCTTCGCCGCTTCCCAGGACGCTTCGTCCGACGGGCCGACGATCGAGGCCTCGAGTTGTCACTGCATACCTCCCCCTCGACCTAGTCCGAAGAAGAAGACCCAGCCGTGGTCTCTACGAAGAGCGGGTAACTCGGCAGCGTTCAACGGGGGGCATTCTTTTAGGCAGCACAGCTGGTGACCGGCCCAACCCAGGAGGTGGCCTCGGGGGGGCCGGGAGCGGACTGGAGGTCATCTGCCGAAGGGGCTCCGTCGGGAGAAATCGGAGGAGATCGATCGAATTGGTCCACCTCTAGAGGAGCCCTGGGAATATTGCGGACACCTTGGCTTTCCTCCACCTTGGCCTTCTTGGTTGCAACGGGCGCAGGTGCGGCGCTGACCCTCGTAGATGATGATGGCCCGGTTGCCGCCAATGGGGAGGTACGACAGGATATTTCTTTCCACCGTCATCCGCACCACTGTCGTACCTGTCAGCACGCGCGCCATTTGGTCGCCCTCCCACCTGTTCTCCCACGAGCGATGGATTTTTCCAAAACGTTGAAGCTCACTTGTTATATCTTCCAATGGGGTCTCCACGGGAGGACGAAGAACCCTGACATTACAAGGGCTACCAAAGGTCTCGTCAATGCTAATCGTCGTCCTCGGATCGTTAGGGATGGAAACGGTAGCTTTCGTGGGATATAATATAGAATCCTCTTCATAGTAGCTTCAGTTGCCAACTTCAGGGATACCAAATATCGGTTATATCCAAATTAGATCGCCGCAATCTTTTCCGGTGTGAGGCCCAGTGACTCTAGTGTAAGGAGGTGGACCTCCAACGGAGCAGGGGCCTTCGCCTTATCGTCAATTTGCAAGGCGAGCGTATCCACGTGATGTTCGACCATTTTGAAACAAATCAAATTGAGCACGCCAGCGCGAAAAAATGGAGAGCGCACCGAAAGCACTCCAAGAAAGAAATAAACACTCGTGCGCACTCCCTCCCCGCTACACGCGACCGTTGGTCGCAAATAAAAATGAGCCTGAGCTCTACACCAAGAGTCAAGGCCAGTCTTGATCCAGCAAACAGAACGAAAGCACGACCTTCCCGGCAGCAGAAGTCGAGAGTTAAACCGCACGCTTCTTGATGAACTAGGCGGTCAACCGCCGCTCGACACAAAACACGATCGGAACCTCGACTTCCGAGTTAGTCCGGCACCGCCGCTCTCCGAATCCCGGCGGCCGAAGCCTCGGACGCCGGCGAAATTGAGACACTCGGTGAACACAGGCAGGACATGCCTGTGCTCTGCTATCGAGGCCTCCTCTTAAACTCAGAAATTTTGAGGGTTTTAAAGGAACAAGATGTTGTGACGAAATACCGTACATACAATGCCACAGGTATTCGTAGTCATGTGCGGGATGCGCCACACGGTTAAAGAGCCAACTTTAAAACACTTATCTGTTTACACCTTGACAAATTCCAAATAAACTGCGGGAGATGCCGGATGTGTCCGTTAAAAGTTACTGTTGCGGCATCTCCCGCAGTTTCTTTGTCTCGTTTCGACTTTCAAATCATAGCATAAAAGCAGTGAGGCGACATATTTTGTCGTCGCGTTCATAGTTTTTTTTTGATATTTTGATCTTTCTCATCTTTGGAATTGATTTCAATCGCCTGGCTCTAATCTTCTGCATACTTACGGTAGATATAGTAAAAATCATTTATGATTGAATGCATTCATTGGTCGTTACTATCAATTATTTACCGCACGAATGGAGACTAATTTTTTTGCAAAATATAATTGAAATCGGTTCTTAACCCCTTAACATTTTCATTTTATAAATAAATATTCACATAACTTAAGACTGCTATTTTTTCATATTTATAATCACAGGTATGTGAAGCTATCTCTAAAATGACGATAAGTACAGATGAAATGGAAATTATAAAATAGAAAGGACCGATATATTATTCAACTAATAAAGTATTCCTGTTGGAAATATATATATATATATATATATATATATATATATATATATATATATATATATATATATATATATATATATATATATATATATATATATATATATAACCCTCCCCGGACTACAATCTTGACGTGGTGGAATGGCTCGTGCGTTCCGATGACACCTAGAGCTGTGCTGGCGGGAGTAATATTAATTGCTCCTGGTAGGGTCACCAATGCCAGATAGGTCGAAGGTAAGGAGCCAGACGAAAGGTAGTCCACGCAGCGTCTGTTCCTCAGTGAGGCGGCTGCGATGGCGTCGGACCCAAGTGGGGCGGCCAAGAAGTCATGGTGTCACGTTAAACAAACCCTAAGGGTTAACCCTTGCAAGAGAAAACCGGCAGCAGCAGGACAGAAAACGCAGCAGGAGTAGACCAAATTAATTAGAATAGGAACGTGGAATGTTAGGACAATGATGAGAACAGGGAAAGCGGAGAATGATAACCGAGAGATGGAAAGGGAACTATCGATATTTTAGGTCCATGCGAGGTAAGATGGAAATATAGCGGGAATTATTGGAGTGATAAGTATAGAATAATATACAGCGGCGGCGACGAGAGCCAACGAGGGGTTGCTATAGTAATAAATGAAGAGGTAGGGAGAAGCGTAGTCAACATAGAGCAGGTAACAGAATACTACTAGTAGAGATAAAAACAGAACCGACGAACTTGGTCATTATTCAGGTATACATGCAACCGAGCAACCAGAAGGCAGAGGAGGACGATAGGATATACGATCAGTTAGCGGACATAATCGCGTTTGAACCTGCAGGGAAACATTTGATAGTGATGGAGGATTGGAATGCGACGGTAGGCGAAGGAAGAGATGGTGATGAGGTCAGGGACTACGGTTTAGGCACAAGGAATGACCGCGGGGAGAAAGCAGTTAAGTTCTGCTGGAGACGGGCTAGTCACCACCAACACTTGGTTTAGACACCACAAAAGATGCAGGTATACATGGAAAATGCCAAGTGACTCAGAAAGGTATCAGCTAGATCATATCCTGGTTAGGCACAGGTTTAGCAACAGTGTGATAAATTCGCACAGCTTCCCGGGAGCGGATGCGGACTGAGACCACAATTTAGTTATTATGAACTGTAGCGTCCGTTTCGAAAAGATACAGCAGGGGCGGCGAGTTGGAAAATGGAATGTAGAAGCATTAAATGGTTTGAAAATGAAGGAATTGAAACAGGTGGTAGAGGAAATCATGGCGGATGATGAAAAGCTACGTACTATCAAGGAAAAATGGGAATGTATCAAGAAAGGGTTGTCTAAAGTTGCAAAAGACACTATTGGAATCGTTAACGCTAAAAGGGCCACGAAGCCATGGATCACGGATGAGATGATTACAAAGATGGATGACCGGCAAAAATAGAAGAATGTAAATACAAAATTAGGCAAAATGAAGTACAAAGAATTAAACAATAAATTGAGGCGGGCAACAAATAAAGCAAAGAAGCATGGTGGAAGACAGTGCGAGGATATGGAAAGTCTGCAGAGGAAGGGTAAAATCGGTGCGCTGTACAGCAAAGTTAACTCTTTATCGGGAAGTAAGAAAGAGAGATCAACGATCGCAGTTAGAGATAAGGTGGGTAAGGTAAAATTGGATGCAGGGAAGATCCAAGAGAGATGGATGGAATATAAGGAAGAACTGTAATAATAAAGAACTTAGACAAACAAAGTTAGACATAGAAGAGGAACATGACGTAGAGGAAGATAGCTTAGGTCCAGGCATACTAGACAATGAGATAGAAAGGGCATTAAGGGAGATGAAACTAAATGAGGCCATGGGGGTGGATAACATTCCCACCGAACTTTTAAAAGGCTTAGGAAAATGTGGGAGGAAGAGGCTTTATGGGCTGATCCGTAGTATTTATGAGGAGGGAATCTGGCCGGAAGACTTTGTGAGATCATTTTTAATTCCAATTCCAAAAAGGTTAGGGGAAAATCATGTGAGGACTACAGGATGATAGGTTTGATATCCCATGAAGCTAAAGTTGTTCTCAGGATTATAAACAAAAGGATAGAGAATAGGGCAAATGATTACTTAGGGGAGGATCAGTTTGGGTTTAGGAAGGGGAAAGATACGCGTGATGCCATTGCAGTAATGAGATTATTAATTGTGAGGAATATAGAACAGAACCAGGATGCATTTGCCTGTTTTGTAGCTTTCGAAAAAGCATTTGATAGAGTGAATTGAGAAAAACTAATGAGTATATTGCAGGAAATAGGAATAGATTGGCGGGACAGGAGGCTAATCCGCAACCTGTATATGTCTCTGAACACTCAGATGCGAGTGAGGAATTGGGAGTCCGGTTGAGCAGGGTTAGGAAGAGGTGTCAGACAGGGTTGCCCATTATCACCGTTACTGTTCAACCTATATGCCGAGGAAATGATGAAAGAGGCATGGGAAGAACTGGAGGTATGAATGAAGGTGGGTGGGGAATTTGTAAAATCAGTTAGGTTTGCCGATGACCAAGCTTTAGTTTGTCAGTTAGCCAAGGGCTTGCAAGCATTGCTTACTGAATTGGAAATTCAGTGCGACAGAATGGGATGAGAATCAATATTAATAAAACAAAGGTTAAGCGATTGTCTAGAAAGAAAAATGCTAAGCTAAACATTAAAATAGGAGGGCAAAAACCAGAGCAGATAGAAAGTTTACATACCTCGGTAGTTTTTTGGACCAACACGTTCAAAGTAGTAGGGACGTAAGAAGAAGAATCGTGCTAGGCAAAGAGGCTTTCACAAGGAGGGGCGAGTTGATGACAGGGACGTTGAGAAAGGATGTTAAAAAAAGACTCGTAAAAACACTGATATGGACCATAGCTATGTACGGTGCGGCGTGGAGAGGGGCTTGTTTGGAACAATCCTACAGAGGCAGGAAAAAAGGGTGAAGGGGGTATTTACCGGCATTGGGATATTGAGGACTGTGATAGAGGAGAGAATGTTAGACAAACAAGGAAATGGAAGGAGTAGGATAGGGAAGTTGGACGGGATGAAGGGAGGCAGAGAGCACTCAGAGATGAATTGGGACTTGATGGAGTAGGATGCTGGATTTTGTGTTTTTTTATGAGACACAAAATGTTTTATTTAGTAGCTTTGTCCATCCAAAAACATACCTAAAAGGGTAGATTACATAATAATACTATATGTATATATTTATATATATATATATATACATAAATATATATAAACACATAAAAATACAGATGTAGATTTTTAAACCATAGGGACACAAAGAAAGGACACTCACTATATATTGTTTTGATGTTTCAATGGCTCTGCTGTTGTCCTCAGACTGGCCTTCTCGTGGAATAGCGGAGGGGACATGTGCGGGGGAGGGACGAGGGAGGGAGGGGTAAGGGACCAATGGGAAATGAACAAGGGGGTGGGAGGCAGGCATGTGATACATGCAGTGTGCTTGGTTCAGCACAACAACACGACCATTCTCATGGCCACAATAGACAATACATCTCTGTACACCTCCATTCCCAACAAAGAAGGCTGAGAAGCCCTGCAATATTAACTCTCCCTACGATCCACACAACACACCCCATCCACAGATTTGCTCATCAAACAGAGTAAAATTGTTCTCACCAAAAATGCTTTTCAATTCAACGAGAAAATATATTTACAAATAAAAGGCACTGCAATGGGAACACGTATGGCTCTTACATACGCCAATCTTTTTATGGGTAAACTAGAACATGACTTTCTGCAATAACAAACCCTCAAACCACTCTTCTGGGCCCACTATTTCAATGATATTTTCCTCCTTTGGTTCCTCAGACGCAAAAATTTATCTCCTTTTATTTCCTCTCTCAAATCCTCATTAGTATCATTCACTTCTTCCATACCCGACTCGAATATCACTTTCCTGTATATTAACATTCACCTCCAAAACAATACCTTTTATACCTCAGTCCACGTTAAACCAACTAGTAAGAACAGTAGCTTGATTTCGACAGCTGCCATCCACCTCATGCAAAGCGCTCCATCCCATTCTCTCTCAGTCTGATGCTTCCGTCTCTGAAACAACATCCCCTCCCAACAGAAGTACTTGTATCAGCTACATGACTCTCTGAGAAAATAGGGTACCCTGAATGCTACTGAACAGTAAAATCCTGACCCTCAACCAAATACACTCCCCTCATCAAACCAAACTGCCCAAAAAGCCCTAATATTATCACCACTTTCTTCCCCGGAACACACAAAATTAAACATTTAATCCGTGAACTCTTCACAATTATTAATGACAATCAGTCAACATCAATTTATTCTAACCTTGTCCCTCTGTTTTGTTTAAATGCCCATCAAACTTGCGAGACATTTTCAGGGTTTAGGAAGGGGAAGGATAGGTACTGTTTTGGAACATTTTAGAGCTGTTGGAAAATCTCCTGTCTCAAAACATAAATTGACTAACATTGCTAATGGTTCCGCAATGAGCACAATAATGTCCTTTATTAGGGAGTTAGAAAGACCATAAATATCCTTACTGTTGGATTTTTTAAATTTTTTAACAGTCGATATAATATCAAGGTGAGTACCAAAATTACATTTAAAATTTAAATTATTCGGAGGAAGATTTTGCAGCATATTACCAATATTGGCAGCATCAACTTTTTGAGAGAACAAATTGTCTTCAACAGCTTTTAAAAAAAAATTATTTACAGCATCTGGGGTGAAAGGAAGATTTTCTTTTCCATTACCATGACCAACGTCTTGATTGATTATACTCCATGCTGCCTTTTGTTTATTTTTGCATTCAATATAAAATCCTTGTAAGCACTATTTTTTGAACACCTAACTAAATTATAATAATCTCTTTTGTATTTCAAGTAAGCCTCTTTGTCATGCTGGCCTCCACTGGTTTGGTATGAGTGGTAGTAACTAAGTAAATCATTTCTAAGAGCTAATAACTCCCCAGCATACCAGAGATTTTTTTTATTTTTAGTGGGGATAGAGTTTAGAATTTTTTTAGGAAAGCATTGCTCAAAAATGCCTAGGAAATTACCTAAAAAACTTGAAAAACATGTTTGTTCTACAGAGTCTGTGCAAAAACCATGCCAATCAATACAAGATAGAAGCAGTTGGAAACTCTCTAAACCTTCTATTGTTATGGGCCTCACGATTATGGTTTTACCTCTATTTGGATATATCTTTTGAGTTATTTGAGTATTAAAAGTGAAGCTTATGCCTTGATGGTCAGATAGGAGATAGTTAATAACACTTATACTGTACAGTTCAGGACCATAATTGGTAATTACATTATCTAGGCAGGCAGAAAGTCGAGTACGCTGTTTGTTTGCCCAGTATAAATTATAAGAAAGCAAAAGATTTTCAAGAACCTGACAATCACTAGTTTTTAGTGTTATGTCAATGTTGAGATCTCCACAAATTATGATATTGGCATTCAGAGTCAAGAATAGGGATAGTACTAGTTCCAGTTGATTGCAGAAGTGTTCAAAAACACCATTAGGGGAGCGATGCACAGAAGCAATGATCAAATTCAGGTCCTTCAATATGATCGCAGATATTTCAAAGTGCAATTCCAGACAGAATTTGTCCAAGTCAATTACCTTGAAGGGCATACCTTTAAGGACATAAATACAGGTACCACCGTTTTTTGCTACAGATCGGCAGTAGAATGATGCCCAACCAAAATCACTAATGTTATACACATCAAATTCATTTTTTGCAATCCAGTTCTCATTGAGACATAGCACATTGTAGCCACCATGTTTGACTATTGCCTCTATCTCCGTTATCTTATTACGTAGACATCTCACATTTTGGCAAAATAAATTAATACTATCTAGTCAAAAGGACTTTGGTTTTGATATTCCCGTTTGGAGGGGGGTAACACGTTTCTCTAAGGAACACTTTTCCGTAGTGTTATCGGTGAGGCCCCTTGTTGCTGAGGTGGATACCGGCGCATCACTAGTTTTTAACTCGGCGTTCGGATTCACCACCGCGGCTGACCCTTCAGCAATATTCTCTGTCTCTTCATGAGTAGGGGTCAGTTTCCGCGGTTTTGGGGGGAAAAATTTCCCAACTTTCACTTCTACTGGCCAAATATCTTCTTTAAGAAGTTGATCCTTAAGGCTAATTGGCGCACAGAGTTTAAAAGAATTATAAACTTCACCAACTCTCAAACTTTCACATTTGAAGTCATTCCCAGGAAATATTCCGGACAGATGCTTCACAATGTCATCAGGCGTTGCATTGGACTGGACACGACCAACGTAAAAGTCTTGCGAGGAACTCCCACAAAATTGCACGTAACAGCAGGCTGCTTACAACTCCCAAAAACCGTATTTCGTTTGCGTTTGTTTCTCTTGTAATTGACCTTTTGAAAACCTTCCTCGTCAGTAACGATGGATTCGAAACTCATGGTGTTAAATTTTGCATTCCCATTTTTGGGGCACAATTCGGAGTTGTCACTCACTATTGAGGCCTAATTGTTCATTGACTTCAGGTTTCAATTCCGTAGACAACGTTACAGCTTCCTTTGCAATTGGCTGCAAGGTAGTACTTTCCGTGGATCCGGTAGATTGGAGAGTTTGTAACTCCATTTTCAAATTTTCAATGTCGGCCGCCATATTGTAAATATTGGGCTTATTTACACGGCATAAAAACACTTCCAGTAAATGTCATGGCAGTCCGAGAGAGCTTTTAATGTTATATCACTTAAGCCGGAGCATTTATGGTGACATACACCTGAGCAAATATTGCAACTAACGACCATATCACGTACTTCGACTCGTGTTTTACAAGAGCCACATCGTTGTACGGCCAAAGTTGACGCAATCTTGAACAACAATGCAGAGGAAATGAAGAGGAAATGATGAAAGAGGCATTGGAAGAACTGGAGGTAGGAATGAAAGTGGGCGGGGAATTGGTAAAATTAATTAGGTTTGCGGATGACCAAGCTTTAGTTGGTCAGCCAGCCAAGGGGTTGTAAGGATTCCTGAGTGAATTGGAAATTCAAGGCGACAGGTATGGGATGAAAATCAATATTAATAAAACAAAGGATATGCAATTTTCTAGAAAGAAAAATGCTAAGCTAAACATTAAAATAGGAGGGCAAAAACTAATGCAGGTAGAATAGTTGACGTATCTCTGAAGCATTTTGGACCAACACGGTCAAAGTAGTAGGGACGTATGGAGAAGAATTACGCTAGGCACAGAGGCTTTCATAAGGAGGAGAGAGTTGATTAATGGAACGTTGAGTAAGGATATTAAAAAAAGACTCGTGAAACTTTTGGTATGGTGCACAGTTATATAAGGAAATGTGGTCATTGAAGCAGGAGAATTGTCGTGGACTGGAGGCTTATGACATGTGGGTGTTAAGAAAATGGAGAAGGTGAAATGGACCGAGAAGAAAACCAATGAGAAAGTACTTGGTATGGTGGGTGAAGAGAGGTGTTGGTTGGGAGAAATCCTATTGAGGCAGTAAAAATGGATGAAGGGCATATTGACCGACAGGGGACTGTTCAAGATGGTAATAGAGGGGAGATTGTGAGGCAAGCAAGAAAAGGGAATTAACAGGATAAGAATGTTCCATTTAAGGATTTAAATTCCTTCTAGATTATTATTATTAGGAGTTAATTTCATTATTTCCTTGAAAATTGTATCTTAGCACAACAGTCTGATTTACCTAATTTCTCTTAAATTTTTAGTAGTTCTAAGGTTAATTTGTCCATAAAGACATTGCCTCATTCTGCTTCCAATAATAATTTCAATGCCCATATTTTCATGAAGAATTTCTAGGCTTTGAGCTATTTTTGTATCATCATGATACCTGATTTGCCCTGTAAAATTAAACCTACATATGTTTTATATCATTATTATGAATAAATGAATTCAGGTCAAAATCACCATATTTAAAAAGGAGTATTTCACAACAGCAAGGGATTTGTGGCGTTAATAGGTGTATTTGCGAATTGATTAAGCATATTAAATAAAATGGTCCCTCACTACAGAACACAAACAAAATCTAATTTTAAGTTAACTACTTAAATATCGAATCTCCCTATTTATAACCATTGTATTTTAACAATCCATTTTCAATGATTTGGACTAAATGTATCGTTTGATCATTGCGCATGTGAAATAATACTATTTTCTAAACATTATTGACGATGTTTATAGCTGTCGTTTCACACTTGACTCCCGTTCAATTCTACCAAAAACATAGATCTTAACTACTTCAAAAAGGAACATTTAAGAAATGTATTTTCTACAGAGATTGATACTGCAGTCAATTCAAGCAGAGCCCAAAGCAATTAAAACATGACTATCTCAGCAGCAAGTATTATTGTTGTGTATGTAATTAGGTGTTCTCCAAATTTAAAAGGCATATATCTCACAAAAGATCTCACCCGTCCATTCTTTCCAAAATATATTCACTAAGATTAGCAACCTGAAACAGTATATCCTTGTTTACGCAAATGAGATGCCATACCGTTAAGAATTTGCTCCATGTCATTCCGTTGGAAAGGAAAGCCTGTGGTCTGTGAGTGTGTAAATAATGCTGTTTCCGAAGTACGCAATAATGTTTGTTTTGGTTCGTCCATTTGGTGACACTGTTGCCGTGGCAACAGTAACAAACAAGTGAAGAATGAAATGTTTCGAATTAGATTGAGAATATGATCTAATTTTAAAGAGAAATAAAGTATGCTCTATGGACACTATATTTTCGTTTATTAGGTATAAAGATCAAATACTGAAAAGGAAAATCAAATTATTGGACATGTGCGGAGACATACAAACGTTTGACTTTCCTTTCTCCACAAATATATAATGGCAATTGAAGATGTTTTTCTTTCTTGCAAGGGAGAAAGTCGTTCCATGATGTATCCGGGCTTCGAGTTGGTAATATAATAAATAAATGAATGAATAAATTAACCATACATGGGAAAGAGTGTATAAAATACATAAAATATGTAATTATATTTAAGAATGCGAACCATTGCCTTTATTGTACACGTCTGGGCTATCTTTACAGCAATGCAAGTTAATGTTTTGTAGTTTCACTGTGGTTCTTTTTCTTCTTAGTTTCCAAATTTCTGCGTGCTTTGATGGCACTTAAAGATGATGACGCATCGATGTTGCTGACGACCCATCGTCAGCAACATCAATGCACCAACCCACAAGCTAGCGCAATATGTTGCACATGCTCTTCAACTCTTCGCCAGAAAAACTTACTTTTTTGCTTAAACTACCATGGATTTCATTCACATTATTCGGAATGCTGAAATCCAAAAAGTCAACATGCTGGTGACCTCTGATGTCATCTCCTTGTTCACAAATACGCCCATTGATGACTCCATGCTACTCATCAAAAACCTCACCTCACAGGGATTAGCTAAGGATTAACCTGGACCTCGCAAATTCTGCCTCAGGAACTCATTCTTCCGTTTGAATGATAAGCACATTGAACATCATGAAAGTGCAGCCATGGGATCACCCCTCTCTTCCGTACTAACCAACATTTTCATTAAGATCTCTCAGCTGAAGGAAATGGTTTTACCCAAAGAAACCAACCCGTAGTAATAGTTGGGGTTTTTGGATGCATCAACCACTGTGGTTGTTTTTGCACCACTTTTTAAAACATTTAAAACCTCAATCCAATTTTGATAAATACATTAATGTATAAAAAACATATGAATAGTTAAACAGTAATTATTTAAAAAAAATAAACGGAAACTCAAGTTGTCCGTTCAGGTCAGTTTCCTTTAAAAACCTGGACACCTTACTTAAAAAGTTGGGGTCCTCCCCTAAACTATTGCTTAAATTACATCTTATTTTAAAACATTGCTTCAAGGTTGCACTTTTGTCTCCATGAAGAGTGCGTGAGGGCTAAGTGCCCTATTCTCAGGCGCGTGATCCTACCTCTTCCCCCTAAATGTTCCAGATGGAAGAGGGCCCTGTCAAAACAACCAAATTTATGGCCTTAAGTTCCCTGTTTGGCAAGAATCACCAAGCTTCCTTCCACTGGTTCAGAACCAAATTCCGCAAGGCAGCCCCGACGTCCAACACAGGAAGCAAAGCTGAGTCTGTTTTGTGATTGACCAGGGCTTCCTTTGCTGCTTTGCCAGCTTTTTCAATGCCTGGTATTCCCACATGACCAGCAGTCCATATAGAGGATACCTACTTCCCCTTTATCTGAAGGGACCATAGGGTATAATAGATCTCCTGAACCATCAGGTGCATTGATGACAAGACTGATATGGATTATAGGGAAATCAATAAGTGCAAACAGATAAGAGAAGAGCCATTACATTCTCTTATGTCTTTTAGGGCCCTCTTGATAGCTGACAGTTTGGCTGTGAACCCCTTAATCATCTCTTAACTCTCCCCCAACCTCCGATCAACACCCTCCGCCACCCTCTGGACAACACTCTCCCTCAATCAATGACCAATCATCAACCGCAAATATAAAAACTGCTCTATTGAACATAATTACGAAACTTCTCTCTCCTACTGACAATAAAACCCTTATTAGCATCTTCACCAATGACCTTATACCAGCCCTTCTTCAACTTGTAAATGGTGCCCAATTAACAAATAAACAACCACTTCCTTAAAGTTTTACAATGGAACTAAATGGCATAAAAAACAAAAAACAAGAGCCAAACCTCCTAATAACCAATCATTATCCAGACATGATCCTTCTCCAAGAAACCAAAAATAATAATAGCCAAACATTTAATTGTCGAAATTACTCTACAATCAGAAGAGATAGAGCCAATGATCCTGGTTGCGGGGTAATGATCCTATCCAAAACTAACCTACTCTTCACATAACTTCAACCCCCACCCACCCAAAAACTGGAACTCGCTGGAATAGCAATAAAAGGAGTTACTGGGACCCTTAACATTTGGTCAGCCTACTTTCCACCTTCATCCTCAAAGTCAGACGCCCCTGGCTTATCAGCACTGTCATCCCTACTGCACCCAAATCTCATAAAAGGTGGGGAGTTAAACGCCAAACATTCTGCCTGGGGTTGCAAAACCACTATCACACGAGGGCGAGCCCTTCATAAGCTCCTAGTTACCAAAAATATTGCAATTCACTCACCGCCTTTCCCTACCCACTTCCATCATCACCACCACTCCTCCGATATCCTGGATGTAGTTCTATTATCCGCAGATATCGCATTCCAAATCCTTAACCTAGATAACTCAGCCTCGTACCACTGCCCCATATTTTACTGCGTTTCTACCCTCCTTCATACCACCAGAACCAACTAGAAGAGTTAACTGGAAACTATTTAAAGAAAACTGCTTGGCCATTAACCTTGTCCCATCTCCTGCTAGCACTCCAGACAGCATAGAGAAAGCGCTCAAGATTTTACAAGCACCTTAACCAAAATCATTCATCGCTCTTGCTACCCTCCTTCTCCGGCCTCCATCGCTGGTGCCACACTACCTCAGGATAATTTGCGCCTAATTTCACATAGAAACAAGGCCAGAGCCCTCTGGCAACGCACTCATCTCCGCCAAGATAAAATCGGCTTCTGTGCACTTCGAAACCTTGTAACATCCAGACCTAGAACACATTGGGAAAAAACATGGCAAGAGAAAATAAGTTCACTCTCACATAACGACAATTCGGTATGGACCCTAGCCCACTGTCTGCGAAGGAAAAAGGTACCCATCCCGCCAATACCACATAATGGGAGAGCACTATACGATGACTGCGACAAAGCAAATACCTCTGCCGACTTTCTCGATTGCATTTTAAAAAACCATAATACATCCTCATTGGATTCAGAAGCGTTGAACAGCGTCTCTTGCCATTCACTTTGCCCATTCCACATATTCCCGGAAATTACTCCTCATGAACTTTACTCCATTTGTTGCGTGGACATAGTAGGGTTCGGTACGTGGAATCAAAGAGGGGCTTTCATTGCAATACATTTATTGGACTTACTACACAAGGAGTCCGGCCCGGAAGGAAAGAGGAAGCGTAGAGACAACAGCAGGTTCGGCCTCCTTAAGAGAAATCCACAACCTTTAGTGTCTTCAGTCACTGCTCTGCTTTGCTTATAGAGCAGTTTCTTGCAAGGGCTCTTGCGTTGCCCTTACACTGCCCCTTTCCAGCCTCCAAGGCTACTAAGGCGGGGAGAATTCTTCTGCGTTTTCAGTCGTATGATTTATTCCCGCTCAGAGCAGCCTTGGCTTCTTCTTTGCCATAAGGGTGTCTTTCTCGTCTTGGGATGCTATGGGGCGCTTGTAGCGGTCCCATGGCCAGACCCTTATGTCGCCAACCCGGAGAATTACTTTTACTTCCGCTTCTGCCGCTTTTATGAAGAATTTTCCAGATATTCTAGGCAGAAGGACGTCCAGGGTTTCCAGCTTTCCGTCCTCGTGCATATCGGAAACGCGGGCGTAACGACCGCGTGCCATGATGTCACGAAGAGCAGAATTCTGCACCACCTGAATTTGAGCGAGACTCGTTCGCGACACTCCTGACCGTACCGGAGCAGCGTACGTGATGACAGGCAGCACGCACGCTTGGTACAGTCTACGCTTCGTGTCCATGCTCAGGACCGGCGGGCGGATAATCGGCCGGAGCCGATTAAGCGCCGCGAATGCCTTTCTACGTACACGAAGCGCTTGGGCGTTCCAAAGGAGTTTCCGGTCCATCAGCACTCCGAGGTAGGTAACTTCGGAATCCCACGGTAGGGCAACTCCATTCACAGTTAGGTTCACTCATGTCGGCCGTCCATTTCCCGGATGGAAGCTGATCGCCTTCGTCTTCTGGGCGTTAACAGCAAAGCGCCATCGGCGGTACCATTCTAGGAGATCCGCCACAGCGCTCTCCAGTCTTCGCACCGCGGTCACCTTCTGCCAGGAGCAGCACAGGAGGGCCGTATCGTCGGCATAGAGAGACAGGATCTCGAGGTTCCCACGTGGAGTTGGAATGTCGTGGGAGTAGATATTGTAAAGCAGTGGTCCGAGGACTGATCCCTGGGGCACGCCGGCGGAGATCCGACGCACCATTGAATTCGCCCCGAGCCATTGCACGGTGAATGTCCTGTCTCTCAAATAGGAGTGAACCATCCGAACAATCCAGGGTGGGAAATGGAGTCGTCTCATCTTCAACAAGAGAGCCGGATGCCAGACGCGATCGAACGCCTTACTGACGTCGAAGAAGGCCCCAGCAACCGCCCTATTCCTGTTGAAGCTGTCCGTGATGAAATCCGCCGCTCGCACCAGCCGATGGACTGTGGAAGGCTGCGCACGGAAACCAAACTGCTCCTCCGGGAGGATGTCATTCTCCCGGACGAAATCAGTCAGCGGCCGTTGCAGCAGTCGCTCGAATATCTTACCGAAGCCTTCGAGCAAGGAGATAGGCCGGAGTTCTCCGGGACCCACCTCCAATTTCTGCGACTTCGGCAAGCAGACGATTCTCGTTCTCTCCAAGTGGTCGGGAAGTAGAAAATCCTGACACAGCCATTTAAGGAGCTTTGTCAGGGACCTCACCGCCGCCTTTGGAAGCTCCCGAATGACCACATTGGGAATGTTGTCGCTTCCCGGGGCCTTCCTCGTGCGGAGGCGACGTATTGCCTCTTTGACGTCCTTCTCGTCGAATCTCGGAATTTCCGAGGCGTCTTTCAGATCGGCGTCTCCGGCTCTTTCAAACGCCTCAATTTCGTCTTCAATCTCGGCAGAAGCGGAATTCCCAGGATTGGGTGAAAAGCTGCAGACCAAGTGATCAGCGAGCAGTTCCGCCTTCTCCATGGGAGATCGTGCCTCCCTGTCTCCGTCGGTAATAATCGGGTCCAGTCTTTTAGGGGCCCGCAGCCTCCGGCATATCTTCCACACCGTCGGCAGGTCCTCGTTGCCGTCTTCCGAAAGGAGCTCTTCCCGCAGGTGCGCCTCCCAGTGGTCCGATCGGACCCCCCGGAGGGCATCCTGTACCGCTACGTTGAGCTCTGAGAGCTGCCTTCTCACATCCGCTGTACGATATTTCTGCCATTGGCGCCGCACGTTGTTTCGCCGGGCAATGAGGCCTCTAACCACCGCTGGAAGTGGAACCCGAAGATACGATTTCCGTTGTTCCTTTAGCGGTATCGAGGCCTTCATTGCGCCGTCTATTGCAGAGGTGAAGTGGCTGACCATTTGATCGGCCATCTCCGGTGAAGTCGGCTCCAGTGGCTCTCTTGGCAGCTCCTCAGCGATGACGTTGCGGAAACTGCTCCAGTCGGCCGACGACAGATCCAATCGCCGGATGGAAGACAGCACTGGGATTCGGCTCCCCACTGCCAGGATGATCGGGTTGTGGTCCGACGACAGTTCAACGCAAGTGTACAAACTCAGGGACGTCCTTACATTGTGAGCCATCGCAATGCCTAAAACGTCCCCTCGTTCGTGCGTGGGTATCGCCGGTCCTTAGATGGTTAGGCCTTTTGCATCTGCTAGCTGACGCAGGGATACTCCTTTCGGGTTCGAGGACCGTGAATTCCAAGTAGTATGCTTGGCATTCAGGTCCCCCAAGATGACCGATGGTCCGCTGTCCCCCGCAAGGTACTGGATGAGATCCGGATCCCAAGGTTTCCCCCTGGTTTCCCAGGTTTTCGCCTAGGATCCCTGTCCGCCCTGTAGATGATCCAGCCAGGTAACCTCCAGGCGTCCGTTGGCCGAAGGTGCGTCTCATTGACAGCGGCGACTATGGCTCCCTTCTCCTGGAAGAACGCCCGTAATTCCTCGCGTCGGCGAAGAATTCCGTTGGCGTTCCATTGCGCAAGCAGGACGGGTCGTTCAGCCATGGTTGGTTGAATTTCCGATCCTGCTGCGCACCAGCTCTTCCAGGAGTGAGAGGAGAAGTTTGCCCTGCGTCGAGGTGACGAGTTTCTTCAAGGTGCATGCAATAACGGCAATGGTCTGCCATAATTCCTGGTCCTCTCTGTCTGGTGTCAGCGAGGACTCTGCGGAAACTGGAGACTTATCAGTTGTTGTCCCCTCTCTCCGTTTTTCCTGTTTCTGGCTTGGTTTTTCGCCTTCTTCACTTGCCGTTCGGAAGGTGTTCCCAAGCGCCCTCTGGGTTGGCTTCGTAATGGCTTTTCCTTCTTTCTCGGTGGTGATCGGGGATTTCTCTTCTGCTTCTTTTTCTTCTTCTTCCTTTCGGAAGAAAAAGGAAGGGTCACTTCCTTCGGAGGGAGGCTGTCGGGGGGGGACGAGTTCCCCTTGTTGGCCTCTCCTACGGCTGGCGCTGGTGGTGGTTCTCGGACCGCCTCAGAATCCCTAGGTGGATCTGTGATATCCACCTCCATGCTCCCCTCTTCTCCGGAGAGAGCCTGAACCTTGTCCTGAGAAGGGCCCTTCAGGATTGCGCCGTAGGTTGTAGCGTGATCGACTTGTCGGAATGGTTTTTGTCCCGGTTCCGCTGCCGGTTTTTGGACGCCTGCTTCCCTGGCGCTGGCTTGCGTGTGTTCGCCGCTCAGCCTCCTGAAAGGCGGGACACCGGCGAGAGACGGCCGTATGAGGTCCTCCGCAGTTCGCTCAGATGGCATCATCTCCCCTTCCTCGGGAGCATTCCTTGACTGCGTGTGCTCCAGCACAGCGCATGCAGCGTTTCGCACACCAGCAAGCTATGCCGATGTGTCCGAACCGCATGCAGTTGCTGCACTGGAGTGGACCTCTGTCTCCACGGTAACGCTCCACATTGATGTAGCGGTGGAAGAGCTGGCGGATGTCCCCGGGGGCGATGGCCGATGGAGTCTTTACCACGTTCGCTACGTGGCGATCTATGGGGACCGGTTTTCCGTCCTCCGTGACCGTAAGGCGACGTACGCTACGAATTTCGTATCCGAGGGATCTGAGTCCCTCGGATACCTTTTCGACTGCTATCCATCGAGAGATACCCTTGATCACAGCTTCATCCCTGGCGCCCTTTCAATGGGCTGCGAGTGGTGTTGGATTTTCTTGCTCTGCAGCAAGGAGAGCGCCTTTTCATGCCCCTCTCTGTTGGAGGTGATGATCCGGATTAAAGCTCTTTGAACTTCCAAGCCGAAAGCATCACCTATGTCGCCCGACAGCTGGTCAATCAGTCCCTGGACGTCGGTGACCCCATAGACGACGATAGGTGGTGGTCGCAGCGTCTTAGGTGCCGGTGCCGGTAGAGGTGTGGCTTCCGGGACGCCTGCGTCGTTGGTCAGAAGCGGTTTCCTTTTCTTCCTCTTGGAAGAAACCAAGGTAAATCCGTCGTCGCCTTCCCCCTCCTCTGTGCTCAGCGCAAGCTCCGCCCTATCGTCTCCTTGAAGATTCGGCATCCGCGTAACCGCGGAATCTTCTGGCTTCTGGTTCCTTCCAGATGCCTTCTTTCGCTTGACGCCGCCTGCGGTGTCCTTCACCACCTGGCCCTGTAAAGGGCCGAGGTCTGCTGTTGCCTCCGCTGTCCCGCTTCGGGCCTTCGTCTCCTCCAAGCACTGCGACGGGCTGAGAGCCAAGGCTTCAACACCTGATGATGAATTTGCCGAAGGCTTAGATACCACCGGCAAAACAGCTGGAGGTTCTTTGCCTTGCGGACGATTATTCCCACGCTGTGTAATTCCCTTCGTGGACATGAAGTCTCCGAAGGAGTTGGCACGACGGTGCGTCTTCCTCCTCACCTGGACCACCGGAAAAGCAGAGTTGCTAGAAGACATCCGAAGAAAGTAGTAGGCTCTCGTCTGATGTCTCCTTGATTCTGGCAATCAAGTTGGGGCGCTCGGGGTTTATATATGAATTCCCGGGTACAAAGACCGGGCGCCGAACTACGTATCATTAGCGGAAGGGGAGAGAGCAGGTTAACCTCGGTAGTGCGTGACTGTTTCCACATGTAACCGCTTCACCTGCCTCTCCCCCTCCCCCTAGGATGACCAAAATGAGGAAACCCCATGTGAAGATGCAGACACTGAAGCTCAGCCCACTCCACCTCCTAAATCCCATATCCCTCCCATTTTTCTCTGCGACATAACCAAATGGCAAATTAAATACAATGAAGTCCGGCAAGCCTGCACAATTCCTCCTGTGGCAAATCTCTTTTGCAATGAGATTCGGGTTCAATGCCAAACCATCTCCGACTTCAGAGCTGTCACTAAAAAACTCACCTCCATTAACTACGCATACTATACAGGTACGTACCAACTTCAATCAAACAAAAAGCCTCATTTTGTCCTTCGGGGAATACCCACAAATATCCCAAAAGAAGACATTGTAGAAGCTCTGGCGGACATTGGCTTCTCTGCGGAGAATACCTCTCAACTGCGTTCCACCCGACCAAACTGTTTTCAGAGTGCAGAAAGGGCGCCAACCCTAATGCCGAGCTCCCACGAATCGTCCCCATCCCTCTCCGCCCTACCAAGTCCGACTCCAGGTCTCCTCCTGCTCTAAAGAATTTCTAGAGCTAAATTTGGGTCTCCACCTTAAGACTTCGGTGGAACCATACAGACCTCCACCTTAACCTCCACAGTGCCTAAGTTGCCAATGCAATGGGCACACCTACAAGACGTGCGGCCTCCCACCTCAATGCACCGAATGTGCTGGCATTCACCATTATAGAGAATGCCAGAAACACAAAACCTCCCCAGCCAAATGCATAAACTGTGGTGGTCCACACACAGCCAATTACAGAGGTTGCATTGTTCACTGTGAACTTCTCTTCCAACTGTGCAACACTAGAGAAGCCCTACAACTACTTGGAGAAAAAGCTTGGCATGAGAAAATAAGTTCACTCTCACATAGGGATAATTTGGTATGGACCCTAGCCCGCTGTCTGTGAAGGAAAAAGGTACCCAGCCCGCCAATACCACATAATGGGAGAGCACTATACGATGACAGCAACAAAGCAAATACCTCTGCCGACTCCTTCGAATGCATTTTTGAAAACAATAATACATCCTTGTTGGATTCAGAAGCGTTGATCAGCGTCTCTGGCCTGTCACTTTGCCCATTCCACATATTCCTGGAAATTACTCCTCAAGAACTTTACTCCATTATGTCCCACTCCAAAACCAAGTCATCACCAGGACCCGATCAAACCTCATACCTTGACCTAAAAAACCTTCCTAAATCTTTTATCAAACAACTATCAAATCCTCTCCTTTCTTTCAAACCGCACGTTCTTTGTAGCCCTTAACAATGCCAAATCAACTACCCGGTCCATATCCGCAGGCTTTCCTCAAGGATCAATTTTGCCACCCATCCTATTCAACCTTTACATTAACGACCTCCCCTCCGACCCAAAAGCTACCTCTATGTGGATGACTCAGCTATAGCGTCAACTTCCTTTGACCCAAATCATGCCGCTAAAAATGTCCAAGAACACCTTAAGAGCATAGCAGAGTGGATAACCGATTGGAAACTAACCATAAACACACAAAATGCATAAACGTAAACTACGCCAGAAAATGGAAGAATCCTCACATCACCGCTATCCACTATGGCAGGGAAATAATCCCCCAGGCATCAACGGCTAAATTTCTTGGTGTACAAATGGACAGTAAACTCACTTGGCAAGCACACACTCAACAAGGCTAATTCAGCCGCTTTCTTATTCTATACCCTCATAAAACTCACCAGTCCCCTTTGTCTTCTCACCAAGGTACTGTTATTTAAATCTATGATACGACCTATCTGAAGGCTACCCAGCCTGGGGTTCAATAGCCGCAACCAAATTGAAGAAAATGACATGCTTCCAAAATAATATTCTACGAACCCTTGCTAATGACGACTGGTTTGTAAGTAACTCAGATATTCACACGGATCTAAAAATACCGGACCTTCCAACATATCTAAGCGACCTAGCCACGTCATTTCAACAAGCAATAGGAAATACTGGTAACCCATTATTAGAACCTTTATGAGATTACCCTGATAATCCCCATTTCAGATACAATTGTGCTAAAGCAAGCATAAATGGGCAGTCATAATCTCCAAATATAATACTGTCACAAACTGCAATAAAATATACTCACTAGCTCAACTTCCCCCATAAACCGCTTATATCCTACAACCATTGATCAGCCTAGCTGGATATTGGTATAAAATGCACCTAACAGCACAGTCCATAAGCATCGATTGGTTGGTCGGTAGCAGGACCCCCATTCTTCTTTCGCATCAACAACGACCAATGAAAAAACGTGGAAAAAGTGAAAGAATTTGTTTACGATTTAATCAGCATAATCAATATATTCAGAGAGAAAACGATTGAAGATGTATGGCATGTCGCAATTGGCTCATTCTAATTAAATTTATTTTATATAGAATGTTTTGTGTATTAAAAGCGAGAGAAACAGCAACATTTCTCCATAATTTTCAACATTTGAATTACAAACACAGCGGCAAATGAAAGTTGCTCAGGATCAGTCACACGCAAATGAAGTCATCGACGATTTATAATTATTAATTCATGTTGAAAAACAGGATGACGAAAGAACATGGGGATTAAAATGATATGACGTAGAAACTTAAGGCATGATTTACGAATTCTTTCAATCATATTTTTCAAACACACGAAAATCTCCTCCCGTTCATAAAATCACATGTCTGTGTTTAGCGGCTGTGACATGCTTGGAAATGGCACCTCGCTTCTTTTCCAATCTTTTTGCTTGTTCCATCCCTTTTGGCACAACCAACTGCACACATCCTACAAAGCTTTTCCATCTTCTCTGTAGGTGGAATATACTTGGGAAATTGTAACTTACATAGAGGATCAAGGATTTGGTTCTACTGAAGCCCTTCCACCCTCACATGTTATATCATATGCAATGTACCCCTCAGTTACATCTTCCACATAAATAAAAAAAAATTTGTCATGGGTGATGGTAGAGTTCACCCAGTAGTTAGCTCTATACAGTCTGTGAAATTCACACATCAGGGTATTAAGGGAAGCCAGTTACTTTCACTGTGGCAGATAAGGTTTACCAGGAAGATTGGTACCAGAAAAAATCACATAGCTTGAGTGGAGCATCAGGTGCCCTGAGTTCCTTGCCTGGGGTTTGAACTCAGGACCCTCAGGTCAATAGTCCAATGCCCTACCTCCCTGGACTATCATGACCCACCTTTTTCCTGTAGAACAAATAATAAATAATAATAAATAAATAATAAATGATAATGAGACTTCTCATTGTCTTAAACTGTTCCCATATTTCATAGAAATCTGTTTTGATTGATTCTGAATATTTTATGAAAATAAAGCCTATAAAAATAAATGTATTATACTCAATGAACCTGTATGGAATCAGTCATTATTAATTGGCTTTCACATCGCGTGCATTTAAAACAATTGACTTTTATATGTCATACATACTATATATTCTAAAATAAATGGCATTTCTAAGCCAATAGATGCCAATCAAATATAATGAAGATGAAGAAATGAATTCATTTTACAAACACTGTAATTAAAAAGGAGTGCTTCATAATATGGGATTAGTGGCACCCAATTGGGTAATTGCAAAATGGCTGTGGAAATAACTTAAGAAGCCCTATCATCTACCGAGCGTGTATTAAATACAGTTTATTTTATGTTTAATTTTTCAATATTGAATCTTTCAATAAATTGTATTTTAAAAATCCACTTTGAATAATTTGTCTCAATGTATTGGTTGATCATGGAATACATTATTAAGTATTATTTTCAATTTATATTGACACTATTTACAGCAGTAGGTTGGCACTTGATTCCTGTTCAATTCCATCCAAAACATAGACCATAATTACTTCAAAAAGGAGCAGTAACATATATATTTTCTACGCTTAGATGGATACTCCAGTCAATTCAAGCAGAGTTTATCATCAGAACAAATTAAAAGACAACTATCTCAGCAGCTGGTAATCTTGTCGTGAATGTAATTTGATGTTCTCCAGAAATTAAAAGGTATATGTTTCATAAAAGATCTCACCAGTCTATTCTTTCCATGTGTGGCGTAAATAGGAAGAAGTTCAAATACACATAAATAACCTTAAAATAGACAATGAGACAGTTCACCTTAAAGAGGAGATGTATTCTTCCAAACAGTGCAATACAACTTTTGGCTACGGTAGATCCTTTAATGTCACCCATTAATTCACAATGCAATCAAATAATTTGTGCGTTCTGAATCTGAGAATGAATACCATAAAGCCTTAATGAACGTGCATTGTGTATTTCTGAAGGTAAGCACAGTATGCTCAAAGGCATTAGCGATAAGTGAAATTTAAAATGTGACAGAACAATCTAATACATTACTTGAGAATTAAGTTTGTTTGGTTTGATTATTTGGTGGCGACGTCACCATGGCAATAGTAACAAAGAAGAGAAGAACGAAAGGTTTCACATTGGAGTTCGGATCCAGTCTTATTTCATTAATGAAATAAAGTATGCTCTTTACAGTTATATGCTCTTAATATTCTTGTTTATAATGTAAAAATAGTAAAACAATGTTGTTTGAGAAAATATTTGATTTTAAAATTATTTCTATTCGGTTCAAATCATTAGAAGTCAGATTAATTAATATTTCAAACAACAGAGCTCATTATACTTGAACGAAATTCTAGATGGTAACTTTGCAAAAATTTATATCTATTGTCGCAAGTATGCCACATGGTACTCCTTCCCTGTCTCCTCCGAATGTCCCACGTGACCAAAGACAATGTTTCAAAAGTATTCCTCCCCTGACTCCTAAATTGGGTATAAAAGCCCTGGTCGCCGGGCAAAAAGCAGTCAGTTGGTTATCTGGCGGTGACCGGTAGGGCACGATGCTTCGGCTATGTTGCGCTTGTGTCGACAGTGTGTCATATTCCTGACTCAACTTCGGACGAGGGCTCAACCTAGGTTAATTTCGTTTGACCAGGTCCACCCTGCAATACTCCCTCCCTTTCCAACGGACGAGGGCTCCGCAAAGGTTATGCGTGTCGTGACCGCGTCCACCCTGCCATACTCCCTTCTTTTCCGACGGACGAGGGCTCTGCCTAGGTTATGTGTTTCGTGACCGCGTCCACCCTGCATTTACCCTGTCCAAGGTAATTTTCTGCCATTTGAATTCTGTCCGCCCTCGCGTTGGTTTACCGAGGGTCTGGCCATCCATAATTTGCTTATACTTATGTAAATGGTGCATTATGACTGATGTTGGGTAATATACGGCTGCTTTGGTAATACTCGGTGTAGTTACTCTGACCTTCCCCGATACCCTTTGTGTCGCACCATAGAAACCCCCGTTGCGACATATTGGTGTCAGGTGAGGGGTTGCACGGTTGGACTAGTGATTTATTCAGTGTATGCGACAGTGTCTCATAGATTATCATGTGCCCGTGTACCTCTTTAAATTGGAAGTTCCGTATTATCTCGGACAGGTGGGATATGCTAATCTGTGCAAAGCTAACGAATTATTATTTTAAGACACGTGCTATAACCTCATCGCGATTCTCTGCGCGCAATTAAACTAAGGGTCACTTCATCAGGAACCATTAATTAGCCCAAGAAGGGCCCACCATGGGTATCGGATACACTCGGAGTATGAAAAAATAAATTAATTAAGCACAGTCAAATTTTAATGTAATTAGTATTGGGTTGAATTTCGCGATGGATGGCCTTAACCCTCATTGACTGGGGAACCCTAACCCTTTTCTCGATTATCAAGAAACCGCAAATGGATTAAAATTTGGCAGTGCACTCGACTTCACACCTTTGGTTAATGTGTTAGAACAGCCGGGAAGTAGCGCGAGTGCGCAAAATGGTTGCGGAGAAGCAGCGCAAACCGCCGCTATTGGCAGCCAGATTCATTTAATTCCAACGTTTAGCGGGGAAGTCGAGATTGGGGTTGGCAAATTTGGGGGAAAGGACGCTAATCCGCAACCTGTATATGTCTCAGACTGCTCAGGTGCGAGTGGGAAATGAGGAGTCCTCATGGGTAGTGTTAGGAAGAGGTGTAAGGCAGGGTTGCCCACTATCACTGTTGCTGTTCCATCTATATGCAGAGGAAATGATCAAATAGCCATGGGAAGAACTGGAGGCAGGAATGAAAGTGGGCGGGGAATTCGTAAAATTAATTAGGTTTGTGGATGACCAGGCTGACCAATCAGCCAAGGGGTTGTAAGCATTGCTGAGTGAATTGGAAGTTCAGGGCGACAGGTATGGGATGAGAAAAAAAATTAATAAAACAAAGGCTATGCAATTTTCTAGAAAGAAAAAAGCTAAGCTAAACATGAAAATGGGAGGGCAAAAACTAATGCAGGTAGAATAGTTGACGTATCTCTGAAGCATTTTGGACCAACACGGTCAAAGTAGTAGGGACGTATGGAGAAGAATTACGCTAGGCACAGAGGCTTTCATAAGGAGGAGAGAGTTGACTAATGGAACGTTGAGTAAGGATATTAAAAAAAGACTCGGGAAACTTTTGATATGGTGCATAGTTATATAAGGAAATGTGGTCATTGAAGCAGGAGGATAGTCGTGGACTGGAGGCTTTTGACATGTGGGTGTGGAGAAAATGGAGAAGGTGAAATGGACCGAGAAGAAAACCAATGAGAAAGTACTTGGTATGGTGGGTGAAGAGAGGTGTTGGTTGGGAGAAATCCTATTGAAGCAGTAAAATTGGATGAAGGGCATATTGACCGACAGGGGACTGTTCAAGATGGTAATAGAGGGGAGAATGTGAGGCAAGCAAGAAAAGGGAAGGAACAGGATAGGGATGTTTCATTTACGGAATCATGTTCCTTCTAGATTATTATTAACAGGAGTTAATTTCATTATTTCCTTGAAAATTGTATCTTAGCACAACAGTCTGATTTACCTAATTTCTCTTAAATTTTTAGTAGTTCTAAGGTTAATTTGTCCATAAAGACATGGCCTCATTTTGCTTCCAATAATAATTTCAATGACCATCTTTTCATGAAGAATTTCTAGTCTTTGAGCTATTTTGGGTATCATCATGATACCTGATTTGCCCTGTAAAATTAAACCTACATTTGTTTTATATCATTATTATGCTTTTTGTGTGCAAAAAAATCAAAATCTAGAAGATGCAAAGGTACGATTCAGAGCCACTCAAAGACAGGCTAAGCAGGCAGGTTTCATATTAATCATTTACGTTTAAATACTAACAAAACTCAGCATATTGTATGCAGTTATGGTATATAAAAATGTACTGATGTTGAAAATTCTAAAATACTAGGAATTAATATAATTAGAAAACTTGACAGGGAGACTCACATCAGTCAGATCTGTAATGAACTGATTAAAGCTCAACTTTCTCATTTCAAATGAGTATCGTTTAACACTTGACCACGTCTTCTTTCCATGTCATTTGAATTACAGTGATGAATTATGGGGTCATTTCCCTAAACATATCATTCAAATCTTGCTACTACACAAGAGAGATTTTTGCTCCCTTGCTAATACACCACAACGTGATTTCTGCAGACCATTTTTAATTAGCTGTGGAGTCATGATTGTACACCATGAGGGGTAGAGCAAATCTAAATAATACTATTTATTGTGGAATTTCATCAACTTACAGCGCATTTCATATTGTGGACATTCAAATGTAAAACTGTATGTTTTTTTACACTGTTTTTGTAACACTCATTGTTTATTGAGAGATGAGTAAGGTGGAAATGAAATCCTATGAGTTTGGTGCATTCATCAAAATAAATCCAAGAACGCTACATTAAAACTGCTAATTCTTCAAGGAAATTTGACAGAAATTATGATGGGTGTCATTTTATTATGTTTGCACATTTTGGTTTACTAAATTCTCCATAATCAAAGGACAATTGATGCATGATCGTTCATCATACTTAATGAGAATTTAACAGTTTAAATGAGCATGCCATTATATTGGTGATGTTAAACATTTTTTAATTATTGAACACTAACACTCAAATTCAAGGAGACTTCTTATTGTCTTACATTGCTCCAATATTTAATTAAATTTTGTTTCCATTGATTCTGAATTTGCATAAAAATAAAGCCCGTCTAAATGCATAGTGTACTCAATTAAACTGCATATAATCAACCATTATCGGTTTGCTGTGAAAGTGAGTACATTAAATGCATTTGAAATATAAAGGTCACACTTATATCCTTAAATAATGGCATTTTCAAGAATAGAAGCAATGCCAATCGAACAGAATGTAGAAGAAGAAATGAATTCAGGTCACAATCACCATAATTAAAAAGGAGTATTTCACAACAGCAAGGGATTTGTGGCGTTAATAGGTGTATTTGCGGATTGATTCAGCATATTAAATAAAATGGTCCCTCACTACAGAACACAATAAAAATCTAACTTTGCGTTAACTACTTAAATATCGAATCTTCCTATTTATAACCATTGTATTTTAACAATCCATTTTGAATGATTTTGACTCAATGTATCGTTTGATCATTGCGCATGGGAAATAATACTATTTTCTAAACATTATTGACGATGTTTATAGCTGTCGTTTGACACTTGACTCCCGTTCAATTCTACCAAAAACATACAATCTTAACTACTTCAGAAAGGAACATTTACAAATATATTTTCTACAGAGAATGATACTGCAGTCAATTCCAGCAGAGCCCAAAGCAATTAAAACATGACTATCTCAGCAGCAAGTATTATTGTTGTGTATGTAATTAGGTGTTCTCCAAATTTAAAAGGCATATATCTCACAAAAGATCTCACCCGTCCATTCTTTCCAAAATACATTCACTAAGATTAGCAACCTGAATCAGCATATCCTTGTTTACGCAAATGAGAAGCCATACCGTTAAGAATTTGCTCCATGTCATTCAGTTGGAAAGGAAAGCCTATGGTTTGTGAGTGTGTAAAGAATGCTGTTTCTGAAGTACGCAATTATGTTTGTTTTGATTCGTTCATTTGGTGACACTGTTGCCGTGGCAACGGTAACAAACAAGTGAAGAATGAAATGTTTCGAATTAGATTGAGAAAAAGATCTAATTTTAAAGAGAAATGAAGTATGCTCTATGGATACCATATTTTCGTTTGTTAGGTATAAAGATCAAATACTGAAAAGGAAAATCAAATTTTTGGACATGTGTGGAGACATACAAACGTTTGACTTTCCTTTCTCCACAAATATATAATGGCAATTGAAGATGTTCTCCTTTCTTGCAAGCAAGAAAGTCATTTCATGATGTATCCGGGCTTCGTGTTGGTAATATAATAAAAATGAATGAATAAATTAATGATGCATGGCAAGGAGTGTATGAAATACATAAAATATTAAATTATATTTAAGAATGCAAACCATTGCCTATTAGTGTACACGCCTGGGCTATCTTTCCAGCAATGCAAGTTAATATCTTGTAGTTTCATTGTGGTTCTTTTTCTTCTTAGTTTCCAAATTTCCGCGTGCTTTGATGGCACTTAAGGTGTTGTCGCATCGATGTTGCTGACGACCCATCATCAGCAACATCAATGCACCAACCCACAAGCTAGCGCAATATGTTGCACATGCTCTTCAACTCTTCGCCAGAAAAACTGACTTTTTTGCTAAAACTTCAATGGATTTCATTCACATTATTCGGAATGCTGAAGTCCAAGAAGTCAACATGCTGGTGACCTTTGATGTCATCTCCTTGTTCACAAATACGCCCATTGATGACTCCATGCTACTCATCAAAAACCTCACCCCACAGGGATTAGCTAAGGATTAACCTGGACCTCACAAATTCTGCCTCTGGAACTCATACTTCCTTTGGAATGATAAGCACATTGAACATGATGAATGTGCAGCCATGGGATCATCCCTCTCTTCCGTACTAACCAACATTTTCATTGATCTCTCGCAGCTGAAGGCAATTGTCTTACCCAAAGAAACCAACCCGTAGTAATAGTGGTTCTTTTTGCACCACTTTTTAAAACATTTAAAACCTCAAACCAATTTTGATAAATACATCAATGTATAAAAAAACACATAAATAGTTAAATACAAAATTATTTAAAAATAAAGAAACGGAAACTCAAGTTGTCCGTTCAGGTCAGGTTCCTTTAAAAACTCAGAAACTTAACCTAAAAAGTTGGGGTCCTCTCCTAAACTATTGCTTAAATTAACTCTTATTTAAAAAAGGTATCTGGCCTTTTATAATTTATTTCTGAGTCACAATCAGGCGCAAGTTACAAACATTGCAGCAAGGTTGCAGTTTTGTCTCCATGAAGAGTGTGTGAGGGCTAAGTGCCCTATTCTCAGGCTCGTGATCCTGACCTCTTCCCTCTGAATGTTCCAGATGGAAGAGGGCCCTGTCAAAACAACCTAATTTATGGCCTTAGGTTCCTTGTTTTGCAAGAATCACCAAGCTTCCTTCCACTGGTTCAGAACCAAATTTTGCAAGGCAGCCCCGACGTCTACCACAGGAAGCAATGCTGAGTCTGTTTTGAGATTGACCAGTGCTTCCTTTGCTGCTTTGCCAGCTTTTTCAATGCCTGGTATTCCCACATGACCAGCAGTCCATATACAGGATACCTACTTCCCCTTTATCTGAAGGGACCATAGGGTGTAATAGATCTCCTGAACCATCAGGTGCATTGATGACAAGACCGGTATAGATTACAGGGAAATAAATGAGTGCGAACAGATGAGAGAAGAGCCATTACATTCTCTTATGTCTTTTAGGGCACTCTTGGTAGCTGACAGTTTGGCTGTGAACCCCTTAATCGTCTCTTAACTCTCCCCCAACCTCCGATCAACACCCTCCGCCACCCTCTGGAGAACACTCTCCCTCAATCAATGAGCAATCATCAACCGCAAATATAAGAACTGCTCTATTGAGCATAATTGCGAAACTTCTCTCTCCTACTGACAGTAAAACCCATCCAGCCCTTCTTCAACTTGTAAATGGTGCCTAATTCACAAATAAACAACCACTTCCTTAAAACTCTACAATGGAACATAAATTGCATAAAAACAAAAAACAAGAGCTAAACCTCATAATAACCAATCATTATCCAGACATCATCCATCTTTAAGAAACCAAACTTAATAATAGCCAAACATTCAATTGTCCAAATTACTCTACAATCAGAAGGGATAGAGCCAATGATCCTGGTTGCGGGGTCATGATCCTATCCAAAACTAACCTACTCTTCACATAACTTCAACCCCCACCCACCCAAAAACTGGAACTCGCTGGAATAGCAATAAAAGGAGTTACTGGGACCCTTAACATTTGGTCAGCCTACTTTTCACCTTCATCCTCAAAGTCAGACGCCCCTGGCTTATCAGCACTGTCATCCCTATTGCACCCAAAGCTCATAACAGGTGGTGAGTTAAACGCCAAACATTCTGCCTGGGGTTGAAAAACCACTACAACACGAGGGTGAGCCCTTCATAAGCTCCTAGTTACCAAAAATATCGCAATTCACTCACCGCCTTTACCTACCCCCTTCCATCATCACCCCCACTCCTCCGATATCCTGGATGTAGTTCTATTATCCGCAGATATCGCATTCCAAATCCTTAACCTAGATAATTCAGCCTCGGACCACTGCCCCATATTTTACTGCATTCCTACCCTCCTTCATACAACCAGAACTAACTAGAAGAGTTAACTTGAAACTATTTAAAGAAAACTGCTTGGCCATTAACCTTGTCCCATCTCCTGCTAGCACTCCAGACAGCATAGAGAAAGCGGCTCAAGATTTTACAAGCACCTTCACCAAAATCATTCATCGCTCTTGCTACCCTCCTTCTCCGGCCTCCATCGCTGGTGCCACACTACCTCCGGATATTTTGCGCCTAATTTCACTTAGAAACAAGGCCAGAGCCCTCTGGCAACGCACTCATCTCGGCCAAGATAAAATCGGCTTCATTGCACTTTGAAACCTTGTAACATACAAAACTAGAAAACATTGGGAAAAAACTTGGCATGAGAAAATAAGTTCACTCTCACTTAGGGATAATTCGGTATGGACCCTAGCCTGCTGTCTGTGAAGGAAAAAGGTACCCAGTCCGCCAATACCACATAATGGGAGAGCACTATACGATGACAGCAACAAAGCAAATACCTCTGCCGACTCCTTCGAATGCATTTTTAAAAACAATAATACATCCTTGTTGGATTCAGAAGCGTTGATCAGCATCTCTGGCCTGTCACTTTGCCCATTCCACATATTCCTGGAAATTACTCCTCAAGAACTTTACTCCATTATGTCCCACTCCAAAACCAAGTCATCACCGGGACCCGATCAAATCTCCTACCTTCACCTGAAAAACCTTCCTAAATCTTTTATCAAACACCTACTCTCTATCCTCAACGCCTGTCTTTCCCAATCGTACTTCCCAAAGGCATTGAAAACAGCTAAGATAATACTCCTTCCAAAACCCGATAAAAATCCTTCTTATATCCTGAACTATAGACCCAGTGGCCTGCTCCCCTGCATGGGCAAACTTCTAGAAAAATGCATCTTAAACAGGCAACAAGAAGAAATCTCGGCCCTAGACTTGATCAGATCTGAGCAAACTGGCTTCCGCCGTCGCCATTCGTCAACTCAGCAAATAACAAGATTGGTTAAACAGATCACTTTCGGCTTCAACATCCACAAGCACACCCAAGTAGTCTTCCTTGATTTCCAAAGAGCTTTTGACAAGTTCTGGCGAACTGGTTTAATACATAAACTGCTTAAAACAGATATATCAGTATACCTAAATAAGACCATCCCCTCCTTTCTTTCAAACCGCACATTCTTTCTAGCCCTTAACAATGCCAAATCAACTACCCAGTCCATATCTGCAGGCTTTCCTCAAGGATCAATTTTGTCACTCATTCTATTCAACCTTTACATTAACGACCTCCCCTCCGTCCAAAAAGCTACCTCTATGCGGATGACTCAGCTATAGCGTCAACTTCCTTTGACCCAAATCATGCCGCAAAAAATGTCCAAGAACACCTTAAGAGTATAGCAGAGTGGATGACCGATTGGAAACTAACCATAAACACCACAAAATGCGTTAACGTAAACTACGCCAGAAAATGGAAGAATCCTCACATCACTCCTATCCACTATGGCAGGGAAATAATCCCCCAGGCATCAACGGCTAAATTTCTTGGTGTACAAATGGACAGTAAACTCACTTGGCAAGCACACACTCAACAAGGCTAATTCAGCCGCTTTCTTATTCTATACCCTCATAAAACTCACCAGTCCCCTTTGTCTTCTCACCAAGGTACTGTTATTTAAATCTATGATACGACCTATCTGAAGGCTACCCAGCCTGGGGTTCAATAGCCGCAACCAAATTGAAGAAAATGACACGCTTCCAAAATAATACTCTACGAACCCTTGCCAACAATGCCTGGTTTGTAAGAAACTCAGATATTCACACGGATCTAAAAATACCGGACCTTCCAACATATCTAAGCGACCTAGCCACGTCATTTCAACAAGCAATAGGAAATACTGGTAACCCATTATTAAAACCTTTATGAGATTACCCTGATAATCCCCATTTCAGATACAGTTGTGCTAAAGCAAGCATAAATGGGCAGTCATAATCTCGAAACATAAGTCTATCACAAACTGCAATAAAATATACTCACTAGCTTAACTTGGCCCACAAACCACTTATATCCTACAACCATTGATCAGCCTAGCTGGATATTGGTATAAAATGCACCTAACGGCAGAGTCCATAAGCATCGATTGGTCGGTCGGTAGCAGGACCCCCATTCTTCTTTCGCATCAACAACGACCAATGAAAAAACGTGGAAAAAGTGAAAGAATTTGTTTACGATTTAATCAGCATAATCAAAATATTCAGACAAAGCGGCAAATGAAAGTTGCTCAGGATCAGTCACACGCAAATGAAGTCATCGACGATTAAAATTATTAATTCCTGTTGAAAAACAGGATGACGAAACAACATGGGGATTAAAATGATATGACGTAGAAACTTAAGGCATGATTTACGAATTCTTTCAATCATATTTTTAAAACACACGAAAATCTCCTCCCGTTCATAAAATCACATGTCTGTGTTTAGCGGCTGTGACATGCTTGGAAATGGCACCTCGCTTCTTTTCCAATCTTTTTGCTTGTTCCATCCCTTTTGGCACAACAAACTGCACACATCCTACAAAGCTTTTCCTTCTTCTCTGTAGGTGGAATATACTTGGGAAATTGTAACTTACATAGAGGATCAAGGATTTGGTTCTACTGAAGGCCTTCTACCCTCACATGTTATATCATATGCAATGTACCCTTCAATTACATCTTCCATTAGTTTGATTCTAAATTCTGAACTTACCCTTTGGTACACCACCCTTTCTCTGCAACAGAAATCCATTCCATGTGCCCTGGTCCAACAAGTGAAAAATGTTTTAAATATTTATTGCCCCCCTTTTTTCATAATGGGGAAATTTGTTAGGTGCTGATCTTCCCTTTCTACTCCACCTATTGTATTATTGTACACAACAGCAACTTTTGGCTTTTATAGCACCATATCCTTTTCATTTATATTCCACAAATTCCGTATTATGTACTGTAAAGGTACAGAGACTTGACGGCCATCTTATCTTCCCAATTCATAGCAATCACTTTGCCTTGCGGGAGGGCAGTCAATTCCACCTTTTTCAACTTCTATAGTCTATACGTCATCTAGTATTTCCTTCCTTTTAATTCTCAATGTCCCATGTCTATCGGTTCCTTTCATAGCCAATAAATCAGCCAGCTATGAGGAGGTGTAATAATTGTCTGCAGTCAGGCAATAATCTTTGACCTAGCAGAGGTTTTATTACTGCTAGCACAATCTAAGGATGTATTAGGAAGATTGGTATATTCCACGTTCAATACTGACCATTTCCTGTGTACCATAAACACAGCAATCAATGCTGGAAGGTCGGTTTATGGGTGATGGTAGAGTTCACCCAGTACTTAGGTCTATACAGCCTGTGAAATTCACACATCAGGGTATTAAGGGAAGCCAGTTAAGTTCACTGTGGCAGATAAGGTTTACCAGGAAGATTGGTACCAGAAAAAATTATATAGCTTGACTGGAGCATCAGGTGCCCTGAGTGCCTTGCCTGGGGTTTGAACTCAGGACCCCCCGGTCAATAGTCCAATGCTCTACCCTCCTGGACTATCATGACCCACCTTTTTCCTATAGAAATAATATTAAATGACAATATATATCCAAACATAGGCTTAGCAAATCTAAACGTTTCTACCCCAAATCTTGTTCCTTTCAGGGAAACATACTGCATCAATGAGAGCTCATCCTTGTACAGAAAACATTTTTATCAATAGAAATCTTCCTCTCAGGTGTCAACAAACTTGAGAACTTTTTGTTGAGAAACACAAGCAGAGGGCAAATTTCATTCAGCTTGACACAAGGATGTCTATCCCTCATAAAGGTACCATTGTCTGCAAAATGCAGATAGTGTTTGACGAGCACATATGTATGCTATGGCATAACATTGGAAGAGAATGGAGTGAGAATGTTCTGCCTCTTTGACAAATATCATTCTTGAACTGGTTTGCTCATAGTTTTATGAAGATTGATCAATGCAAAACAACATACTAATTTCATTAGTACTAATTTCTAATTTCATTAATAGTATTTATACACTACCAATCTATAAAACTTGATTTTTTTTTAAACAAAAGAATCAATATAGTGGTCAGCATATAACTTGATTTCCACAGTTATTAGTTCAATTGAGTAATCATCAATTATTGGCCGAAAGCATTGAAGAATTCCAGCAGTTTCATCAATCTCTAATTGAACAGGAGGGGAACCAGTCAAAGGAAATCTTGGAAGTGGTGATTAGTGATGTTGCTGGGAATCCATCGGACACCACAACACTCACGCATCAAGCAATTGGGCAATCAAACCTTCTTCATAAATCAGGGAAAATATGTCCGTTTCTGGTTGTTTTATTCTGAGGTAATGAAGATTAATATTTAATATGTTTGTTTTAATTTGAGTTTATAAATTGTCCAAAATTAAATGACAATGAATGCATAAATGAATTAATAACTGTTTAAATGAGTCTGCCATTAAATTCGTTTGATATTTTATAATTTTTGAAAACAAACTTTATAATTCAAGGAGACTTCTCATCGTCTTAAACTGTTCCAATATTTCATAGAAATCTGTTTTGATTTATTCTGAATTTTTTATGAAAATAAAGCCTATAAAAATAAATAAAATATACTCAATGAATCTGTATGGAATCAGTCATTATTAATTAGCTTTTAAATCGCCTGCATTTAAAACAATTGACTTTGATATGTCATGCTTATATTCTAAAATAAATGGCATTTCTAAGCCAATAGATGCCAATCAAATATAATGAAGATGAAGAAATGAATTCATTTTACAAACACTGTAATTAAAAAGGAGTGCTTCATAATATGGGATTAGTGGCACCCAATTGGGTAATTGCAAAATGGCTGTGGAAATAACTTAAGAAGCCCTATCATCTACCGAGCGTGTATTAAATACAGTTTATTTTATGTTTAATTTTTCAATATTGAATCTTTCAATAAATTGTATTTTAAAAATCCACTTTGAATAATTTGGTCTCAATGTATTGGTTGATCATGGAATACATTATTAAGTATTATTTTCAATTTATATTGACACTGTTTACATCTGTAGGTTGGCACTTGATTCCTGTTCAATTCCATCCAAAACATAGACCATAATTACTTCAAAAAGGAGCATTAACATATATATTTTCTACGCTTAGATGGATACTCCAGTCAATTCAAGCAGAGTTTATCATCAGAAATAATTAAAAGACAACTATCTCAGCAGCTGGTAATCTTGTCGTGAATGTAATTTGATGTTCTCCAGAAATTAAAAGGTATATGTTTCATAAAAGATCTCACCAGTCCATTCTTTCCATGTGTGGCGTAAATAGGAAGAAGTTCAAATACACATAAATAACCTTAAAATAGACAATGAGACAGTTCACCTTAAAGAGGAGATGTATTCTTCCAAACAGTGCAATACAACTTTTGGCTACGGTAGATCCTTTAATGTCACCCATTAATTCACAATGCAATCAAATAATTTGTGCGTTCTGAATCTGAGAATGAATACCATAAAGCCTTAATGAACGTGCATTGTGTATTTCTGAAGGTAAGCACAGTATGCTCAAAGGCATTAGCGATAAGTGAAATTTAAAATGTGACAGAACAATCTAATACATTACTTGAGAATTAAGTTTGTTTGGTTTGAACATTTGGTGGCGACGTCACCATGGCAATAGTAACAAAGAAGTGAAGAACGAAAGGTTTCAAATTGGAGTTCGGATCCAGTCTTATTTCATTAATGATATAAAGTATGCTCTTTACAGTTATATGCTCTCAATATGCTCGTTTAGAATGTAAAATTAGTAAAACAATGTTGTTTCAGAAAATATTTGATTTTAAAATTATTTCTATTCGGTTCAAATCATTAGAAGTCAGATTAATTAATATTTCAAACAACAGAGCTCATTATACTTGAACGAAATTCTAGATGGTAACTTTGCAAAAATTTATATCTATTGTCGCAAGTATGCGACATGGTACCCCTTCCATGACTCCTCCGAATTTCCCACGTGACCAAAGACAATATTTCAAAAGTATTCCTCCCCCGACTCCTAAATTGGGTAAAAAAGCCCTGGTCGCCGGGCAAAAAGCAGTCAGTTGGTTTTCTAGCGGTGACCGGTAGGGCACGATGCTTCGGCTATGTTGCGCTTGTCGCGACAGTGTGTCCTATTCCTGACTCAACTTCGGACGAGGGCTCTGCCTAGGTTACGTTCGTTTGACCTCGTCCGCCCTGCCATACTCCCTTCCTTTCCGATGGATGAGGGCTCCGCCTAGGTTATGTGTTTCGTGACCGCGTCCACCCTGCCTTTACCCTGTCCCAGGTAATTTTCTGCCATTTTAACTCTATCCGCCCTCGCGTTGGTTTCCCGATGGTCTAGCCATCCATAATTTGCTTATACCTATGTAAATGGTGTAGTTACTCTGACCTTCCCCGATACCCTTTGTGTCGCACCATAGAAACCCCCCTTGCGACATATTGGTGTCAGGTGAGGGGTTGCACGGTTGGACTAGTGATTTATTCAGTGTATGCGACAGTGTCTCATAGATTATCATGTGCCCGTGTGCCTCTTTAAATCGGAAGTTCCGTATTTTCTCGGACAGGTGGGATATTCTAATCTGTGCTGAGCTAACGAATTATTATTTTAAGACACGTGCTATAACCTCAGCGCGATTCTCTGCACACAATTAAACTGAGGATCACTTCATCAGGAACCATCAATTAGCCCATTCAGCGCCCACCATGGGTATCGGATACACTCGGAGTATGAAAAAATAAATTAATTAAGCACAGTCAAATTTTAATGTAATTAGCTTTGGGTTGAATTTCGCGATGGATGGCCTTAACCCTCATTGACTGGGGAACCCTAACCCTTTTCTCGATTATCAAGAAACCGCAAATGGATTAAAATTTGGCAGTGCACTCGACTTCACACCTTTGGTTAATGTCTTAGAACAGCCGGGAAGTAGCGCGAGTCCTCAAAATGGTTGCGGAGAAGCAGCGCAAACCGCCGCTATTGGCAGCCAGATTCATTTAATTCCAACGTTTAGCGGGGAAGATGAAATTGAGGTTGGCAAATTTTATGAAAGCGTTCGTATTGTAAGTCATCTTAGTAGTTGGAATTAAAGCACAGACCTTAGGAGTCGCTCAACTTCGGTTTGGAGGAACCGCCGCGGATTTTGTCCCTGCAAATCATCAAATATTAGGTTCATACGCGGACTTTTCCATTAATCTCAAAAGGAGATTTTCCCTAAAGGCATCTCCAATCATGTTAGAAAAAACATTTAACACTTGCGTACAAAAACCGCTGGAGAACGTCGCAGAATTTCCAACCAGATTGCGCCATGTCGCCCGTAGGCTACGCGAGTCATGGTGCGATATTGATTCAGAAACAGCGAAGAATTCAAGGTAGACTTCGTGTGCAATTTTTAATTGGGCTAAAGGAAGAGATTGGTAGGTTTGTGTTGGTTCGTAATCCAACAAACTTGATTGAGACAGAAGGGTTCGCAAGCGTTGAAGAAGCTAGTGTCAGAAATTACGCCGTCAACAGAGACGTAAATTCACCACAACAGTCTCATGCGTGGTTGTGTCAGTAACCCCCTAGGTGGCCGCCATCTCCAAATATAACGCCTTCGTAGGGTATGAACGCGAATCCGCCAAATGTTGCAGGTTGGCAGTTTCCCGTGGAACAAATGAACGCCGCACAGGCTCTCGGAAGGGGTTTCAATGTAAGACTGGTTCCCCCGGTGCAAGTAGGGACACCGAAGGATAGATAATCACGGCGCACGCGTTTGCTTTCGCTGCGGTAAAACCGGTCACATTGGTCGAGCGTGTAGAGAGAGGGAGAGGGGAACGAGGCCGTCTTTGTGTTTAAATTGTGGAAATGAAAATCATATGGCTAAAGATTGCCCGCTCGTGAAATGAGGCATTTGTCAAAGGACTGGCCATCTTCCCAGACGCTGCCCGAGGCGCGAAAATCCCTTCGTGGCGGGAAACGCCGATCTCCCGGCTGGGAGGTGGGGACAGATTTAATTCTAGTGGTAACTCAAGAAGCAGGATGGACAATAGTAGTTAATAATTTTAGGAAAGATAACAATTTTCTAGTGAAAACGAGAGCAGCCGTTACCATCATTGATAGTAAAAAATTTCCTTTTGGCCAATTAAGGAATTCTGATTACAATTCTCTGGTGAGGAGCGCGTCAGGTCATGCCTTGCCAATCATCGGAGAGAGTTCGTGCAGTTTTTGATTGATCATAAATTATATCCCCATGACATCTTAGTAGTGGATTTGGGGGAAACGAACTATGACGGTCTTCTAGGCCTTGATTTTATGAATTCCAAAGAAACTGCGGGAGATGCCGCAACAGTAACTTTTAACGGAGTCATCCGCTAATGTGCATTTCAATGCAACAATTTCAGAGTGTAAAAATCATTCGCCTTGACTGGGATTCAAACCCAGATCCCTCAATATCCGGTCGAGTGCTGTTGTTCCCTTAAAAGCCCCAAAATTTCAGAGTTTAAGAGGACGCCTCGGTAGCTTAAGTGGCTAAAGCACTCAACCGGATATTGCGGGATCTGGGTTTGAATCCCAGTCAAGGCGAATGATTTAAACACTCTGAAATTGTTGCCTTGATTTTATGGTTTGTTACGGGAAAAGTATATCGTTCAATAAACGGAAAATAAGAATGGGTGAGGGACACGAGACATACCTTAAATCTAATTGCGTAACATCGCAGATGAACGAGCCCATAGGCGCCCATGAAATTGGAGTTTCCGAAGAGGTCAAGGCGTTTGATTCTTTCATTTATGGTATAATTAATGGCAATGATTCGCAAATGGCCACGTATAATTTAGCATCCCTTGAGGAAAAAACGATAAGCGACACTAAAAACCAAAGTGCTTTTCCGGCAGAGATAATGAAATGTAACTCGCGAATAAACGGCAGTATGGAGGGAATTTGTTTTCAAGTAACTACGGAGGAATCGACGGAAGGGAATAAGGATAACGGATCTCTAAATAAGGATTCACAGAAATTAGCAGAGGTGGCGAAGGCCGAAAGAGTCATAGAGAGGTTGCCACCCGCGTCGCAAGCAAGCTGCACCGCTAGGGACGAAGTTAATGGCGATGTCTTCGAGGTTTCCACCGACTCCCGGTTTGGGATAAAGAAGTCGGGTGATGATTGTGTTTTTTCGCCAGTAAGAGAGGATAGATTTGTTGTCCCCTTGTGCGATGGCAAAGTTCGCGAAACTCAGACCGGCGCTAGTAATGGGATTGGCCGATCGAGCAAAATTGTATCAGAGGAATCTATTAGAGTAGCGTCGTTATCCGTTGTGTTGTCGAAGATAAAGAGTCAGATGGTTGAAGGCAAAGAAGTGCGAGTCATTGGAAGCGAGAGAGATTTATTTATTCTGCCGAGCATTGCTTCGGTGTCACCTGAAGGCAATGTCCCCATATTACTTTGTAACATTCGTAGCAGCGAACAAAAGGTAAAAAGGGGCTATGTAGTTGAGGTGGCGCCATTCCGGGAGGAAGTTCAGGCACCCCTCACTAACTGGGTAGACGCTGAGGACGAAAACTTCTGGCCAGATCCTTCCGCGAGTAGGGGAACGTGTCCGCTCTCTAAACATCATTCTTTAGGGAACCCGAGACGAAGAGGCAGTTAATCCGCGTCCGAGAGTTAGGCCCTGATCGCGTGAAGGGGGTTGGACCGGCGCAATAAGAACGCACTGCGTCAATCGCTCGAATCAGTGAGAGTGCCCGGCTTGGATATTATGTCACCCCATCCCTTTTCGAGGCACTACCCTCTCGGCGGTAGATGGAGTTGAAATCTCCGCCCAATATGGCCCTCCCCAAGAAAGAATACTGGTAGGGGAGAAGGAGTTCATTGAAATATGTTTCGCGCTCGGCCCTCGCGCGCTCACCGGAGGGAGCGTAAAGGTTCGTGATATGGATACCATTCACGATAGCGAACGTTTTTTGGTCTGAAGCGTGGCGGCGAACATGAGAGAACGGAATGCCATTTCGGACTAGGGTGGTGGCGAAATTGCCGAAAGCCTGAAAGATGTTTGTATCCCAGAGTATGTCCTCTTTTACCTCTTGAAGGAGGATTACATCAGCCCTGAGATCGCGGAGAAAACGTTGGACTGCACTATTTAAAGCGCTATAAACACCAGCAATATTAAGCGAAATAATATTAATTGGTGGAATGAGAGGACAGCTATAGGCACCGGACATCACTTACCAGAGTCCTGGTCTTGGCTTACGTCGCTTCGGTCGCCGCTCGAGCCCAGGCAACAACAGCTTCGCCGCATCCCGGGACGCTTCGTCCGACGGGCCGACGATCGAGGCCTCGAGTTGTCACTGCATACCTCCCCCTCGACCTCGTCCGAAGAAGAAGACCCAGCCGTGGTCTCTACGAAGAGCGGGTTACTCGGCAGCGTTCAACGGGGGGCCTTCTTTTAGGCAACACAGCTGGTGACCGGCCCAACCCAGGAGGTGGCCTCGGGGGGGCCGGGAGCGGACTGGAGGTCATCTGCCGAAGGGGCTCCGTCGGGAGAAATCGGAGGAGATCGATCGACATGGTCCACCTCTAGAGGAGCCCTGGGAATATTCCCGACACCTTGGCTTTCCTCCACCTTGGCCTTCTTGGTTGCAACGGGCGCAGGTGCGGCGCTGACCCTCGTAGATTGAATGATGGCCCGGTTGCCGCCAATGTGGAGGTACGACGGGATATTTCTTTCCACCGTCATCCGCACCACTGTCGTACCTGTCAGCACGCGCGCCATTTTGTCGCCCTCCCACCTGTTCTCCCACGAGCGATGGATTTTTCCAAAACCTTGAAGCTCACTTGTTATATCTTCCAATGGGGTCTCCACGGGAAGACGAAGAACCCCGACATTACAAAGGCTACCGAAGGTCTCGTCAATGGTAATCGTCGTCCTCGGATCGTTAGGGATGGAAACGGTAGCTTTCGTGGGATATAATATAGAATCCTCTTCATAGTAGCTTCAGTTGCCAACTTCAGGAATACCAAATGGCGGTTATATCCAAATTAGATATCCACAATCTCTTCCGGTGTGAGGCCCAGTGACTCTAGTGTAAGGAGGTAGACCTCCAACGGAGCAGGGGGCTTCGCCTTATCGTCAATTTGCAGGGCGAGCGTGTCCACGTGATGTACGACCATTTTGAAACAAATCAAATTGAGCACGCCAGCGCGAAAAAAGGGAGAGCGCACCGAAAGCACTCCAAGAAAGAAATAAACACTCGTGCGCACTCCCTCCCCGCTACACGCAACCGTTGGTAGCAAATAAAAATGAGCCTAAGCTCTACACCAAGAGTCAAGGCCAATCTTGATCCAGTAAACAGAACGAAAGCACGGCCTTCCCGGCAGCAGAAGTCGAGAGTAAAACCGCACGCTTCTTGATGAACTAGGCGGTCAACCGCCGCTCGACACAAAACACGATCCTTGAACGATATTCGTAGTCGTGTGCGGGATGAGGCACACGGTTAAAGAGCCAACTTTTAAACACTTATCTGTTTACACCTTGACAAATTCCAAATAAACTGAGGGAGATGCCGGATGTGTCCGTTAAAAGTTACTGTTGCGGCATCTCCCGCAGTTTCTTTGTCTCGTTTCGACTTTCAAATCATAGCATAAAAGCAGTGAGGCGACATATTTTGTCGTCGCGTTCATAGTTTTTTTTTGATATTTTGATATTTCTCATCTTTGGAATTGATTTCAATCGCCTGGCTCTAATCTTCTGCATACTTACGGTAGATATAGTCAAAATCATTTATGATTGAATGCATTCATTGGTCGTTACTATCAATTATTTACCGCATGAATGGAGACTAATTTTTTTTGCAAAATATAATTGAAATCGGTTCTTAACCCCTTAACATTTTCATTTTATAAATAAATATTCACATAACTTAAGACTGCTATTTTTTCATATTTATAATCACAGGTATGTGAAGCTATCTCTAAAATGACGATAAGTAAGGATGAAATGGAAATTTTAAAATAGAAAGGACGGATATATCATCCAACTAATAAAATATTCCTGTTGGAAATATACGAGGGTCATCCGGAAAGTAGTACCCGTTCGTGCCGCATGAAGTGCTGACGACGCGAGTAGCCGCTGGACGAGGTAGGATAGCTTCAGTGGCTTGTCTGCCCTCTCTGAGCCAGGTTGCGTGACGCTAGCATTGCCTGTGTTGTTTCTGTGATTGTTTACAATGTTTAAAAAAATTGAGAACGCCGCCAGTTGTGAAGTGAGGGCAGTGATTAAATTCCTCAATGCAAGAAACGTTCGCCCATGTGATATTCATCGCCAATTAAAGGAGATGTATGGAGACAATGTAATGGACGAGTCGTCTGTTCGGCGGTGGTGTCGCAACTTCAACATGGGGAGGGGGAACACACACGACGATGAGCGTTCGGGGAGACCGCCTGTCATTACAGACCAACTGGTGAGCTCAGTTGACGAATTCGTAAGGAACGATCGGCGCGTCACAATTGATGACATCTGTGAGCATTTTCCCAATGTTTCTCGAACAATTGTTCATGAAATTGTTAAACACCATCTGCATTATGCAAAAATTTGTGCAAGATGGGTCCCTCGCGTATCTCAATGAGCTGGCGGCGAAGGACTATGCAGCAGGAATACAGAAACTTGTCACACGTTATGACAAATGCCTTAATTTGCTTGGAGATTATGTTGAGAAGTAGTTTAAAGTATCCTCTTTCAAATAAAATTTTTTATGTTTGTAAATATTTACTTTTGTGTCTTTATTTCACGAACGGGTACTACTTTCCGGATGACCCAGATGGCCAAGAGTGTCACGTTAAAAAAGAGCAAAGATGGTGTCACGTTAAAAAACTATTGAGAAAGGCAACGGGGAACTACCTCAATTACCATTCCAAAGATTAACATGATGGACTATACAAAGATTTTCAGTCCTGGCAACTATGGGGCTTGGCCCAATCGGCCGTGTGTCGTACCCGGCAGCGGGGGAGGCAAGGCTTCCGCGGTCTTCATCCCACGAAACCCTTGCAAGAGAAAACCGGCGGCAGCAGGAAAGAAAACGCAGCAGAAGAAGACCAAATTAATTAGAATAGGAACGTGGAATGTTAGGACAATGATGAGGACAGGGATATTGGAGAATGATAAGCGACAGATGGAAAGGGGAAATATCGATATTTTAGGTATATGCGAGGTGAGATGGAAAGATAGCGGGAATTATTGGAGTGATAAGTATAGAATAACATACAGCGGCGGGGACGAGAGCCAACGAGGGGTTGCTATAGTATTAAATGAAGAGGTAGGGAGAAGCGTAGTCAACATAGAGCAGGTAACGGATGGAATACAACTAGTAGAGATAAAAACAGAACCGACGAACTTGGTCATTATTCAGGTATACATGCAACCGAGCAACCAGAAGGCAGAGGAGGTCGATAGGATATACGATTAGTTAGAGGACATTATCGCGTTTGAACCTGCAGGGAAACATTTGATAGTGATGGGGGATTGGAATGCGACGGTAGCCGAAGGAAGAGATGGTGATAAGGTGGGGGACTACGGTATAAGCACGAGGAATGAACATGGGGAGAAAGCACTTGAGTTCTGCAGGAGACAGGGCTTAGTCATCACCAACATTTGGTTTAGACACCACCAAAGACGCAGGTATACATGGAAAATGCCAGGTGACTCAGAGAGGTATCAGCTAGATTATATCCTAGTTAGACACAGGTTTAGGAACAGTGTGATAAATTCGCACAGCTTCCCGGGAGCGGATGCGGACTTAGACGACCATTTAGTTGTTATGAACTGTAGCGTCCGTTTCGAAAAGATACGTCAGGGGCGGCGAGTTGGAAAATGGAATGTAGAAGCATCAAATGGTTTGAAAATGAAGGAATTGAAACAGGTGGTAGAGGAAATCATGGCGGATGATGAAAAGCTACGTACTATCAAGGAAAAATGGGAATGTATCAAGAAAGGGTTGTCTAAAGCTGCAAAAGACACTATTGGAATCGTTAACGCTAAAAGGACTACGAAACCATGGATCACGGATGAGATGATTACAAAGATGGATGACCGGCGAAAATAGAAGAATGTAAATACAGAATTAGGCAAAATGAAGTACAAATAATTGAACAATAATTTGAGGCGGGCAACAAATAAAGCAAAAGAAGCATGGTGGAAGACAGTGCGAGGATATGGAAAGTCTGCAGAGGAAGGGTGAAATCGGTGCGCTGTACAGCAAAGTTAACTCTTTATCGGGAAGTAAGAAAGGGAGATCAACGATCGCAGTTAGAGATAAGGTTGGTAAGGTAATATTGGACGCAGGGAAGATCCAAGAAGATGGAAGGAATATAAAGAAGAACTGTAATAATAAAGAACTTAGACCAACAATGTTAGACATAGAAGAGGAACATGACGTAGAGGAAGATAGCTTAGGTCCAGGCATACTAGACAATGAGATAGAAAGGGCATTAAGGGAGATGAAACTAAATAAGGCCGTGGGGGTGGATAACATTCCCGCCGAACTTTAAAAAGGCTTAGGAAAATGTGGGAGGAAGAGGCTATATGGGCTGATCCGTAGTATTTATGAGGAGGGAATCTGGCCGGAAGACTTTGTGAGATCATTTTTAATTCCAATTACAAAAAGGTTAGGGAACATCATGTGAGGACTACAGGATGATAGGTTTGATATCCCATGCAGCTAAAGTTTTTCTCAGGATCATAAACAAAAGGATAGAGAATAGGGCAAATGATTACTTAGGGGAGGATCAGTTTGGGTTTAGGAAGGGGAGAGGTACGCATAATGCCATTGCAGTAATGAGATTATTAATCATGAGGAATATAAAACACAACCAGGATGTATTTGCCTGTTTTGTAGCTTTCAAAAAAGCATTTGATAGAGTAAATTGGGAAAAACTAATGAGTTTATTGCCGGAAATACAGAATAGATTGGCGGGAAAGGAGGCTAATCCGCAACCTGTATATGTCTCAGATTGCTCAGGTGCGAGTGGGGATTGGGGAGTCCGGTTGGGCAGGGTAAGGAAGAGGTGTAAGGCAGGGTTGCCCATTATCAACGTTACTGTTCAACCTATACGCCGAGGAAATGATCAAATAGCCATGGGAAGAACTGGAGGTATGAATGAAGGTGGGTGGGGAATTCATAAAATCAGTTAGGTTTGCTGATGACTAAGCTTTAGTTTGTCAGTTAGCCAAGGGGTTGCAAGCATTGCTTAGTGATTTGGAAAATCAGTGCGACAGGTATGGGATGAGAATCAATATTAATAAAACAAAGGTTATGCGATTGTCTAGAAAGAAAAATGCTAAGCTAAACATTAAAATAGGAGGGCAAAAACCAGAGCAGATAGAAAGTTTACATACCTGGGTAATGTTTTGGACCAACACGTTCAAAGTAGTAGGGACGTAAGAAGAAGAATTATGCTAGGCACAGAGGCTTTCATAAGGAGGAGAGACTTGATGAATGGGATGTTGAGTAAGGATATTAAAAAAAGACTCGTGAAACTTTTGATATGGTGCATAGTTATATAAGGTGTGGAAATGTGGTCATTGAAGCAGGAGGATAGACGTAGACTGGAGGCTTTTGAAATGTGGGTGTGGAGAAGAATGGAGACGATGAAATGGACAGAGAAGAAAACAAATGAGGAAGTACTTGGTATGGTGGGCGTGGAGAGGGGCTTGTTTGGAACAATCCTACAGAGGCAGGAAAAAAGGGTGAAGGGGGTATTGACCGGCAGTAGGATGTTGAGGACTGTGATAGAGGGGAGAATGTTAGACAAACGAGGAAAGGGAAGGAGCAGGATAGGGAAGTTGGACGGGATGAAGGGAGGCAGAGAGCACTCAGAGATGAAGAGGGACCTGATTTCGAGTGGGATACTGGATTTTGTGTTTTTTTATGGGACACAAAAAGTTTAATTTAGTAGCTGTGTCCATCCAAAAACCTACCTTAACGGGTAGATTACCTAATAATAATAATATATGTATATATATATATATATATATATATATATATATATATATATATATATATATATATATATATATATATATATATACTACCTTGATTCAAAAGTTCCCGGAATAACCACCGTGTGGCGCTCCCATCGTTCCGATTTGAGTTCTGTTTTTTTGTTAAATTGGTACATCTGTTGTTGATATTCCCTTTAAATCTTAGTGTCATAACTTGACATTTGCAAAAGTTACGTAGCCAAGAGTACATCTATCTCTGTGTGTGTTGGCGATTTTTTACAATTGCAGAAATGGATTTAAATTTGCAACAACGAACTTGTATTAAATTTTGCGTAAAAAACGGATTTAGTGGCGCACGGACGTTGGAAATGTTGGAAAAGTGTTTCGGCAACGATTCTCTAAAAAAAACGGTCGTTTACCAGTGGCACGAGCGGTTCAGAAGTGGTCATGAGTCAATCGAAGATGATGAACGCAGTGGCAGACCATCGACATCGAAAGTCGGTGAAAAAATTGATAAAGTAAAAGAAATGTTGGTCAATAACCGCAAATTAACCATCAGAGAAATAGCGGAGGACTTGAACATTGCCTATGGATCCGCCCAAGACATTGTGGTTAATGATTTGGGTTTCCGTCGTGTAGCAGCAAAGTTGGTTCCAAAAGACCTCAATTTCATGCAAAAAAGAGACCGTGTTGACGTCGCAAAAGACATGATTTGCGAGGCTGAATCCGATCCCACATTCATCAAAAGGATCATTACTGGAGACGAGACGTGGGTTTATGAGTACGACACGCAATCCAGACATCAGGCAAGTGAATGGCGTTCACCAAATGAGCCGAGACCAAAAAAACCACGTCGTTTTCAGTCAAAAAAGAAGGCAATGCTGACGGTTTTCATGGATTACAACGGTGTAGTGCATCATGAATTTTTGCCAGAAGGCCAGACAGTAAACAAAGAGTATTATTTGGGCGTTATGAGACGTTTGCGTGAGGCAATTCGCCGAAAGAGACCAGAAATGTGGGCAGAAAACTCGTGGATTTTGCACCATGATAACGCACCGTCGCACAGTGCTATCATTATTCGTAATTTTTTGACGAAAAATGCAACAAATACCATCCAACAGCCACCGAATTCACCTGATTTGGCTCCCTGTGACTTCTTTCTGTTCAATCGAGTTAAAAAACCATTACGGGGAACGCGTTTTAGCAGCCGAGAGGAAGTAATGGAAAAATCGCAGGAAGCACTGATGGACATACCGAAAACCGAATATAAAAAATGTTTCGAGGATTGGATCAAGCGCTGGCATAAGTGTGTTGCAGTCGATGGGGATTACTTTGAAGGGGACAATATAGATATAGATGAATAAACTTGTATTTTAAATTTTCTGAATAAATTCCGGGAAATTTTTGATCAAGGTAGTATATACATAAATATATAAACACGTAAAAACACAGATGTCGATTTTTAAACCATAGGGACACAAAGAAAGGACACTCACTATATGTGGTTTTGATGTTTCAATGGCTCGGCTGTTGTCTTCAGTCTGGCATTAGTGGTAGTAGTTTTTAGGGGAGGCGACCGACAGCTAAGGTCATTTGCGCCATAGGGGATGGACAGGAAAGGATGAAGGGTGGAGAGAAACCCGGCGTCGGCATTAGCCTGCTCTTTACGAAAGGCGCCAAGGGGTCCGCAGCTTAACGTCCCATCCGACGGACGGCGTACTCACTCCAAGTGCCCTCCACAAAGCACCTCAAGTAGGGATCGAGATACCTCTGAAAAATACGAGTATTCAACACCGCCGGGATTTGAACCCGCGCCCTCAGGGTGGGAAGCCAGTATGTTAGCCCCTGCACCATCTCGATCCCCTTCAGACTGGGCCTTCTCGAGGAATAGCGGAGGGGACATGTGCAGGGTAGGGTCGAGGGAGGGAGGGGTAAGGGACCAATGGGAAATAAACAAGGGGGTGGGAGGCAGGCATGTGATACATGCAGTGTGCTTGGTTCAGCACAACAACACGACCATTCTCATGGCCACAATAGACAATACATCTCTGTACACCTCCATTCCCAACAAAGAAGGCTGAGAAGCCCTGCAATATTAACTCTCCCTACGATCCACACAACACACCCCATCCACAGATTTGCTCATCAAACAGAGTAAAATTGTCCTCACCAAAAATGCTTTTCAATTCAACGAGAAATATATTTACAAATAAAAGGCACTGCGATGGGAACACGTTTGGCTCTTACATACGCCAATCTTTTTATGGGTAAACTAGAACATGACTTTCTGCAATAACAAACCCTCAAACCACTCTTCTGGGCCCACTATTTCAATGATATTTTCCTCCTTTGGTTCCTCAGACGCAAAAATTTATCCCCTTTTATTTCCTCTCTCAAATCCTCATTAGTATCATTCACTTCTTCCATACCCGACTCGAATATCACTTTCCTGTATATTAACATTCACCTCCAAAACAATACCTTTTATACCTCAGTCCACGTTAAACCAACTAGTAAGAACAGTAGCTTGATTTCGACAGCTGCCATCCACCTCATGCAAAGCGCTCCATCCCATTCTCTCTCAGTCTGATGCTTCCGTCTCTGAAACAACATCCCCTCCCAACAGAAGTACTTGTATCAGCTACATGACTCTCTGAGAAAATAGGGTACCATGAATGCTACTGAGCAGTAAAATCCTAACCCTCAACCAAATACACTCCCCTCATCAAACCAAACTGCCCAAAAAGCCCTAATATTATCACCACTTTCTTCCCCGGAACACACAAAATTAAACATTTAATCCGTGAACTCTTCACAATTATTAATGACAATCAGTCAACATCAATTTATTCTAACCTTGTCCCTCTGTTTTGTTTAAATGCCCATCAAACTTGCGAGACATTTTCAGGGTTTAGGAAGGGGAAGGATAGGTACTGTTTTGGAACATTTTAGAGCTGTTGGAAAATCTCCTGTCTCAAAACATAAATTGACTAACATTGCTAATGGTTCCGCAATGAGCACAATAATGTCCTTTATTAGGGAGTTAGAAAGACCATAAATATCCTTACTGTTGGATTTTTTAAATTTTTTAACAGTCGATATAATATCAAGGTGAGTACCAAAATTACATTTAAAATTTAAATTATTCGGAGGAAGATTTTGCAGCATATTACCAATATTGGCAGCATCAACTTTTTGAGAGAACAAATTGTCTTCAACAGCTTTTAAAAAAAAATTATTTACAGCATCTGGGGTGAAAGGAAGATTTTCTTTTCCATTACCATGACCAACGTCTTGATTGATTATACTCCATGCTGCCTTTTGTTTATTTTTGCATTCAATATAAAATCCTTGTAAGCACTATTTTTTGAACACCTAACTAAATTATAATAATCTCTTTTGTATTTCAAGTAAGCCTCTTTGTCATGCTGGCCTCCACTGGTTTGGTATGAGTGGTAGTAACTAAGTAAATCATTTCTAAGAGCTAATAACTCCCCAGCATACCAGAGATTTTTTTTATTTTTAGTGGGGATAGAGTTTAGAATTTTTTTAGGAAAGCATTGCTCAAAAATGCCTAGGAAATTACCTAAAAAACTTGAAAAACATGTTTGTTCTACAGAGTCTGTGCAAAAACCATGCCAATCAATACAAGATAGAAGCAGTTGGAAACTCTCTAAACCTTCTATTGTTATGGGCCTCACGATTATGGTTTTACCTCTATTTGGATATATCTTTTGAGTTATTTGAGTATTAAAAGTGAAGCTTATGCCTTGATGGTCAGATAGGAGATAGTTAATAACACTTATACTGTACAGTTCAGGACCATAATTGGTAATTACATTATCTAGGCAGGCAGAAAGTCGAGTATGCTGTTTGTTTGCCCAGTATAAATTATAAGAAAGCAAAAGATTTTCAAGAACCTGACAATCACTAGTTTTTAGTGTTATGTCAATGTTGAGATCTCCACAAATTATGATATTGGCATTCAGAGTCAAGAATAGGGATAGTACTAGTTCCAGTTGATTGCAGAAGTGTTCAAAAACACCATTAGGGGAGCGATGCACAGAAGCAATGATCAAATTCAGGTCCTTCAATATGATCGCAGATATTTCAAAGTGCAATTCCAGACAGAATTTGTCCAAGTCAATTACCTTGAAGGGCATACCTTTAAGGACATAAATACAGGTACCACCGTTTTTTGCTACAGATCGGCAGTAGAATGATGCCCAGCCAAAATCACTAATGTTATACACATCAAATTCATTTTTTGCAATCCAGTGTTCATTGAGACATAGCACATTATAGCCACCATGTTTGACTATTGCCTCTATCTCCATTATCTTATTACGTAGACATCTCATATTTTTGCAAAATAAATTAATACTATCTAGTCAAAAGGACTTTGGTTTTGATATTCCCGTTTGGAGGCGGGTAACACGTTTCTCTAAGGAACACTTTTCCGTAGTGTTATCGGTGTGGCCCCTTGTTGCTGAGGTGGATACTGGCGCATCACTAGTTTTCAACTCGGAGTTCGGATTTACCACCGCAGCTGACCCTTCAGCAATATTCTCTGTCTCTTCATGAGTAGAGGTCAGTTTCTGCGGTTTTGGGGGGAAAAATTTCCCAACTTTCACTTCTACTAGCCAAATATCTTCTTTAAGAAGTTGATCCTTAAGGCTAATTGGCGCACAGAGTTTAAAAGAATTATAAACTTCACCAACTCTCAAACTTTCACATTTGAAGTCATTCCCAGGAAATATTCCAGACAGATGCTTCACAATGTCATGAGGCGTTGCATTGGACTGGACACGACCAACGTAGAAGAGAGTCTTGCGAGGAACTCCCACAAAATTGCACGTAACAGCAGGCTGCTTACAACTCCCAAAAACCGTATTTCGTTTGCGTTTGTTTCTTTTGTAATTGACCTTTTGAAAACCTTCCTCGTCAGTAACGATGGATTCGAAACTCATGGTGTTAAATTTTGCATTCCCATTTTTGGGGCACAATTTGGAGTTGTCACTATTGAGGCCTAATTGTTCATTGACTTCAGGTTTCAATTCCGTAGACAACGTTACAGCTTCCTTTGCAATTGGCTGCAAGGTAGTACTTTCCGTGGATCCGGTAGATTGGAGAGTTTGTAACTCCATTTTCAAATTTTCAATGTTGGCCGCCATATTGTAAATATTGGGCTTATTTACACGGCATAAAAATACTTCCAGTAAATATCATGGTAGTCCGAGAGAGCTTTTAATGTTATATCACTTAAGCCGGAGCATTTATTGTGATATACACCTGAGCAAATATCGCAACTAACGACCATATCACGTACTTTGAGTCGTGTTTTACAAGAGCCACATCGTGGTACGGCCAAAGTTGACGCCATCTTGAACAACAATTCAAAGGAAATGAAGAGGAAATGTTCAAAGAGGCATGGGAAGAACTGGAGGTAGGAATGAAAGTGGGCGGGGAATTCGAAAAATTAATTAGGTATGTGGATGACCAAGCTTTAGTTTGTCAGTCAGCCAAGGGGTTGTAAGCATTGCTCAGTGAATTAGAAATTAAGGGCGACAGGTATGGGATGAGAATCAATTATATAAAACAAAGGTTATGCAATTTTCTAGAAAGAAAAAAGCTAAGCAAAACATTAAAATAGGAGGACAAAAACTAATGCAGGTGGAATAGTTGACATATCTCTGAAGCATTTTGGACCAACACGGTCAAAGTAGTAGCGACGTATGGAGAAGAGTTATGCTAGGCACAGAGGCTTTCATAGGGAGGAGAGAGTTGATGACAGGGACGTTGAGTAAGGATATTAAAAAAAGACTCGGGAAACTTTTGATATGGTGCAGAGTTATATAAGTTGCGGAAATGTGGTCATTGAAGCAGGAGGATAGTCGTGGACTGGAGGCTTTTGACATGTGGGTGTGGAGAAAATGGAGAAGGTGAAATGGACCGAGAAGAAAACCAATGAGAAAGTACTTGGTATGGTGGGTGAAGAGAGGGGTTGGTTGGGAGAAATCCTATTGAGGCAGTAAAAACGGATGAAGGGCATATTGACCGACAGGGGACTGTTCAAGATGGTAATAGAGGGGAGAATGTTGGGCAAGCAAGAAAAGGGAAGGAACAGGATAGGGATGTTTCATTTAAGGATTCAAGTTCCTTCTAGATTATTATTATTAGGAGTTAATTTCATTATTTCCTTGAAAATTGTATCTTAGCACAACAGTCTGATTGACCTAATTTCTCTTAAATTTTTAGTAGTTCTAAGGTTAATTTGTCCATAAAGACATTGCCTCATTTTGTTTGTAATAATAATTTCAATGCCCATATTTTCATGAAGAATTTCTAGTCTTTGAGCTATTTTTGGTATCATCATGATTACTGATTTGCCCAGTAAAATTAAACCTACATATATTTTATATCCTTATTATGCTTTTTGTGTGCAAAAATGTCCAAATGTAGAAGATGCAAAGGTACGACTCAGAGCCACTCAAAGACAGGCTAAGCAGGCAGGTTTCATATTAATCATTTATGTTTAAATACTAACAAAACTCAGCATATTGTATGCAGCTATAGTATATAAAAATATACTGATGTTGAAAATTCTAAAATACTAGGAATTAATATAGATAGGAAACTTAACAGGGAGACTCACATCAGTCAGATCTGTAATGAACTGATTAAAGCTCAAATTTCTCATTTCAAATGAGTATCGTTTAACACCCTGCCATGTCCCCTTTCCATGTCATTTGAATTACAGTGATGAGTTATGGGGTCATTTCCCAAAACATATCATACGAATCTTGCTACTACACAAGAGAGATTTTTGCTCCCTTGCTAATACAGTACAACGTGATTTCTGCAGACCATTTTTAATTTGCTGTGAAGTCATGATTGTACACAATGAGGGGTAGAGCAAATCTAAATAATACTATTTTCTGTGGAATTTCATCAACTTACAGCGCATTTCATATTGTGGACATTCAAATGTAAAACTATCTGTTTTTTTACACTGTTTTTGTAACACTCATTGTTTATTGAGAGATGAGTCAGGTGGAAATGAAATCTTTTGAGTTTGGTGAATTCATCAAAATAAATCCAAGAACGCTACATGAAAACTGCTAATTCTTCAAGGAAATTTGGCAGAATTTATGATGGGTGTCATTTTATTATTTTTGCACATTTTGGTTTACTAAATTCTCCATAATCAAAGGACAATTGATGCATGATCGTTCATCATACTTAATGAGAATTTAACAGTTTAAATGAGCAAGCCATTATATTGGTGATGTTAAACATTTTTTAATTATTGAACACAAACACTCAAATTCAAGGAGACTTCTTATTGTCTTACATTGCTCCAATATTTAATTAAATTTTGTTTCCATTGATTCTGAATTTGCATAAAAATAAAGCCCGTCTAAATGCATAGTGTACTCAATTAAACTGCATATAATCAACCATTATCGGTTTGCTGTGAAAGTGAGTACATTAAATGCATTTGAAATATAAAGGTCACACTTGTATACTTAAATAATGGCATTTTCAAGTATAAAAGCAATGCCAATCGAACAGAATGTAGAAGAAGAAATGAATTCGATCCCAATCACCATAATTAAAAAGGAGTATTTCACAACAGCAAGGGATTTGTGGCGTTAATAGGTGTATTTGCGAATTGATTCAGCATATTAAATAAAATGGTCCCTCACTACAGAACACAAAAAAATCTAATTTTAAGTTAACTACTTAAATATCGAATCTCCCTATTTATAACCATTGTATTTTAACAATCCATTTTGAATGATTTTGACTCAATGTATCGTTTGATCATTGCGCATGTGAAATAATACTATTTTCTAAACATTATTGACGATGTTTATAGCTGTCGTTTGACACTTGACTCCCGTTCAATTCTACCAAAAACATAGATCTTAACTACTTCAAAAAGGAATATTTACAAATATATTTTCTACAGAGATAGATACTGCAGTCAATTCAAGCAAAGCCCAAAGCAATTAAAACATGACTATCCCCAAATCAATTAAAACATGACTATCTCAGCAGCAAGTATTATTGTTGTGTATGTAATTAGGTGTTCTCCAAATTTAAAAGGCATATATCTCACAAAAGATCTCAACCGTCCATTCTTTCGAAAATACATTCACTAAGATGAGCAACCTGAAACAGCATATCCTTGTTTACGCAAATGAGAAGCCATACCGTTAAGAATCTGCTCCATGTCATTCAGTTGGAAAGGAAAGCCTATGGTTTGTGAGTGTGTAAAGAATGCTGTTTCTGAAGTACGCAATTATGTTTGTTTTGATTCGTTCATTTGGTGACACTGTTGCCGTGGCAACAGTAACAAACAAGTGAAGAATGAAATGTTTCGAATTGGATTGAGAATAAGATCTAATTTTAAAGAGAAATAAAGTATGCTCTATGGATACTATATTTTCGTTTATTAGGTATAACGATCAAATACTGAAAAGGAAAATCAAATTATTGGACATGTGCGGAGACATACAAACGTTTGACTTTCCTTTCTCCACAAATATATAATGGCAATTGAAGATGTTTTTCTTTCTTGCAAGCAAGAAAGTCATTTCATGATGTATCCAGGCTTCGTATTGGTAATATAATAAATAAATGAATGAATAAATTAACCATACATGGGAAGGAGTGTATAAAATACATAAAATATGTAATTATATATAAGAATGCGAACCATTGCCTATTAGTGTACACGTCTGGGCTATCTTTCCAGCAATGCAAGTTAATATTTTGTAGTTTCATTGTGGTTCTTTTTCTTCTTAGTTTCTTAATTTCGGCGTGCTTTGATGGCACTTAAAGATGATGACGCATCGATGTTGCTGACGACCCATCGTCAGCAACATCAATGCACCAACCCACAAGCTAGCGCAATATGTTGCACATCCTCTTCAACTCTTCGCCAGAAAAACTGACTTTTTTGCTAAAACTTCCATGGATTTCATTCACATTATTCGGAATGCTGAAGTCCAAGAAGTCAACATGCTGGTGACGTTTGATGTCACCTCCTTGTTCACAAATACACCCATTGATGACTCCATGCTACTCATCAAAAACCTCACCTCACAGGGATTGGCTAAGGATTAACCTGGACCTCGCAAATTCCGCCTCTGGAACTCATACTTCCTTTGGAATGATAAGCACATTGAACATAAATAAAGTGCAGCCATTTGATCACCCCTCTCTTCCGTACCCACCAACATTTTCATTGAGATCTCTCAGCTGAAGGCAATGGTCTTACCCAAAGAAACCAACCCGTAGTAATAGTGGTTCTTTTTGCACCACTTTTTACAACATTTAAAACCTCAATCCAATTTTGATAAATACATCAATGTATAAAAAAACACATAAATAGTTAAAAACAAAATTATTTAAAAATAAAGAAACGGAAACTCAAGTTGTCCGTTCAGGGCAGTTTCCTTTAAAAACTCGGAAACCTTACCAACAGAGTTGGAGTCCGATCCTAAACTATTGCTTAAATTACCTCTTATTTTAAAAAAGGTATCTGGCCTTTTATAATTTATTTCTGAGTCACAATCAGGCGCAAGTTACAAACATTGCAGCAAGGTTGCACTTTTGTCTCCATGAAGAGTGTGTGAGGGCTAAGTGCCCTATCCTCAGGCTCGTGATCCTGACCTCTTCCCTCTGAATGTTCCAGATGGAAGAGGGCGCTGTCAAAACAACCAAATTTATGGCCTTAAGTTCCTTGTTTTGCAAGAATCACCAAGCTTCCTTCCACTGGTTCAGAACCAAATTCTGCAAGGCAGCCCCGACGTCTACCACAGGAAGCAATGTTGAGTCTGTTTTGAGATTGACCAAGGCTTCCTTTCCTGCTTTGCCAGCTTTTTCAATGCCTGGTATTCCCACATGACCAGCAGTCCATATACAGGATACCTACTTCCCCTTTATCTGAAGGGACCACAGGGTATAATAGATCTCCTGAACCATCAGGTGCATTGATGACAAGACCGGTATGGATTATAGGGAAAAAAAAGATTGCGAACATATGAGAGAAGAGCCATTACATTCTCTTATGTCTTTTAGGGCCCTTTTGATAGCTGACAGTTTGGCTGTGAACCCCTCAATCATCTCTTAACTCTCTCCCAACCTCCGATCAACACCCTCCGCCACCCTCTGGAGAACACTCTCCCTCAATCAATGACCAATCATCAACCGCAAATACAAGAACTGCTCTATTGAGCATAATTACGAAACTTTACTCTCCTACTGACAGTAAAACCCTTATTAGCATCATCACCAATGACCTTATACCAGCCCTTCTTCAACTTGTAAATGGTGCCCATTTCACAAATAAACAACCACTTCCTTAAAGTTTTACAATGGAACATAAATGGCATAAAAAACAAAAAAAGAGCTAAACCTCCTAATAACAAATCATTATCCAGACATCATCCTTCTTCAAGAAACCAAAAATAAAAATAGCCAAACATTTAATTGTCCAAATTACTCTATAATCAGAAGAGATAGAGCCAATGATCCTGGTTGCGGGGTCATGATCCTATCCAAAACTAACCTACTCTTTACATAACTTCAACCCCCACCCACCCAAAAACTGGAACTTGCTGGAATAGCAATAAAAGGAGTTACTGGGACCCTTAACATTTGGTCAGCCTACTTTCCACCTTCATCCTCAAAGTCAGACGCCCCTGGCTTATCAGCGCTCTCATCCCTACTGCACCCAAAGCTCATAAAAGGTGGTGAGTTAAACGCCAAACATTCTGCCTGGGGTTGCAAAACCACTATCACACGAGGGCGAGCCCTTCATAAGCTCCTAATTACCAAAAATATTGCAATTCACTCACCGCCTTTCCCTACCCTCTTCCATCATCACCCCCACTCCTCCAATATCCTGGAAGTAGTTCTATTATCCGCAGATATCGCATTCCAAATCCTTAACCTAGATAACTCAGCCTCGGACCACTGCCCCATATTTTACTGCGTTCCTACACTCCTCCATACAACCAGAACCAACTAGAAGAGTTAACTGAAAACTATTTAAAGAAAACTGCTTGGCCATTAATCTTGTCCCATCTCCTGCTAGCAATCCAGACAGCATAGAGAAAGCGGCTCAAGATTTTACAAGCACCTTAACCAAAATCATTCATCGCTCTTGCTTCCCTCCTTCTCCGACCTCCATCGCTGGTGCCACACTACCTCAAGATATTTTGCGCATAACTTCCCTTAGAAACAAGGCCAGAGCCCTCATGGCAACGCACTCATCTCCGCCAAGATAAAATCGGCTTCTGTGCACTTCGAAACCTTGTAACATCCAAAACTAGAACAAATTGGGAAAAAACTTGGCAGGAGAAAATAAGTTCACTCTCACATAACGACAATTCGGTATGGACCCTAGCCCACTGTCTGCGAAGGAAAAAGGTACCCATCCCGCCAATACCACATAATGGGAGAGCACCATACGATGACTGCCACAAAGCAAATACCTCTGCCGACTCCCTCGATTGCATTTTAAAAAACCATAATACATCATCGTTGGATTTAGAAGCATTGAACAGCGTCTCTTGCCTGTCACTTTGCCCATTCCACATATTCCCGGAAATTACTTCTCATGGACTTTACTCCATTTGTTGCGTGGACATAGTAGGGTTGGGTTCGTGGAATCAAAGAGGGGCTTTCATTGCAAAACATTTATTGGACTTACTACACAAGGAGTCCGGCCCGGAAGGAAAGAGGAAGCGCAGAGACAACAGCAGGTTCGGCCTCCGTAAGAGATTTCCACAACCTTTAGTGTCTTCAGTCACTGTTCTGCTTTGCTTATAGAGCAGTTTCTTGCAAGGGCTCTTGCGTAGCCCTTACACTGCGCCTTTCCAGCCTCCAAGGCTACTAAGGCGGGAAGAATTCTTCTGCGTTTTCAGTCGTTTGATTTATTCCCGCTCAGAGCAGCCTTGGCTTCTTCTTTGCCGGAAGGGTGTCTTGCTCGTCTTGGGATGCTATGGGGCGCTTGTAGCGGTCCCATGGCCAGACCCTTATATCGCCAACCCGGAGAATTACTTTTACTTCCGCTTCTGCCGCTTTTATGAAGAATTTTCCAGATATTCTAGGCAGAAGGACGTCCAGGGTTTCCAGCTATTCGTCTTCGTGCATCTCGGAAACGCGGGCGTAACGACCGCGTGCCATGATGTAATGAAGAGCAGAATTCTGCACCACCTGAATGTGAGCGAGACTCGTTCGCGACACTCCTGACCATACCGGAGCAGCGTACGTGATGACAGGCAGCACGCACGCTTGGTACAGTCTACGCTTCGTGTCCATACTCAGGACCGGCGGGCGGATAATCGGCCGGAGCCGATTAAGCGCCGCGAATGCCTTTCTACGTAAACGAAGCGTTTGGGCGTTGCAAAGGAGTTTCCGGTCCATCAGCACTCCAAGGTAGGTAACTTCGGATTCCAACGGTAGGGCGACTCCATTCACAGTTAGGTTCACTCCTGGCAGCCGAACATTTCCCGGATGGAAGATGATCGCCTTCGTTTTCTGTGAGTTAACAGCAAAGCGCCATCGGCGGTACCATTCTAGGAGATCCGCCACAGCGCTCTCCAGTCTTCGCACCGCGGTCACCTTCTGCCAGGAGCAGCACAGGAGGGCCGTATCGTCGGCATAGAGAGACAGGATCTCGAGGTTCCCACGTGGAGTTGGAATGTCGTGGGAGTAGATATTGTAAAGCAGTGGTCCGAGGACTGATCCCTGGGGCACGCCGGCGGAGATCCGACGCACCATTGAATTCGCCCCGAGCCATTGCACGGTGAATGTCCTGTCTCTCAAATAGGAGTGAACCATCCGAACAATCCAAGGTCGGAAATGGAGTCGTCTCATCGTCAACAAGAGAGCCGGATGCCAGACGCGATCGAACGCCTTACTGACGTCGAAGAAGGCCCCAGCAACCGCCCTATTCCTGTTGAAGCTGTCCGTGATGAAATCCGCCGCTCGCACCAGCCGATGGACTGTGGAAGGCTGCGCACGGAAACCAAACTGCTCCTCCGGGAGGATGTCATTCTCCCGGACGAAATCAGTCAGCGGCCGTTGCAGCAGTCGCTCGAATATCTTACCGAAGCCGTCGAGCAAGAGGATAGGCCGGAATTCTCCGGGACCCACCTCCAATTTCTGCGACTTTGGCCGGCAGACGATTCTCGCTCTTCTCCAAGTGGTCGGGAAGCAGAAAATCCTGACACAGCCATTTAAGAGCTTTGTCAGGGACCTCACCGCCGCCTTTGGAAGCTCCCGAATGACCACATTGGGAATGTTGTCGCTTCCGGGGGCCTTCCTCGTGCGGAGGCGACGTATTGCCTCTTTGACGTCCTTCTCGTCGAATCTCGGAATTTCCGAGGCGTCTTTCAGATCGGCGTCTCCGGCTCTTTCAAACGCCTCGATTTCTTCTTCAATCTCGGCAGAAGCGGAATTCCCAGGATTGGGTGAAAAGCTGCAGACCAAGTGATCAGCGAGCAGTTCCGCCTTCTCCATGGGAGATCGTGCCTCCCTGTCTCCGTCGGTAATAATCGGGTCCTGTCTTTGAGGGGCCCGCAGCCTCCGGCATATCTTCCACACCGACGGCAGGTCCTCGTTGCCGTGTTCCGAAAGGAGCTCCTCCCGCAGGTGCGCCTCCCAGTGGTCCGATCGGACCTCCCGGAGGGCATCCTGTACCGCTACTTTGAGCTCTGAGAGCTGCCTTCTCACATCCGCTGTACGATATTCCTGCCATTGGCGCCGCACGTTGTTTCGCCGCGCAATGAGGCCTCTAACCGCCGCTGGAAGTGGAACCCGAAGATACGAGTTCCGTTGTTCCTTAAGCGGTATCGAGGCCTTCATTGCGCCGTCTATTGCAGAGGTGAGGTGGCTGACCATTTGATCGGCCATCTCCGGTGAAGTCGGCTCCAGTGGCTCTCTTGGCAGCTCCTCAGCGATGACGTTGCGGAAACTGCTCCAGTCGGCCGACGACAGATCCAATCGCCGGGTGGAAGACAGCACTGGGATTCGGCTCCCCACTGCCAGGATGATCGGGTTGTGGTCCGACGACAGTTCCACGCATGTGTACAAACTCAGGGACGTCCTTACATTGTGAGCAATCGCAATGTCTAAAACGTCCCCTCGTTCGTGCGTGGGTATCGCCGGTCCTAAGATGGTTAGGCCTTTTGCATCTGCTAGCTGACGCAGGGATTCTCCTCTCGGGTTCGAGGACCGTGAATTCCAAGTAAGATGCTTGGCATTTAGGTCCCCCAAGATGACCGATGGTCCGCTGTCCCCCGAAAGGTACTGGATGAGATCCGGATCCCAAGGTTTCCCGGGTGGGAAATACAGAGATGGGACCCGGAGCCATCCTCCTCTTGTCCGTACGTCCACCGAAACAGCCTCCGCATGCGGGTGAGAAATCTCTCGACATGCTCGGTGCTCGATGGACCTGTGGACGAGGATGGCAGCACCTCCTGAGGTTCTAAGTTGTGGGCGCCTGGCATCCCTGTACGCCCTATAGATGGTCCAGCCAGGTAACCTCCAGGCGTCCGTTGGCCGAAGGTGTGTCTCATTGACAGCGGCGACTATGGCTCCCTTCTCCTGGAGGAACGCCCGTAATTCCTCGCGTCGGCGAAGAATTCCGTTGGCGTTCCATTGCGCAAGCAGGACGGGTCGTTCAGCCATGGTTGGTTGAATTTCCGATCCTGCTGCGCACCAGCTCTTCCAGGAGTGAGAGGAGAAGTTTGCCCTGCGTCGAGGTGACGAGTTTCTTCAAGGTGCATGCAATAACGGCAATGGTCTGCCATAATTCCTGGTCCTCTCTGTCTGGTGTCAGCGAGGACTCTGCGGAAACTGGAGACTTATCAGTTGATGTCCGCTCTCTCCGTTTTTCCAGTTTCTGGCTTGGTTTTTCGCCTTCTTCACTTGCCGTTCGGAGGGTATTCCCAAGCGCCCTCTGGGTTGGCATCGTAATGGCTTTTCCTTCTTTCCCGGTGGCGATCGGGGATTTCTTCTTCTGCTTCTTTTTCTCCTTCTTCCCTTCGGAAGAAAAAGGAAGGGTCGCTTCTTTCGGAGGGAGGCTGTCGGGGGGTGACGAGTTCCCCTTGTTGGCCTCTCCTACGGCTGGCGCTGGTGGTGGTTCTCGGACCGCCTCAGCATCCCTGGGTGGATCTATGATATCCACCTCCATGTTCCCCTCTTCTCCGGAGAGAGCCTGAACCTTGTCCTGAGAAGGGCCCTTCAGGATTGCTCCGTAGGTTGTAGCGTGATCGACTTGTCGGAATGGGTTTTTTCCCGGTTCCGCTGCCGGTTTCTTGGGCGCCTGCTTCCCTGGTGCTGGCTTGCGTGCGTTGGCGTGTTGTCGCCGCTCAGCCTCCTGAAAGGCGGGACACCGGCGAGAGACGGCCGCATGAGGTCCTCCGCAGTTCGCTCAGATGGCATCATCTCCCCTTCCTCGGGAGCATTCCTTGACTGCGTGTGCTCCAGCACAGCGCAGGCAGCGTTTCGCACACCAGCAAGCTATGCCGATGTGTCCAAACCGCATGCAGTTGCTGCAGTGGAGTTGACCTCTGTCTCCACGGTAACGCTCCACAGTGACGTAGCGGTGGCAGAGCTGGCGGATGTCCCCGGGGGCGATGGCCGATGGAGTCTTTACCACGTTCGCTACGTGGCGATCTATGGGGACCGGTTTTCCGTCCTCCGTGACCGTAAGGCGACGTACGCTACGAATTTCGTATCCGAGGGATCTGAGTCCCTCGGATACCTTTTCGACTGCTATCCATCGAGAGATACCCTTGATGAACAGCTTCATCCCTGGCACCCTTTCAATGGGCTGCGAGTGGTGTTGGATTTTCTTGCTCTGCAGCAAGGAGAGTGCCTTTTCATGCCCCTCTCTGTTGGAGGTGATGATCCGGATTAAAGCTCTTCGAACTTCCAAGCTGAAAGCATCACCTATGTCGCCCGACAGCTGGTCAATCAGTCCCTGGACGTCGGTGACCCCATAGACGACGATAGGCGGTGGTCGCAGCGTCTTAGGTTCCGGTGCCGGTAGAGGTGTGGCTTCCGGGACGGCTGCGTCGTTCGTCAGAAGCGGTTTCCTTTTCTTCCTCTTGGAAGAAACCAAGGTAAATCCGTCGTCGCCTTCCCCCTCCTCTGTGCTCAGCGCAAGCTCCGCCCTATCGTCTCCTTGAAGATTCGGCATCCGCGTAACCGCGGAATCTTCTGGCTTCTGGTTCCTTCCAGATGCCTTCTTTCGCTTGACGCCGCCTGCGGTGTCCTTCACCACCTGGCCCTGTAAAGGGCCGAGGTCTGCTGTTGCCTCCGCTGTCCCACTTCGGGCCTTCGTCTCCTCCAAGCACTGCGACGGGCTGAGAGCCAAGGCTTCAACACCTGATGATGAATTTGCCGAAGGCTTAGATACCCCCGGCAAAACAGCTGGAGGTTCTTTGCCTTGCGGACGATTATTCCCACGCTGTGTAATTCCCTTCGTGGACATGAAGTCTCCGAAGGAGTTGGCACGACGGTGCGTCTTCCTCCTCACCTGGACCACCGGAAAAGCAGAGTTGCTAGAAGACATCCGAAGAAAGTAGTAGGCTCTCGTCTGATGTCTCCTTGATTCTGGCAATCAAGTTGGGGCGCTCGGGGTTTATATATGAATTCCCGGGTACAAAGACCGGGCGCCGAACTCCGTATCATTAGCGGAAGGGGAGAGAGCAGGTTAACCTCGGTAGTGCGTGACTGTGTCCAGCCACTGTTCGCCAAATTTGCTATCGCGGATTCGGCGAAAAGGACACTAGCTCGCATGAGTCCTTCTAGATGTCCGAGCATCATGTCCTCGCGACATTATGTATTGAGACTGCCATCTACTTGGCTTTTCCGAAACATCAGAACTAGCATCATGTCCCCGCGACATCACCCCGGCTTTGAAATCAAACTGTGAGCCCCTTAGAAGTCAACCTTGCTTTCTCCGCTGTTGTCTCTACGCTTCCTCTTTCCTTCCGGGCCGGACTCCTTGTGTAGTAAGTCCAATAAATGTATAGCAAGGAAAGCCCCTCTTTGATTCCACGAACCCAACCCTACTATGTCCACGCGACATATTGGTGTCAGGTGTGGGGTGGCGGAGTCTTGGAGCGGCTTATTTAAATGCAACTTGCCTTCCGTCCATCATGCTTCATTCGTTTGATTGAATTTCGATTTAAGAAGTAGTTACGCGTAATGCCAAAAGGAAACTAACCCCATTTTTTTTAACGAGAATCGGTTATATTGCTAACATATGGCGAATGAATTTTGTCCTAGCCGTATTGTCTTTAAATCATAATGAATTTCGGTGGCAAGGGCACGTATGGGCGCTTTGGCGAATCTCTGCCTTGGGAGCGTGATTTATCACCAAACAATACGAACGTAATTGATTTCACTTCCGCTGTTTATATGATAGAAAGCGCCCCTGTTTCCCCTCCGACGATGCAACAAACATTTTCAGGACATCACATTCATTTAATTCCGAGTTTTAACGGTGATGGGGACGTAAGCATCGAGGATTTTTTGAACAATCTTAAGTTAGTGAGTCATCTTAGCGGGTTGAGTGAGAAGCAAGCCTTGAGCGTAGCACGGCTGCGTCTGAGCGGTACCGCTGCCGAATTCATTAAGTCAAATCCTCACGTTATTGAGTCTTATGAACTTTTTTCTAAACTAGTGAAAAAGCGCTTCATTCCCAAAATTTCACTGGTCTCTGTTGAAAGAATGTTCACAAGCTGTTTGCAACGCCCCTTGGAAAGCGTGAACGAGTATTCTTCCCGTCTCAGGGAATTGGGACGAAAACTAAGAGATGCTTTTCTAGACCCAGACTCACAAGCGACAGGAATTATGCTCGAGAACCGCCTCCTCTCACAGTTCTTGGTCGGACTTAGGGAAAAATTGGGCGATTCGTGCTAGTGCGCAACCCATGAACCATGCAAGAGGCTGAGGAATTTGCTAACCTAGAGGAATTCAATGCTCGTAATCACTCAGGCGTTAGGGAAGTAAACTTCTTGCAGAACCATGACTTTGATATGCCCGTGCGCAGTCCTAACGTGAAGACACCGACAACCTTTCCGTACAGTGACCCGACACGATATTTCACAACGAGTCATGTTCAACCCCATCTCGAGCCAATCTTAAACCCCACTGTGAGCCCTAGTCTTTCGGATCAAGTGCACGCAATCCAGGTTAATGTACACACGAAGCCTCCACAGTCTAGACTGCCGGTGGGTGGAGGGAACGTAACTAATGCGCCTCGGACTTGTAATTACTGTAAAAAGGTGGGACACATCGCGCGCTATTGCCGTACAAAACCCCGCGCATGTTATAACTGTGGGGAAGGGAGCCATGTCAGTAAAGATACCCTCTGATGATTTGCGGCGTGTGCAAGCAAGCGGGCCATCGCCCGATAGATTGTCCCACCCCCACCCAAAAGCGAGATCAGGGAAACGCGGCCACCCCGGCCGGCAGGTCGGGGACGAATTAGTGCTCGTCGTAGCACCAGAAGTCGGCTTCACGGTCTCGGTTACAGTACTAGGTAGAGTGTATTCCTTTTTAGTGGATACCGGTGCCGCTGTGAGTATTATGCAGAGTACAAGTTTCCCTTTTGGAAACCTAAAAATTGACGACTATTCCTCCCCTGTGAGAAGTGCCTCCGACCATGCGCTCGCCACATTAGGGCAATGCAACATACCTTTCATTATCGATGGAGAAGTTTACCCTCACGATACATTGATTGCAAATCTAGGGAAAGTACCGTATGACGGTATCCTCGGACTAGACTTCATGGTAAAATACGGAAGTAGCATTTCGAGCGGAGAAGGTAAAATGAAAATAACAGAAGGGCACGAAACCATGTTAAAATCAGGTTACTCAAAACAAAAAATTTCCGCTGTATTTTTAGAGGACATAATTTCATGTGATGATATCCAAGCAGTGCCTAAAACACCGAGTAATGAATCTTTCAAAGAGGATAACGCCAGCAGAAGCTCAAAGGATAAAGTGAATGATGGACTCGTGGCTGTTGATGATTCGCTTAATATTAATTGGGAAGAGTTGAGTGATGATATATTAGTGCCGTCAGGAATCTAAGTCACAAGCACCGGTTTGCTTGGGGACATTTTTGGGGATACTGAAGATGTCTTGGTTGAGGCCACTCACTCTAGCGGGACAGAAGGACGAGTAACCTGTACGCGAGAAATTTTTAATGGAGCAAATCTAACTGTTGGGCAGAAAGGCGAATGTAAAACGTCAGTTGTTGAAAGCGATCCATCCGTAGTCCATGCAGAAAGTAATTGCGGGACAGAAGGACGAGTAACCTGCACGCAAGAGAAAGCGTCGCATGAAGTTACATTTGTTGATACAATTAAAATTCCTCCACGCTCAGTTATATTGACGAGAACAAAGATTCAGGACTATTATGGCGAGGATATCATTATTCAGGGAAGGGAGGGAGATGTATTAATACTTCCAGTTCTAGCAACCGTCTCCCCCGATGGTGTAATACCTTTGTTGTTGTGTAACACACGGCCCGAACCAAAGATGTTAAGAAAAGGGTCCTTATACAGTTTCAACATTTTTTCAGAAAGTCATGAATTGCTAGCTGTAAATTCGATTGAAACAGAAACCCCAGAAATGTGGCCCGAGCACCACTCCACCGCTGAGTTACTGTCACTATTCTCGTTTTCTGATACTCCAAATGAAGCGGCTGACTCTTTAAAGCAACTTTTACTAGAGTATGCATATATTTTTATCCACGGGGATATTAAATTGGGATGCACCAACCTGGTACAGCACACCATAGATGTGGGAGATTCCAAACCCATTAAAAAGTCTCCATATCGCGTCCCTCATTCTCAAAGATAAACTCTTAAGGAGGCCATCGGGGATATGCTTGATCAGGGAGTCATATCTCCATCTACCAGTCCATGGTCTGCTCCTCTGATTCTAGTAAGGAAAAAGCATTTTCCAGGCGAACCTGTCAAGTATAGGCCTTGCATTGACTATCGCGCTCTGAACGCCGTCACTAGAAAGGAAGTATTTCCACTGCCAAATATGGACGAAATATTCGATCAGTTAGGAGGGACAAAATATTTCAGTTGCCTAGATTTATCGCAAGGTTACTGGCAAGTTGAAGTAGACGAAAAAAACAGGGCACAAACCGCTTTTAGCACTCCAGACGGACACAACGAGTGCAACAGGATGGCATTCGGCCTTTCGAACGCGCCTTCCACATTCATGCGTCTTATGACAACCGCACTAGATGGAATGATCAATCGAGGAGTTTTGTTCTATCTCGACGACATATTACGGCATGTGGAGAGCATGGAAAAACACATACTAGGCTTGAGAGATATTTTTTCAAGACTGAGGAAAGCGAATTTGAAACTGAAACCACAAAAATGTGAATTCTTCCAAACACGAGTGAAATTCCTCGGTCACGTCGTTTCCGCTAATGGGTTGGAACCCGATGAAGAAAAAATACATGCAATAAGCAGTTTTCCAGCACCACGTAACGTTAAGCAACTGCAATCGTTCCTTGGGTTAGTGGGATATTACAGGAAATTTATTTTGCATTTTGCTCAATTTTGGAGTCCTCTTACCTCGCTAACAAGGAAGGATACGGACTTTATTTGGGAAAGAGAGCAACAAGAATCTTTTGAAAAATTAAGGGCTTGTCTCACGAGTCAACCCGTATTGCGATTCCCTGACTTTTCGAAAGAATTCATTTTGACCACTGACGCTTCTTCCGTGGCGATTGGAGGAGTGCTGTCGCAGAATTTTGAAGATGGCGAGCATATGATAGCATGCGCCAGCAAGCAGTTGACACAGCAGCAAAAAGCATACTCCGCCACTGAACTTGAGTGTTTGGCGGTCGTACATATGATTAGAAAGTTCAGAGTATATCTTTTAGGCCGTCCGTTCACTTTAATCACTGATCATAGCCCGCTCCGATGGCTACTTGCCCTTTCCGAGCCGAAACCCAGACTGGTTATGTGGATAATGGAGCTCACCGAATACTCGTTTACAATACAGTAAAAAGCAGGAAAAGATATTCCGCACGTAGACGCTCTCTCCCGCGTAGTGAACCCAATAGTAAATGCCCTCCATCAAGACACGGAATACGAGCCAGTTTGGGATAAAACCAAGATTGCGCAAGAACAGTCAATTTGTCCGGAACTTCGACCACTGCGTACGCTAGCGGAAGAACGAAACCCCAACTATCTCTTAGACGAGCATGGAGTACTCTATAAAATCCACGTTAAGACCCCCGATCCACTATACACCATCTGTGCACCCGTAAGCATGAGAGATTACATATTACAAAGATGCCATGACAGCCCCCTTGCAGGACATCTAGGAATAGACAAAACATTAAATATTGTGCAAAGACATTTTAATTGGCCCGGGCTTTACGCCGACACTCGAAATTACCTTAGTAATTGCGTGAGCTGCAAGAAACGAAAGGGAAGAAAGGAAAGAATACCTATTCAACCTGTCACCGAAGCGTCATATCCGTTCGAGAAAATTGCTTTGGATATAATTGGTCCATTAAAAGTATCCAATAGAGGCAATCGCTACATACTATCATGTCAAGATTATCTTACGAGGTATCTTGAGGCCATACCTATCATCGATCAATCCGCAGAAACTGTAGCTCGAGCCTTCGTAGAGCAGATCATTTGCCGTCATGGGGTGCCAGCCACCCTTCTCACTGACAGAGGTGCCAATTTCACATCACAGCTTATGAGGCGAATTTGTGATCTATTGAAAGTAAAGACAATTTTTACCTCCCCTTACAATCCCGCTTCCAATGGTAGGCTGGAGAGGGCGCACCAATCTTATGCCGCCGTTATTTCTCACTATGTCAACCAAGACCACTCGGATTGGAACGATCAACTAAATTTTGCATTATTTGTGTACAGAAATAGCAAACTCCTGCTTACCTTTTATATGGGAGGGAATTGGATATGCCTTGGGATGATGTCTTACGACCCCTCCTACCGTGTTACACGGAGGTACCCCCGTACGATCACGTTTTGCAACGCCGGCTCCAAATCGCGCGCGCGCAAGCGGCAAAGAATAACAAGCGTAACATACAAAATGAGCATTATAAATACAATAGGAACTTACGGTTGCCGCCTATTCTTAACGGGCAACTCGTGTTGCTGCGCAACTTGGTACTTACGCCCGGGCAGTCAAAAAAGTTTACTTCGAAGTGGGTTGGCCCCTACAAGGTAGTCAAAGTTAGAAGTAAGGTGACCTTTGACAATGAGAATATCCGGGACGGGAGGATTCTGACAGCGCACCACAGGAATTTGCTTCCACAACCACCAGAGCCCGAACCGCCACCTAATTACGCACAAGCAGGACGCGTGATTGACGAGTTCGAGACTGAGCAAGGCGCCCAGACCAACCATAATCAAGTCCACATTCCGCAGCCAGATAAAATAAACAATGGTTCACCGACCGACCCTCCTCAAGGGCAAAATCTCCAAAATCATCCTCCATCGTCAGAAATATTTTATCACTTGCGGCCCCTGCCCGGGAGGATACGCTCTTAATTCACCCTACTTCCCTCCCTTGTATCTGCCTATTAGGTATGGCCCGAGTAATAGCAGTAAGACAATTGCTACGGAGAAAGAAGGTAGCAAGGAAGAACAAAGAATTGTTTGGCGAGACACCTCCAATCTACGACCGCCTTCCGGCGGCCGATGGCCACTCCTGGTGGGATGAAATCCCACCTTTTTCGCCTCCAGCCCAGGCGGATGGACCACCGCCCACACCGGGTCGCTTCCCTTCTCCCGTGCGACAACACCTGGGTGGCGGTGATGAGTATTGGAGTGCCTTCCGGTATCTACAGCATGGGGAAGGGCAACGCAGCCAGCCAATGTATTCCGCAGGAGATGGAGAGGGTCTAGCTCCAGCGTCACCAACCCAGGGAAGAAACTACTCCTGGTGGGATGAAACCCCACCGTTTTCGCCTCCAGCCCAGGCGGATGGACCACCGCCCACACCGGGTCGCTTCCCTTCTCCCGTGCGACAACACCTGGGTGGCGGTGATGAGTATTGGAGTGCCTTCCGGTATCGACAGCATGGGGAAGGGCAACGCAGCCAGCCAATGTATTCCGCAGGAGATGGAGAGGGTCTAGCTCCAGCGTCACCAGCCCAGGGAAGAAACTACTCCTGGTAGGATGAAACCCCACCGTTTTCGCCTCCAGCCCAGGCGGATGGACCACCGCCCACACCGGGTCGCTTCCCTTCTCCCGTGCGACAACACCTGGGTGGCGGTGATGAGTATTGGAGTGCCTTCCGGTATCTACAGCATGGGGAAGGGCAACGCAGCCAGCCAATGTATTCCGCAGGAGATGGAGAGGGTCTAGCTCCAGCGTCACCAACCCAGGGAAGAAACTACTCCTGGTGGGATGAAACCCCACCGTTTTCGCCTCCAGCCCAGGCGGATGGACCGCCACCCACGCCGGGTCGCAGTCTCTCAACACCGGAGATCCCGCCCAACGAAGAGAGAGGAGGGGATTCCTCTCCTGCCTCCTCACCCTTCGACGGACAAAGCAGTCCACCAACCGCTGTCGTGGAAGCCGGTGAATACTTCACAAACTCCAACTTGCCCCCCCCTCCCCATTGTGTTCAAAACTGCAGTTTCAAATTTAACATTGGAAGATTCAGCGTCTCGTCCCCCAGCCGGAATTGAAAAAAGGAGGGAATACCCCCCGTCGCGGAAAGAGCATAAGCGTAGGCGACGTATTCTCAATAAAAGACGGTAAAGACAATTAATCCAACAAAATAAAGGAGATCGCGAGATCGCCATGTGAGCTCTGCGACCGCATTAACTATATATTCTAATCTAACCTTTAATTTCCTCCTTATAGAAACCATGGAACTCCTTACCGTACAGACTGTGTGTCTAGTGACAATAGGACTGTAGAGTGGAGGAAACACCTCTGGTCTGCTTTTCGTCCCGAAAGGACCATTGTACTTCATAGTGAGTGAATGGATAGTGAACATAGACCTTCACATACCTCAGCTAACAGCTGCAGTGGACATAGTTAAACGACAGAACACCCAATTCCATGAGATTAATTTAAAATTAACAGCACAACCAAACGCGAGCATGTTTTTTCACTTTGCTAATATCTCTTTTCTAATATGATTTGCTATATCTAACAAAGTGTACGGTTCAACTTAAACAATTTGGAAAGGCAATTAGAAATGTTAATTGGAGCCACCGAAGCAACTCGTAAGGGCAGAGGATTGTTTGACGTGGTCGGTTACGGACTGCATTACTTTACAGGCACGGCGACCGACCATCAGATACAAACATTAGATAAGAAAATAGAAGGGTTATCCATTCGCACCGAACATGCCCTAAATGCGCGATATACATTTCTGTCCAACGCATCCAATACACTTAAAAGACATGATTTCTTCGACAGGGAAAGCCCTAGAACTCATGCAAAAAAAAATATAGAAAAGAGTATCAAAGCATATACTGAGACTATAGCTTCAACAAAATACGCTTTTAAAGTCTTCAGCTACAGCCATACCGCTTTTATTGCCCTCATTCGCCACATCGCTGAACTGCAACATGAGATAGACCTTGTCAAGGCTAAAGTGCGACTCGCCGAGGCTGGGAAGTCCATACCTTCCCTACTCCCTCCCAGCCAGTTCCAGGGTATCCTGAAAAGTATTTCCGGAGCGCTGCTGCCCGATTGGTCGCTCCCCCGCGATCTGGACCACAAAATCGCGATCATGTACGACATTGCTAGCGTGAGAGTGATCCGGCGGATGGGCGACATCAAATTACTCATAATACTGCCGTTGACGCAAAAGGGAATGAGTTTCAAGGTGTTGCGAGCGCTACCTTTCCCGACCACCGATGGTGGGAATAAATCTGTCCTCATACAGCCTGACTCGCCTTATCTGGCCGTCTCAATGGAACAGAGCAACTTTGTACTCTTACCCTACGACTACTCACAGCAATGTAGAACTGAAAGCATGATCGTGTTTCCTCAGGCTTACCCAATACTAACTCATAACTCCCGCTCCTGTAACATTGCCATTTTTCTCCGGAAAACAAAACTCATAAAGCAGAACTGCCAGATAGGATTAGCTCAGTCTCCATTTGCAATGTTTATCAAGGGCGAAACGCCTGGAAAGTGGCGCTTTAGCCTCAGTAGCGTCACCGAATTAACTATCGACTGCCCTCAACAATACTCCAAGTTATCCATCAGTAAGCAAGGCACCCTAACTCTTGCATCTGGGTGTTCGGCCAGCGATGGAGTAAATTACATACCCGCCTTAACTGAATTCCAAAGTGTAAGTACTTCCTTGCAAACAAATATTTCCACTGCCAATGATAAATGAAAGTGTTATTGATGACCGATACCTGAACCTGGCAAGTAACGACGCCAACCTTGAGCACCTCTTACAGTCGATCGCAAAATTAGATACTCATGACGTACCCACCGTATCCCTGTCCGATATAGAAAGAAACGTTAATTCCCTGTCCCCCCTGGGTTTGGACATAAAGCGCGCTCATTACGTAGGAATCTCGTCTTTTGTGGTGCTCTTGAGCTCTACCGGATACGCTGCAAAATGCTTTTCCTGTGGGTGCGCGGGCCACATAGCTCGCGATTGTCGCTCTAAAACTCGAGCTTGTTTTAACTGCGGAGCAAGGAGACATATTTCCCGAGACTGTCCCCCGCTATGCATCGGAATATGTAAGGAAGTTGGCCACCTTCCAATTAATTGTCCAGAGCGCTCAAACCAAATGGCCTCGGGAAACGGGATGACCCCGACCAGCGGGTTGGGGAAGACCTCATCCTATCCATCACTCCAGTAAAAGGAATGACGATTAGCGTGGATATTATAGGAAAATTACGTCACTACCCCTATCCCTCCGAGTTAACCGATATCATTTAACTCGCCAAGATTATTTCACAAGATATCATGAAGCCTTTACGATTCCAGATCAATCGGCCCAAACAGTAGCAGGATTTTTTGTCGAGCACATAATTTGCCGTCAGGGTGTGCTTAAATATTTACTGGCACACAGAAGTGGAAACTTCACTTCGGAACTAATGAAAACCGTTTGCAGGGAACTGAAAATAAAATCTATCTTCACTTCTATCCATATAACCCCGCCTCAAATGGTCGTCTAGGGCATGCACACCATTCCTTTGCTTCCGTGACTCCCCATTATGCAGCCCAAGACCACTCTGATTGGGACGAACAACTGGGCTTTGCATTGCTCACTTATCGAGACAGCAAGCACCAAGCAAGCACCAAGTGGTTAAGCACGGAAGTTAGTTTCCCGGTGGAGAGGACCCTCCAGAACAGTTAAAGTTAGAAGCTCGGTTACAGCAGACATAGAGGACCTGAAAGACGGAAGAAGTCTCCTAGCTCATATGCGTAACCTTTTACCCTCACCGCTAGATAATCCCTTACCCCTGTTTTTAGGTGGCGGCATGGCATGGAAGCCCTACAACCATGCACGAGCCCTCGAAGCAACCGTAACAAAATACAAATTCTCAGTCGTTTCCTCCTCTCCGTAACCCTTGGCAAAACCATCAAACCGAAATCGTGGAGACCCCTCAATCATCTCTTAACTCTCCCCCAACCTCCGATCAACACCCTCCGCCACCCTCTGGACAACACTCTCCCTCAATCAATGACCAATCATCAACCGCAAATATAAGAACTGCTCTATTGAGCATAATTACGAAACTTCTCTCTCCTACTGACCATAAAACCCTTATTAGCATCATCACCAATGACCTTATACCAGCCCTTCTTCAACTTGTAAATGGTGCCTTATTCACAAATAAACAACCACTTCCTTAAATTTTTACAATGGAACATAAATGGCATCAAAAACCAAAAACAAAAGCTTGAAAAACCACTACAACACGAAGGCGAGCCCTTCATAAGCTCCTATTTACCAACAATATCGCAATTCACTCACCGCCTTTCCCTACCCACTTCCATCATCACCCCCACTCCTCCGATACCCTGGATGTAGTTCTATTATCCGCAGATATCGCATTCCAAATCCTTAACCTAGATAATTCAGCCTCGGACCACTGCCCCATATTTTACTGCATTCCGACCCTCCTTCATACAACCAGAACCAACTAGAAGAGTTAATTTGAAACTATTTAAAGAAAACTGCTTGGCCATTAACCTTGTCCCATCTCCTGCTAGCACTCCAGACAGCATAGAGAAAGCGGCTCAAGATTTTACAAGCACCTTAACCAAAATCATTCATCGCTCTTGCTAACCTCCTTCTCCAGCCTCCATCGCTGGTGCCACACTACCTCTGGATATATTGCACTTGATTTCACTTAGAAACAAGGCCAGAGCCCTCTGGCAATTCACTCATCTCCGCCAAGATAAAATCGGCTTCTGTGCACTTCGAAACCTTGTAACATCCAAAACTAGAACACATTGGGAAAAACTTTGGCATGAGAAAATAAGTTCACTCTCACATAAGGACAATTCGGTATGGACCCTAGCCCACTGTCTGCGAAGGAAAAAGGTACCCACCCCGCCAATACCACATAATGGGAGAGCACTATACAATGACTGCTACAAAGCAAATACCTCTGCCGACTCCTTCGAATGCATTTTTAAAAACAATAATACATCCTTGTTGGATTCAGAAGCGTTGATCAGCATCTCTGGCCTGTCACTTTGCCCATTCCAATTATTCCAGGAAATTACTCCTCAAGAACTTTAGTCCATTATGTCCCACTCCAAAACCAAGTCATCACCAGGACCCGATCAAATCTCCTACCTTCATCTGAAAAACTTTCCTAAATCTTTAATCAAACACCCACACTCTATCCTCAACGCCTGTCTTTCCCAATCGTACTTCCCAAATGCATTGAAAACAGCTAAGATAATACTCCATCCAAAACCTGATAAAAATCCTTCTTATATCCTGAGCTATAGACCCAGTGGCCTGCTCCCCTGCATGGGCAAACTTCTAGAAAAATGCATCTTAAACAGACTACAAGAAGAAATCATGGCCCTAGACTTGATCAGACCTGAGCAAACTGGCTTCCGCCGTCGCCATTCCATGACTCAGCAAATAACAAGATTGGTTGAACAGATCACTTTCGGCTTCAACATCCACAAGCACACCCAAGTAGTCTTCTTTTATCTCCAAAGAGCTTTTGACAAGTTCTGGCAAACTGGTTTAATACATAAACTGCTTAAAACCGACATATCAGTATACCTAAATAAGACCATCCCCTCCTTTCTTTCAAACCGCACATTCTTTGTAGCCCTTAACAATGCCAAATCAACTACCCGGTCCATATCCGCAGGCTTTCCTCAAGGATCAATTTTGTCACTCTTCCTATTCAACCTCTACAATAACAACCTCCCCTCCGACCCAAAACCTACCTCTATGCGGATGACTCAGCTATAGCATCAACTTCCTTTTACCCAAATCATGCCGCAAAAAATGTCCAAGAACACCTTAAGAGAATAGCAGAGTGGATGACCGATTGGAAACTAACCATTAACACCACAAAATGTGTAAACGTAAACTACGCCAGAAAATGGAAGAATCCTCACATCACTGCTATCCACTATGGCAGGGAAATAATCCCCCAGGCATCATTACTAAATTTCTTGGTGTACAAATGGACAGTAAACTCACTTGTCAAGCACACACTCAACAAGGCCAATTCAGCCGCTTTCTTATTCTATCCCCTCATAAAACACACCAGTCCCCTCCGTCTTCTCACCAAGGTACTGTTATTTAAATCTATGATACGACCTATCTGAAGGCTACCCAGCCTGGGGTTCAATAGCCGAACCAAATTGAATAAATTGACACGCTTCCAAAATAATACTCTACGAACCCTTGCCAACGACGCCTGGTTTGTAAGAAACTCAGATATTCACATGGATCTAAAAATACCGGACCTTCCAACATAGTATCTAAGCGACCTAGCCACGTCATTTCAACAAGCAATAGGAAATACTGGTAACCCATTATTAGAACCTTTATGGGATTACCCTGATAATCCCCATTTCGGATACAATTGTGCTAAAGCAAGCATAAATGGGCAGTCATAAGCTCCAAATATAATACTGTCACAAACTGCACTAAAATATACTCACTAGCTCAACTTCCCCCATAAACCGCTTATATCCCACGCCCATTGATCATCATAGCTGGATATTGGTATAAGATGCACCTAACGGCGCAGTCCATAAGCATCGATTGGTCGGTCGGTAGCAGGACCCCCATTCTTCTTTTGCATCAACAACGCACCAATGAAAAAATGTGGAAAAAGTGAAAGTAATTGTGTTTACAATTTAATCAGCATAATCAAAATATTCAGAGAGAAAACGATTGAGAATGTATGGCAATTTGCAATTGGCACATTCTAATTAAATTATTTTAATTTAGAATGTTTTGTGTATTAAAAGCGAGAGAAACAGCAACTCTTCTTCATAATTTTCGAAATTTGAATTACAAACAAAGCGGCAAATGAAAATTGCTCAAGATCAGTCACACGCAAATGAATGCATCGACGATTCTACGTGCAGACAGAACAAATAATGTGCAAAGGAATCCCTTCTTGCATACCACAGTTTCAGTTCCTCCCTTAACCACTGGATTTTCGCCTTGCGTATCGCTCTGATGGCCGTTGTGGACGACGAAGTGGCACGAACCTGGACGTACGCTGGGAACACTCCGTTTTTGAGGCAACTGCTATTGAAGAGAATATTCAGAGATGCACTTCTGTATTTCACCGAAAGTTTTAAGTAAAGTTTCCCCTGTAATACCATACTAGCTTTGCGAATATATTCTATTGTTTCAGGCTTCACTTCGTGGAAGTAATTGATATCCATTATTGAAATAGAAAGAAAGACTCGTACTTTTCCACAGATTTTATTATACGGCACGACGCGTTTCACCGACTTGCGGCATCATCAGGTACAAATTTGCAAAACAGACAGAGCAAGCATATATACCCTCAGGACAGAGTGGGGGCGGGGAGGGTTGGAAGGATTTGAGGGGGGTGGGGGCTCGCAGGTGCGTTGATGGATTGTTTGGACCATTTCCAGGCTAATTTCTCGGAGAGGAGTGGGGAGGGGTATGGGAATAATTGCTCATTACAAAGTGTCGTGTTGGGGTTCACCAAGTGCCTTCTAATCTCTAATTGCTCGAGAGCGTCCATTTTTAATCCTTTTGGGAGTGTGTGTAATATCTCTGGGACAAAGTCACTGCTGTGGTTGAATTCTAGTAAATGCTTGGCGAAGAGAGAGTTGTCATTCTGATTTTTGTGACACCTAGCGTGTTCCTTGACTCGTAATTTGATATTCCTGCCGGTCTGACCGACATAAACGCTGTTGCAATCCTCGCATTTCAGTTTATAAATGCCTGATTTGAGAAGGCTATCCTGGGTGTCTTTTCCATTGGCTAGAAGTTTGGAGAGGGTTATGGGTGAGTAGAAGGCTGCTTTGAGTGAGGTGGGTAGGCAGTTGGAAATCCTATATGAAAGATCTCCCAGAAACGGGATCGAGCACCACTTAAAATCTTTAGATACTGCGGGCTGAGATACGAAAATGCTTTTTATGGCCATTGCTTTTTGTTTTTTCCGTAGTAATGTGTCAACTAGTTTGGGGTTGAAACCATTGTTGGTAGCTATATTAGTGATATTCACGAGTTCAATTTTGAAGTTTTTGGGGGAAAGGGGGATGTGTAGGAGGCGGTGGATCATGGAGTGGAGGGCTGCGTGTTTGTGAGAAAAGTGGTGTGCGGAATCATTAGAAATTATATGGTCTGTATATGTGGGTTTCCTATAAATTGCAAATTCGTGTCTATTACCCCTAATTGTGATTGTCAAGTCGAGGAAGTTGATGGTGCCGTTGACGTCTTTTTCCATGGAGAAGGAGATATTCCGATGAAGAGTGTTTAGGAAATTAAGGAAGGAGTCTAACTGTCGGTTGGTTCCGGTCCATAGGCATAGTATATCGTCCACGTAACGAAACCAATAGCCCACGTTTTTGTTATGCTGATTGTCAGCATTAAAAAGATGTTCTTCTACAGAATTGAGGAAGACTTCGGCTAGGAAGGGGGACAGTGGGGAACCCATAGCTAACCCATCCGTTTGGCTGTAAAGGGTGTGGTTGAAACTAAAATAATTCTGGTTAACTGTCATTTTGATGAGGGGGACCAATTCGTCTGAGATATTTTGGGCAATGGTGGAATCCTTGAGTAGTTCTTCCACCCTAAGCAAAGTTTCCGATATTGGTACGCAAGTAAATAAATTGCTAATGTCGAAGGAGACTAGCCTCGCTTTTTCCGGGACATCAATATCTTTCAATTTTCGGGCTAGCTCTATAGAGTTTTTAACTCCATATTTAGGTTTAAAACCTGTGAGATCTCGGAGCAAAACGTCTAATTTTCGTGCCAGAAGGTGTGAAGGGGCGGACACAGCTGAGATGACAGGCCGAATAGGTATGGCTTTTTTGTGTAATTTGGGGAGTCCGTACAACCTGGGGGCGGAGGGGTTCATTTGGATTAAACTACATTTTTCCCTAGCATTTAAAAACTTACACTTGAACACGGCACGTTTCACTTCACTTTGGAAACTCGCGGTTGGGTCTTTGGATAACGGAGTAATAGGATTGTTGTTGATGAACTCAAGGCACTTTTCCACATACACTCGTTTATCCAACACTACGACACTAGATCCCTTGTCAGCTTTCTGGATGATGAGGTCTTCCTTGCCAATAGTCTTCTTCAGGCGTCGGAGGGTGGACGTATGTTGCTGAAGGCTGGAAAAGCGGGTTGTTGTTGGCACTGCTTCCTTCAATGAGGACATGATGATTTCAGCAACTTGGTGTTTGGTAGCCAGAGATTGGTTCCGAAGGGCAACCTCGCAATCTGCGGCTAGATTTTTAATGTCGGCTTCGGAAACTTTCTTAGAGGGAGCAAACTTCAACCCTTTCTTTAAGATATTACTCTCCTCCTCAGTGAACGCATGATGACTTAGGTTGACAACTCTTGCGGCCGGAACAAATTTCGATACTGTGCGGGGACTGTTTTCTTTAGTAGTGCACTGGTAATTTTGAGGTGGACTATTAATAAGGTTACTCAGTTTTTTCCCCTGGGTTACATATTTGCGAGAAGAGATTTTACTCACTAGTTCTTTTACACCATCCACAAATGTAATCCATTCCGCAAAATGTAACTTAGAGCAAAGTTCTACGTGCAGACAGAACAAATAATGTGCAAAGGAATCCCTTCTTGCATACCACAGTTTCAGTTCCTCCCTTAACCACTGGATTTTCGCCTTGCGTATCGCTCTGATGGCCGTTGTGGACGACGAAGTGGCACGAACCTGGACGTACGCTGGGAACACTCCGTTTTTGAGGCAACTGCTATTGAAGAGAATATTCAGAGATGCACTTCTGTATTTCACCGAAAGTTTTAAGTAAAGTTTCGCCTGTAATACCATACTAGCTTTGCGAATATATTCTATTGTTTCAGGCTTCACTTCGTGGAAGTAATTGATATCCATTATTGAAATAGAAAGAAAGACTCGTACTTTTCCACAGATTTTATTATACGGCACGACGCGTTTCACCGACTTGCGGCATCATCAGGTACAAATTTGCAAAACAGACAGAGCAAGCATATATACCCTCAGGACAGAGTGGGGGCGGGGAGGGTTGGAAGGATTTGAGGGGGGTGGGGGCTCGCAGGTGCGTTGATGGATTGTTTTGACCATTTCCAGGCTAATTTCTCGGAGAGGAGTGGGGAGGGGTATGGGAATAATTGCTCATTACAAAGTGTCGTGTTGGGGTTCACCAAGTGCCTTCTAATCTCTAATTGCTCGAGAGCGTCCATTTTTAATCCTTTTGGGAGTGTGTGTAATATCTCTGGGACAAAGTCACTGCTGTGGTTGAATTCTAGTAAATGCTTGGCGAAGAGAGAGTTGTTATTCTGATTTTTGTGACACCTAGCGTGTTCCTTGACTCGTAACTTGATATTCCTGCCGGTCTGACCGACATAAACGCTGTTGCAATCCTCGCATTTCAGTTTATAAATGCCTGATTTGAGAAGGCTATCCTGGGTGTCTTTTCCATTGGCTAGAACCGACGCCTGAAGAAGACTATTGGCAAGGAAGACCTCATCATCCAGAAAGCTGACAAGGGATCTAGTGTCGTAGTGTTGGATAAACGAGTGTATGTGGAAAAGTGCCTTGAGTTCATCAACAACAATCCTATTACTCCGTTATCCAAAGACCCAACCGCGAGTTTCCAAAGTGAAGTGAAACGTGCCGTGTTCAAGTGTAAGTTTTTAAATGCTAGGGAAAAATGTAGTTTAATCCAAATGAACCCCTCCGCCCCCAGGTTGTACGGACTCCCCAAATTACACAAAAAAGCCATACCTATTCGGCCTGTCATCTCAGCTGTGTCCGCCCCTTCACACCTTCTGGCACGAAAATTAGACGTTTTGCTCCGAGATCTCACAGGTTTTAAACCTAAATATGGAGTTAAAAACTCTATAGAGCTAGCCCGAAAATTGAAAGATATTGATGTCCCGGAAAAAGCGAGGCTAGTCTCCTTCGACATTAGCAATTTATTTACTTGCGTACCAATATCGGAAACTTTGCTTAGGGTGGAAGAACTACTCAAGGATTCCACCATTGCCCAAAATATCTCAGACGAATTGGTCCCCCTCATCAAAATGACAGTTAACCAGAATTATTTTAGTTTCAACCACACCCTTTACAGCCAAACGGATGGGTTAGCTATGGGTTCCCCACTGTCCCCCTTCCTAGCCGAAGTCTTCCTCAATTCTGTAGAAGAACATCTTTTTAATGCTGACAATCAGCATAACAAAAACGTGGGCTATTGGTTTCGTTACGTGGACGATATACTATGCCTATGGACCGGAACCAACCGACAGTTAGACTCCTTCCTTAATTTCCTAAACACTCTTCATCGGAATATCTCCTTCTCCATGGAAAAAGACGTCAACGGCACCATCAACTTCCTCGACTTGACAATCACAATTAGGGGTAATAGACACGAATTTGCAATTTATAGGAAACCCACATATACAGACCATATAATTTCTAATGATTCCGCACACCACTTTTCTCACAAACACGCAGCCCTCCACTCCATGATCCACCGCCTCCTACACATCCCCCTTTCCCCCAAAAACTTCAAAATTGAACTCGTGAATATCACTAATATAGCTACCAACAATGATTTCAACCCCAAACTAGTTGACACATTACTACGGAAAAAACAAAAAGCAATGGCCATAAAAAGCATTTTCGTATCTCAGCCCGCAGTATCTAAAGATTTTAAGTGGTGCTCGATCCCGTTTCTGGGAGATCTTTCATATAGGATTTCCAACTGCCTACCCACCTCACTCAAAGCAGCCTTCTACTCACCCATAACCCTCTCCAAACTTCTAGCCAATGGAAAAGACACCCAGGATAGCCTTCTCAAATCAGGCATTTATAAACTGAAATGCGAGGATTGCAACAGCGTTTATGTCGGTCAGACCGGCAGGAATATCAAATTACGAGTCAAGGAACACGCTAGGTGTCACAAAAATCAGAATAACAACTCTCTCTTCGCCAAGCATTTACTAGAATTCAACCACAGCAGTGACTTTGTCCCAGAGATATTACACACACTCCCAAAAGGATTAAAAATGGACGCTCTCGAGCAATTAGAGATTAGAAGGCACTTGGTGAACCCCAACACGACACTTTGTAATGAGCAATTATTCCCATACCCCTCCCCACTCCTCTCCGAGAAATTAGCCTGGAAATGGTCAAAACAATCCATCAACGCACCTGCGAGCCCCCACCCCCCTCAAATCCTTCCAACCCTCCCCGCCCCCACTCTGTCCTGAGGGTATATATGCTTGCTCTGTCTGTTTTGCAAATTTGTACCTGATGATGCCGCAAGTCGGTGAAACGCGTCGTGCCGTATAATAAAATCTGTGGAAAAGTACGAGTCTTTCTTTCTATTTCAATAATGGATATCAATTACTTCCACGAAGTGAAGCCTGAAACAATAGAATATATTCGCAAAGCTAGTATGGTATTACAGGCGAAACTTTACTTAAAACTTTCGGTGAAATACAGAAGTGCATCTCTGAATATTCTCTTCAATAGCAGTTGCCTCAAAAACGGAGTGTTCCCAGCGTACGTCCAGGTTCGTGCCACTTCGTCGTCCACAACGGCCATCAGAGCGATACGCAAGGCGAAAATCCAGTGGTTAAGGGAGGAACTGAAACTGTGGTATGCAAGAAGGGATTCCTTTGCACATTATTTGTTCTGTCTGCACGTAGAACTTTGCTCTAAGTTACATTTTGCGGAATGGATTACATTTGTGGATGGTGTAAAAGAACTAGTGAGTAAAATCTCTTCTCGCAAATATGTAACCCAGGGGAAAAAACTGAGTAACCTTATTAATAGTCCACCTCAAAATTACCAGTGCACTACTAAAGAAAACAGTCCCCGCACAGTATCGAAATTTGTTCCGGCCGCAAGAGTTGTCAACCTAAGTCATCATGCGTTCACTGAGGAGGAGAGTAATATCTTAAAGAAAGGGTTGAAGTTTGCTCCCTCTAAGAAAGTTTCCGAAGCCGACATTAAAAATCTAGCCGCAGATTGCGAGGTTGCCCTTCGGAACCAATCTCTGGCTACCAAACACCAAGTTGCTGAAATCATCATGTCCTCATTGAAGGAAGCAGTGCCAACAACAACCCGCTTTTCCAGCCTTCAGCAACATACGTCCACCCTCCGACGCCTGAAGAAGACTATTGGCAAGGAAGACCTCATCATCCAGAAAGCTGACAAGGGATCTAGTGTCGTAGTGTTGGATAAACGAGTGTATGTGGAAAAGTGCCTTGAGTTCATCAACAACAATCCTATTACTCCGTTATCCAAAGACCCAACCGCGAGTTTCCAAAGTGAAGTGAAACGTGCCGTGTTCAAGTGTAAGTTTTTAAATGCTAGGGAAAAATGTAGTTTAATCCAAATGAACCCCTCCGCCCCCAGGTTGTACGGACTCCCCAAATTACACAAAAAAGCCATACCTATTCGGCCTGTCATCTCAGCTGTGTCCGCCCCTTCACACCTTCTGGCACGAAAATTAGACGTTTTGCTCCGAGATCTCACAGGTTTTAAACCTAAATATGGAGTTAAAAACTCTATAGAGCTAGCCCGAAAATTGAAAGATATTGATGTCCCGGAAAAAGCGAGGCTAGTCTCCTTCGACATTAGCAATTTATTTACTTGCGTACCAATATCGGAAACTTTGCTTAGGGTGGAAGAACTACTCAAGGATTCCACCATTGCCCAAAATATCTCAGACGAATTGGTCCCCCTCATCAAAATGACAGTTAACCAGAATTATTTTAGTTTCAACCACACCCTTTACAGCCAAACGGATGGGTTAGCTATGGGTTCCCCACTGTCCCCCTTCCTAGCCGAAGTCTTCCTCAATTCTGTAGAAGAACATCTTTTTAATGCTGACAATCAGCATAACAAAAACGTGGGCTATTGGTTTCGTTACGTGGACGATATACTATGCCTATGGACCGGAACCAACCGACAGTTAGACTCCTTCCTTAATTTCCTAAACACTCTTCATCGGAATATCTCCTTCTCCATGGAAAAAGACGTCAACGGCACCATCAACTTCCTCGACTTGACAATCACAATTAGGGGTAATAGACACGAATTTGCAATTTATAGGAAACCCACATATACAGACCATATAATTTCTAATGATTCCGCACACCACTTTTCTCACAAACACGCAGCCCTCCACTCCATGATCCACCGCCTCCTACACATCCCCCTTTCCCCCAAAAACTTCAAAATTGAACTCGTGAATATCACTAATATAGCTACCAACAATGGTTTCAACCCCAAACTAGTTGACACATTACTACGGAAAAAACAAAAAGCAATGGCCATAAAAAGCATTTTCGTATCTCAGCCCGCAGTATCTAAAGATTTTAAGTGGTGCTCGATCCCGTTTCTGGGAGATCTTTCATATAGGATTTCCAACTGCCTACCCACCTCACTCAAAGCAGCCTTCTACTCACCCATAACCCTCTCCAAACTTCTAGCCAATGGAAAAGACACCCAGGATAGCCTTCTCAAATCAGGCATTTATAAACTGAAATGCGAGGATTGCAACAGCGTTTATGTCGGTCAGACCGGCAGGAATATCAAATTACGAGTCAAGGAACACGCTAGGTGTCACAAAAATCAGAATAACAACTCTCTCTTCGCCAAGCATTTACTAGAATTCAACCACAGCAGTGACTTTGTCCCAGAGATATTACACACACTCCCAAAAGGATTAAAAATGGACGCTCTCGAGCAATTAGAGATTAGAAGGCACTTGGTGAACCCCAACACGACACTTTGTAATGAGCAATTATTCCCATACCCCTCCCCACTCCTCTCCGAGAAATTAGCCTGGAAATGGTCAAAACAATCCATCAACGCACCTGCGAGCCCCCACCCCCCTCAAATCCTTCCAACCCTCCCCGCCCCCACTCTGTCCTGAGGGTATATATGCTTGCTCTGTCTGTTTTGCAAATTTGTACCTGATGATGCCGCAAGTCGGTGAAACGCGTCGTGCCGTATAATAAAATCTGTGGAAAGGTACGAGTCTTTCTTTCTATTTCAATAATGGATATCAATTACTTCCACGAAGTGAAGCCTGAAACAATAGAATATGTTTCGAATTATATTGAGAATAAGATCTAATTTTAAAGAGAAATAAAGTATGCTCTATGGATACTATATTTTCGTTTATTAGGTATAAAGATCAAATACTGAAAAGGAAAATCAAATTATTGGACATGTGCGGAGACATACAAACGTGTTACTTTCCTTTCTCCACAAATATATATAAAGGTAATTGAATAAGTTTTTCTTTCTTGCAAGCAAGAAAGTCATTTCATGATGTATCCGGGCTTCGTGTCGGTAATATAATAAATAAATGAATGAATAAATTAACCATACATGGGAAGGAGTGTATAAAATACATAAAATATGTAATTATATATAAGAATGCGAACCATTGCCTATTAGTGTACACGCCTGGGCTATCTTTCCAGCAATGCAAGTTAATATCTTGTAGCTTCATTATGGTTCTTTTTCTTCTTAGTTTCCAAATTTCCGCGTGCTTTGATGGCACTGAAGGTGTTGACGCATCGATGTTGCTGACGACCCATCGTCAGCAACATCGATGCACCAACCCACAAGCTAGCGCAATATGTTCCACATCCTCTTCAACTCTTCGCCAGGAAAACTGACTATTTTGCTAAAACTTCCATGGATTTCATTCACATTATTCGGAATGCTGAAGGCCAAATAGTCAACATGCTGGTGACCTTTGATGTAATCTCCTTGTTCACAAATACGCCCATTGATGACTCCACGCTACTCATCAAAAACCTCACCTCACAGGGATTAGCTAAGGATTAACCTGGACCTCGCAAATTCTGCCTCTGGAACTCATACTTCCTTTGGAATGATAAGCACATTGAACATGATGAATGTGCAGCCATGGGATCACCCCTCTCTTCCGTACTAATTAACATTTTCATTGAGATCTCGCAGCTGAAGGCAATGGTCTTACCCAAAGAAACCAACCCGTATTATAGTTGGGGTTTTTGGATGCACCAACCACTGTGGTTGTTATTGCACCACTTTTTAAAACATTGAAAACTTCAATCCAATTTTGATAAATACGTCAATGCATAAAAAACATTTAAATAGTTAAAAACAAAATTATTTAAAAAAAAGAAACGGAAACTCAAGTTGTCCGTTCAGGTCAGTTTCCCTTAAAAACCTGGAAACCTTACTTAAAAAGTTGGGGTCCTCCCCTAAATTATTCCTTAAATTACCTCTTATTTTAAAAAAGGTATCTGGCCTTTTATAATTTATTCCCCGACTTCCACCACAGATAGCAATGCTGAGTCGGTTTTGAGTTTGACCAGGGCTTGTCTTGCTGCTTTGCCAGCTTTTTCCATGCCTGGTATTCCCACATGACCAGCAGTCCATATAGAGGATACCTACTTCCCCTTTATCTGACGGGACCACAGGGTATAATAGATCTCCTGAACCATCAGGTGCATTGATGACAAGTCCGATATGGATTATAGGGAGCTCAATGAGTGCGAACAGATGAGAGAAGAGCCATTACATTCTCTTAAGTCTTTTAGGGCCCTCTTGATAGCTGACAGTTTGGCTGTGAATATTCCTGCAAAACATTGTCAGTTATTTCCTCTGGACTACATTGTAGTGAGAGACCACCACTTGGACACATGCGGATTCTAACTTTGGTCCTCTCCTTTTACTAAGGGTCATTGGCCCTCTCAATAAAGGATCATGGGCATCAATATAAATGCCAGAGGCAGCTGATGGACAGGGGCTTCTAGAGTAAATGAGCTACCGGGCACCCACCAGCAGATAGATGTTACATCACGTTAACCTGGTAGTAGTAATAATGGTTTATAGGGTACATCAAGGGCTAAGGTCATTTTGCACCACTGACAAGATGACTAAAATCTCAAATCTATTTTATTTAGGAATTAATAAATAAGAATAAATGTACAAATAAATGTGGGGGGGAATGGCGAGAGGGGGATGGGGGGAGAGAGACCATAAAAGCAGTAATCAACCCCAAGTTCGGTGTGCTAGTCGTGTGGAATTCACACATGAACTGCACAGTTTGGAATCAGTGCCAAATGTATAGTTTAGGCAATGTTGGAATTCCTGGAGAAGGAATGAACATGTTTAAAACAGTAGAGCATATCTGATGTCACATCATTGAGCAAAGCATTTAAAATATTTACATTACTCAATTTGGTTTTGTTTTTTCTGTCGAATATCATGTGTATCAATGTGGGTCAATTGCGACATGAGTACAACGTTTTTTATTGTGTTGTGACCACCTATTCAGCGTTGTAGAACATCTAATTTCGTTCTCAATAGCATGACAGTATGCTAATTGACACGTAGACATGTGCCGTATTCGTAATAAATCCTATGTATTAGGGTGTATAAATAGTTCTAGAATATTTGAGTAATAAATCTTTACTGAATGTATCCTGAGAGAATTGCATTGTTTGCATCTGTAATGTTTTCGTGAAACGTATCATTTTTGCGCGTTAAAACTGTTGTTATTTTGAAACAAGTGAATAACGGAAATAAGACGTGCGTGTGTGTTTCTAGCCTAATACTAACGAAGAACGACATAGGTTTCCGCGTAATTGTGCCAAAAGCATGCGTTTTGATATGTTCGTCTTTTGATTTGTTTATGTCATGTAGACCGATGTTTAACGAATCTCTTAGTTTCAAAACTAAGGGTAAATATAGCTTCGTGAAGCTGTTGAATTCCTTAATGTTAAACTCCCGTCATCAACTTGTCACTTCGGTAATATTCTTGGGTATTTATCAATGTACTTACCCGAAAAGTACTTAATTAGTACTTGTAGTATTCACTTTTCAGGTTTAAGCTAAGATTCCGTTCTCTCTTCGTTATTTATCCAGTCGCCCCATTTACTACTGTGATTATTCGCATTGCGGTAAACTGTCCCCATATAATTGTTGTTATTATTATCCGTTCTGCAGTGATCCAAGTGTAATCAAAGCACGCGGAAATTTGGAAACAAGGAAGAAATCGAGCCAGAATGTAGCTACGAGGTATTAACTTGCATTGCTGGAAAGATAGCCCAGGCGTGTACACTAATAGGCAATGGTTCGCATTCTTAAATATAATTACATATTTTACGTATTTTATATACTCCTTCTCATGAATGGTTATTTATTCATTCGCTTATTTATTAAATTATATTACCAAAACGAAGCCCAGATACATCATGAAATGACTTTCTTGCTTGCAAGAAAGAAAAACATCTTCAATTGCCTTTTTATATATGTGTGGAGAAAGGAAAGTAACACGTTTGTATGTCTCCGCACATGTCCAATAATTTGATTTTCATTTTCAGTATTTGATCTTTATACCTAATAAACGAAAATATAGTATCCATAGCACATCTGCAATTGCCAGCATATATTTGTGGAGAAAGGAAAGTACCTTTGCTCTAAATCGCACCTTTGCATCTTTGTGCATTGTGTCCATAATGGACACTTCTTTCATTCAATCCCAACTCTTTTCTTTCCGTTTTCTGGCTTACTTAACAATCTGCCCATCAATCACAGTCTTCAATATTCTCAAGATAACTCAAAAGCAATGGACAATAATCGTCCCATGTTGCGAATATAAATTCATTAATGCCGTTGGCTCAACTTTAGAATTGTTGAAACTTAAATTTTCACATTGAGTAAAAACGGAATAAAAATCAGGTGCATTAAAACTTCCTGAATTAACTCTTAAGTCTCATGTTTATATTGTTTTGTTGGACGATTTTGACAAATGACTACTGCATATCAATTCGTTTGTCGATGCTATTTCAGGGATGCCATAATGCCATGGCATCTGCAGCCAGACACTCAAATGGCATCAATGATACCTTTAAAGAAATAACTTCCGATGTCATTTCACAGAGCCAAGGACAGTTTATGGCTAAAAATATTGGACGATTTATAGTCAAGAAAAATTTTGATGCAGCACTATAATTTAGCTATTCTGCTCTTCGGAATAATAAATCTGTCCACTGTAGGGACATCCCGAGTCTTGATGAAACAATACTGTCGTTCTGCCCCCTAATAGTTGTGGTAATTATGTGTTCTACAGCTTTACCTGAAATTAATGTCAATTAGATTATCCTGTAATTGCTGCGTACTTTCCTGTGCCAACTAAACAAAGAGTTATGTTCCCAACTTCACAATCTTTGTGTAACTTGGCTCCGCCAAATATTTGATTGCCCTGTGAGTTTGTGAAAGTGCAAGTCTCCCCTGTTCACATAGATATCGGAGTACTTGAAGTAAAAATGCTTGAAGTACAAATGATGGAATCCAAAATTAGATCCGTTTTTTTGTTATTTAAAGGAAGACAATTTCCATGGCTTGGCGGCGTCTACCTGATTATCAAAAAAACACGTCAAGAAATTGTCACACATGAATTCTTGCTCCTATCTACGGTGTTGACGTACAAGTTGGGTTGCCAGTCGGCACCATGAAAGGAAATGCGCATACAGACGACACCGGTTTTTCCCGGGAAAGCATATTTTGTCTGCCTTAAACAATGAGATTAAGAATTTTCCCTTTGTTCTTTCCTGAGGAGTTTTATGCAGGGGGTGGGTACCAAAGAGGACCTTTGGAGGAATTGGGAACCTTTGGGGATTCCTTTGTTTCCCTCCCCCAGCCGTACGTGCTTAAAAAGGATAAAGAAAATCATTTCATTTCAAGGAAAGCTTTCATCCATTTTCTCCCCTCATCCAACTTTGTAATCATCTCATCCGTGATCCATGGTTTCCTAGTCCTTTTAGCGTTAACGATTCCAATAGTGCCTTTTGCGGCTTTCAATAACCCTTTCATGATAGTTTCCCATTTTTCTTCGATAGTACTTAGCCTATACTATCCTCCATGATTTCCTCTACCGCCTGTTGTTACTCCTTCCTTTTCAAACCATTTACTGCTTCTACATTCCATTTTCTAACTTGCCGCCCCTGCCTTATGTTTTTGAAACGCGCGCTACATTTCATAACAACTAAATTGTAGTCACAGTCCACATCCGCCCCCGGGTAGCTGTGCGAATTAACACACTGTTCCTAAACCTGTGTCTAACCAGGATATAATCTAGCTGATACCTTTCTGAGTCACCTGGCATTTTCCATATATACCTGCGTCTTTTGTGGTGTCTAAACCAAGTGTTGGTGATGACTAACCCCTGTCTCCTGCAGAACTCAACTGTTTTCTCCCCGCGGTCATTCCTCGTGCCTAAACCGTAGTCCCCCACCTCATCACCATCTCTTCCTTCGCCTACCGTCGCATTCCAATCCCCCATCACTATCAAATGTTTCCCTGCAGGAACACACGCGATTATGTCCTCTAACTGATTGTATATCCTATCGACCTCTTCTGCCTTATGGTTGCTCGGTGGCATGTATACCTGAATAATAACCAAGTTCGTCGGTTCTGCTTTTATCTCTATTAGCAATAATATATCCGTTACCTTATCTATGTCGACTACGCTTCTTCCTACCTCTTCATTTAATATTATGGCAACCCCTCATGGCATCTTGTCCCTGCCGCTGTATATTATTTTATAATTATCACTCCAGTAATCCCCGCTATCCTTCCATCTCACGTCACATAGACCTAAAATATCAATTCTTCCATTTTCCATCTCTCTTAATATTCTCCAGTTTACCCATCATAATCATTGTCCTAACATTCAACGTTCCTCCTGGCATGGGCTTGTGGAAGTATCATTCCCTCTCGAACACAAATTCGAAGGTTTTGTGTCTTTATATTAATCCAGTGTATTTTGAGGGGCGGAGGAAGTATGGAGACGTGTTCTAGTGTGTGCTATATGTCTACATGGCGAGATTAAACAGTGTGCTGTTATCAAATTTTTGCCTTCGCCTCCTCATCGTCCGAGTAGTAGTAGTTTTGAGGGGAGGCGACCGACAGCTAAGGTCATTTGCGCCATAGGGGAAGGACAGGAAAGGATGAAGGGTGGAGAGAAACCCGGCGTCGGCATTAGCCTACTCTTTACGAAAGGCGCCAAGGTCCGCGGCTTAACGTCCCATCCGACGGACGGCGTACTCACTCAAAGTGCCCTCCACAAAGCACCTCAAGTAGGGATCGAGATACCTCTGAAAAATATTCAACACCGCCGGGATTTGAACCCGCGCCCTCAGGGTGGGAAGCCAGTACGTTAGCCCCCGCACCATCTCGATCCCCTCCTCATCGTCCGAGGTGTATTGATTACCCTTTGAGGTGTCTTTTGAGTTGAGAGGGAAAAAAACTAGAATTGCATGGCACAAGATCGAATAAGGGATCAAGGAGGATTTTGTTTCTTCTCTTTAAGTGAACCCATCGTGAACACAGATTTTACAATGTCCCAAATTTTGAATTATGAAGCCGACACGTACAACAGTATTCGTATTCTAAAAATATGGTTTGCGATATATGCTTTTGATATCAGTGATTCGCGTTTGGTCATTTTCAATCAAATCTTCAATGACGAGTTTGCAATGTTTATATTGCCTGTGGGTCAGTTATCGGAGGTCCGCTGCCGGTTTCATTGACCAATTATTGGCTTTTCCAGGCTCACAACCACGAAATTTTACCACCCATCCATTAACAGGAGCTCTACATACAGCATCATCATCGTAATGAACAGCCTTTTAAAACGACGGTTGAATCTCAGTAGGAGTCACTTCTATAAGTTGCGCTGTTTAAATTCGCCATGCTGACATAGAGCAGGAACACGTCCCCTCGTCTCACCTATGGCCAGCATTGTTTCCATAAAGGGCCCTTAACCGATGATAAACCTCAATAGGAATCACTTTTCCAGCAGTTGAAAGTTTTACCAGAGCAAGGTTTAAATCGTGTTGACATAGCGCTAGAACAAATCTCCAAACTTCTGCTTCTCAAAATACACTTGATTAACGTGACAACCTCAAACCTGTGCAAATGTGTTAGAGGGGGAATGTTACTTCCACATGCCGCCAGACCAGGAGTGCTCCTGGAAGTCATTGTGTTTGTAGTACTAGGACACGTCTCTATACTTCCGCTTCTCAGAATACACTGGGTGAATGAAACGATTTAAAACTTGCGCATGCGTGTAGTGGAATAATGTTACTTTCACATGCCGAGACTAGGAGTGCTTCTGAAAGTCATTTTGTTCGTAGTACTAGGACACGTCTCCAAACTTCCGCTTCTCAAAATACCTTGGATGAATAAAACGATATCAGAACTGCGCATGCGTGTTGGAGGGTAATGTTACTTCCATATGCCAAGACAAAAAGTGCTTCTGAAGGACATTTTCTTTGCATTACAAGAACATGTCTCCATACTTCCCCTCCTCAAAATACACTGGTTGAATATAAATTACAACGACCTCAAACCTGGGCTGGCGTGTTTGGGCGAATGATACTTTCTGGTGCCCAGATCAGGAGTTATTCTAACCGTCATGTTTTTGTAATACTACAACCAGTCTCCATACTTCTGCTTCTCAAAAAACACTGGATGAATACTGCATAGACCTCAAATCTGCGCATGCGTAATGTGTGGGAATGTTACTTCCACGATTGAAGACCAAGAGTGCATCTACAGGTCATTCATTTTCCAGAATTAGAACACGTCTCCATACTTCCGCTTCTCAAAACCATCTGTAAGTATGCAACGACCTCAACCCTGGGCATGCGTGTTGGAGAGGAATGTTACTTCCATATGCCAAGACTAAAAGTGATTCTGAAGGGCATTTTGCTTGTAGTACTAGAACACATCTCCAAACTTCCGCTTCTCAAAATACACCAAATGAACGCAACGCTCTCATACCTTCGCATGCCTCGGAATGTTACTTCCAAGAGCCTAGAGACCAGGATTGCTTATGGAGGTCATTTTATTTTTTTACACTAGAACATGTCTCCATACTTCATCCGCTTCTCGAAATACACTGTATGAATAGTTTAACGACCTCACTCCTTAGCATGCCTGTTGAGAGGTAATGCAGCTTCCACATGTCTACTGACCAGGAGTGCTTCTAGAGGTAATTTTGTTTGCATAGTCTACAAGCACGTGTGTGGATTTTGGTTTTCAGCCAAACCTCGTGCCTTCAATATTTATTTTTTTATATAATTCTTTACACAGACGATTAATTCAGAATTTAAATAAAATAGGAAACTGGGCATTGAGAGGATGTGTAAAATCCCAGATATTATGAATAAAAAAGGGATTGGACCGAGGAGCTGGAAGTGATTGAATCATCATATAAAGTGACCACTATTCTCATGCATAATGTGATAGCGTGACTTAGTGATTACCGTACCCATCATTCAAAATACCGCCAGGTTAGTATATGGTTGCGATTTTAGGACTTCATACAACTGTAAGTAGTTATTAATATTATGTAGGAACGAATGAAACAGTTTTGGTTTCATTTCATTAAGAATACGATGAAAATTTATTTAAACATTAATTAATAGGACTTGTATCATGTCAAATTTCAGGAACTCTAACATTTCTTCCTGTTGAATGTTAGTTAATGTGACACATTTAGATATAACTGTCTACTGAGCTGTGTGTTCAGAAAATAACGGGAAATGTTTTTTTTTTTCGCGGATTTGGACAGTCTGATAGTCAAGATTTTGTTTTTATTATGTTGGTATGCAAGCCCCTTTAAGAATGATGACATTTTCACCCGTGTTCAATTGTTTAATATTTGTCTATGTGGCAGACGCTAAGGTAGGACGGACGGTGAGATATTTATTTTTATTAATATAACGATTGTACGGAAAGTTTTACACGAGCGGCACAGTAATGGGCAAAAGGCTGGTCGAATGAAAGGTTGTGGGAATTGGCGTGTGAAGGGATAGGAAGAGAAGAGAGTGAGGCAGAATTGCAGGAGTACCGGTGATTATTCATTCGAATAGGTAAGGGGGTAATGCATTTGCCTCTGTCAAAGGAAGTGCAATGTTTGCATGAAGAAAGATAAATTATGTTTTTTGATAGGCAATTAGTGTGGGAACGTGGTGAGAGGGCAATGAGAGAATGTAGGGAGTGGGGAGTAGACCTAATAAGAAGACAGGTTTAACATCGGGGATGGTTGCAAGTAGGGGAAATATCAGGAAATTTGTCACGGGGGGGGGTGCCGAAGGGTTGGTGGATCTAAGAAGGTTTTTGAGATTGGCGGGTCGTCTGTTTGCATGACATGGGCATTGGGGTAGTGAGGATGAGTTCGCGTCATTGTCATGTCAAATAGGAGATAGTTCTTCAAGAAAGGTTTTCAGTCTGTGTGATCCGGGGCAATAGGTGGCGCAAAGGTTGAGTCTTGCGTCAGATGTGAGCTTGTTATTGTGTGGTGTGTGTGGTCGGGTGGAGTGGTGCATTTTATTTTTTCAGCGTTTCTGGTTAACTGTATTTGAGGAGTGCAAGATGTAGATTGTCAAGGTATTTGTTGAGAGTGGCTGTTGTGTCGCCAACCACGCGACATTATTCTGGTGTCAGGTGTAGGATCGCAAAGAAATTTTGAGTCTCGAACCCGTAACCTAAAACATAATCCCCCAAGTGGTTCATTAACATTCCAAGATAATTTTTCAATTCCTCATCAAAATACTGGAATCTTATCCACTGATAATTTTGTTTTTTCCATTTTGTGTATGTTAGTTGAACTTATTGCTCTGGCTAATCTAGTGTAACCTGCATTCATTTTCATATTTCTGTGTCGCGTGCTACTGTTTACCGTCATGGCTATGCCTAGTTATTCCCCGCTAAACCATTTCTCTCCCCATTTTGAGTCGACTTCACTAAGGGGTTCCACTACCCAAAATGATTTAGATCCTACTGTGCACTCCATTGAGCCTGCCACCGCAGCCTCTCCTACAGGGAATAATCCATTCACAAGCAACACATTGGGGAACCATGTCTATTTCATTCTGAATTTTAGCGGTGACGATGATGTGACGGTCGAAAAATTTTTAGAATGCTTAAAAATCACGAGGCACCTTAGCTCTTGGAATAAAACTTATGCTCTTTGCGTAACCCGTTTACACCTGCATGGGCCGGCGGCAGAATATGCTTTGGCCAATCCTCACATTCTAGAGTGTCTGAAAAGTTTTTCCAGAAACCCACGTAATAAGTTCTTAGCTCGCGTTTCCCTCCTCTCCCTAGAACGGATGTTTTCAAATTGCGTTCAACTACTGGCGTCAGCAAAAGTTAATACAGTGCAGAACTCAAGAAGCGCTCGCTTTTTGCCCCAAAATAACTCTGCCGGTAGTAAACCCGCCTCGTACGAAGCTCCTATGCGGCCGAATGCTACAGCTAACACCTCAAATACCGGATACGCTGCAAAATGCTTTTCCTGTGGGTGTGCGGGCCACATAGCTCGCGATTGTCGCTCTAAAACTCGAGCTTGTTTTAACTGCGGAGCAAGGAGACATATTTCCCGAGACTGTCCCCCGCTATGCATCGGAATATGTAAGGAAGTTGGCCACCTTCCAATTAATTGTCCAGAGCGCTCAAACCGAATGGCCACGGGAAACGGGATGACCCCGACCAGCGGGTTGGGGAAGACCTCATCCTATCCATCACTCCAGTGAAAGGAATGACGATTAGCGTGCAGATTATAGGAAAATTACGTCACTTCCTTGTAGACACAGGCGCGGCGGTCACGATACTTCACGAAAGAGTGTTCCTTTTAGATACATTAGGAATAGCCCCGTACGACCGCGCGTGAGTGAGAAGCGCCTCAGGTCATGTATTGATGACAAACGGTCAGAGTGGCGTACCTTTCTGTATAGACAATCGTGTTTACCCTCATGATGCTTTGGTAATAAATCTAGGGGACACACTCAATGAAGGCATATTTGGCTTGGATTTTATGAAAAAGTATCGTAGTTAGATTTATTTGAGAACAAGACCATTAAATTTGAACCTGACCACATGATGTCTTTAGAATCTGTTTGCAGTAAAGGTGAGGAAGTAGATTTCATTTCGTGCGAGAATCCCCCATTAGGACCCTGCGAAGAGGCCGACACGGTGCAACACTGTTTCATAAACTGAATGACCTCGTGGAGAAAGGCGATGGGACGGGTTCAAGGAGTTCCCATTAGTCCGGCTACTTTTACGATGAGGAAAATGTGCTATAGAAAGTTGACCCTTCGTAGATTGAACCAATTTTTATAATATGTGCACCCAAAAATATGCGGAAATTCATTTTGACTCGTTGCCACGATAATTTCCTATCAGGAATCATCGCGGAATCGAGAAAATGGTGGAAATCGTCCAGCGACACTTCAACTGGAAAGGCTGTTATTCGGACACCCTCCAGTACGTTCAGCATTGCATCGAATGCCAAAAGAGCAAATTACGCGTGAATAATATTCCATTACAGCCAGTGGTTGAAGCCGCCTACCCAATTGAGTAATTAGTTTTGGATATTGTTGGACCACTACCCCTATCCCTCCGAGTTAACCGATATCATTTAACTCGCCAAGATTATTTCACAAGATATCATGAAGCCTTTACCATTCCAGATCAATCGGCCAAAACAGTAGCTGGATTTTTTGTCGAGCACATAATTTGCCGTCACGGTGTGCTTAAATATTTACTGGCAGACAGAGGTGCAAACTTCACTTCAGAACTAAGGAAAAACGTTTGCAGGGAACTGAAAATAAAATCTATCTTCACTTCTCTCCATATAACCCCGCCTCAAATGGTCGTCTAGGGCATGCACACCATTCCTTTGCTTCCGTGACTCCCCATTATGCAGCCCAAGACCACTCTGATTGGGACGAACAACTGGGCTTCGCATTGCTCACTTATCGAAACAGCAAGCACCAAGTGGTCAAGCACGGAAGTTAGTTTCCCGTTGGAGAGAACCCTCCAAAACAGTTAAATTTAGAAGCCCGGTTACCGCAGACATAGAGGACCTGAAAGACGGAAGACGTCTCCTAGCTCATATGCGTAACCTTTTACCCTCACCGCCAGATAATCCCTTACCCCTGTTTTTAGGTGACGGCATGGCACCACAAGACGCCGAGCAACCTCCAGCATACCCCTCTCCAAAAGAACCCGCTCGTGTCTCCTTATCACCATCCAACTTCGAAGGCCTTGAAGATTATATTGCAACTCCAAGTCCTCCTTCTAATCCCTCTTTCCCCTATAATCTCCGACCGTTACCTAGTAGAGAACTTTCCTCTAATCCTAAAATCCATTCTTAACCGGAAGAGGGATTGAGCCTGCCTGGAGCAATTGTACCCCAGAGGAGGAAATTAGTTGCCATTTTTGGAAGTGATGTGTCCGACTTGCAAGTGCGAGGACTCTCAGAGGCGGAGATGCAGTTTGGACACCGATGCAGAATGGTGTATCCAATTCACCCCCGAGTATGCGCCCATCCCTGGAAAGGATCTGCACTTGGTGCCATCCCTGACCCAACCTTTGATGACCATGACCGCCTCCACATGGGAAGAAGATGCCCGATGCACGGAAGACGATGGACGCAATGTTGCTGCCGCGACCACAACCACCTGGCGGCCTCGACACCTGGAAGGACATCGATTGGCTCCTAATGCGCCCACCCAATTCGGTGATGCGACAAGTTACCTGCAACAGTTACTCCCTTTCTATCCCAAGGTCCCTTGCCGCACTCCCTTAGCACCCAGGAAATTCCCCGAGAGCCAGGAAACCTCTCCACCACACCCACCGCAAGCACAATCGCAGGCAAAGAGCCGCAAACGCCGCCCGGAAACCGAAATTCAGAAGTGCCAATAACTGTGTCACTAGTATGCTAGTCCTTCAACTTTATGACCTTCTTCTACGGCTGCATTGAGGAGTTAACCTGGTTCCTGGAGGAGAAGACCGGCTGGACAAGCGGACTCTGCATGCTCCTCGCTCTATTATTCCAGACGGTATGTATAGTGCTCACGTGAATATTAGTGCAAGCTTTGAGGAAAGAGGAAAACAAAGATGGAGTGCTCCTTCATTTTAACCTTAGTCATATGTACTTATATTTTAATGTTTGCTGTAATTCTATGACTTTTTTTTACGAACACTCAGGCTAAGAAAATGCCGACGTTACTGCATTAATGTAGTGCTACGAATTTCACAAGTGAACAATGTGAAGATGAATGTTTATTTTAGTTATTATTTTTGTATGATTTTCATTCATTACTTTTGCCAATGTAATGTCATCCCCCCAAATGCGCGATGCTATATAAGGCGAGACGCTCCTGGAGCAGGACCCCCCCAGTTCGTCAGCCCACTTGCCAAGGTGCGCTGGGAGTAAAACTCCTCCTCAATCCACTCAAGAGCCTAACCAACCACCTATATACCAAACCCAAAGTCCTACAATCAAGCGCTCTTCTCCTGCCGATTAGCCCTACCAAACGGTCCCCACCAAACGAAAGCCCAGAAACCAATCTGCCCAGCAATTCTCTCGAATTTCCACATGTAACCGCTTCACCTGCCTCTCCCCTTCCCCCTAGGATGACCAAAATGAGGAAACCCCATGTGAAGATGCAGACACTGAAGCTCAGCCCACTCCACCTCCTAAACCCCGTATCCCTCCCATTTTTCTCTGCGACATAACCAACTGGCAAATTAAATGCAATGAAATCCGGCAAGCCTGCACAATTCCTCCTGTGGCAAATCTCATTCGCAATGAGATTCGAGTTCAATACCAAACCATCTCCGACTTCAAAGCTGTCACTAAAAAACTCACCTCCATTAACTACGCATACTATACAGGTACGTACCAACTTCAATCAAACAAAAATCCTCATTTTGTCCTTCGGGAAATACCCACAAATATCCCAAAAGAAGACATTGAAGAAGCTCTGGCGGACATTGGCTTCTCTGCGGAGAATACCTCTCAACTGCATTCCACCCGACCAAACTGTTTTCAGAGAGTAGAAAGGGCGCCAACCCTAATGCCGAGCTCCCACGAATCGTCCCCATCCCTCTCCTACCCTACCAAGTCCGACTCCAGGTCTCCTCCTGCTCTAAAGAATTTCTAGAGCTAAATTTGGTTCTCCACCTTAAGACTTCGGTGGAACCATACAGACCTCCACCTGAACCTCCACAGTGCCTAAGTTGCCAATGCAATGGGCACACCTACAAGACGTGCGGCCTCCCACCTCAATGCACCGAATGTGCTGGCATTCACCATTATAGAGAATGCCAGAAACACAAAACCTCCCCAGCCAAATGCGTAAACTGTGGTGGTCCACACACAGCCAATTACAGAGGTTGCATTGATCACTGTGAACTTCTCTTCAAACTGTGCAACACTAGAGAAGCCCTACAACTACTTGGAGAAAAAACTTGGCATGAGAAAATAAGTTCACTCTCACATAAGGACACTTCGGTATGGACCCTAGCCCGCTGTCTACGAAGGAAAAAGGTACCCACCCCGCCAATACCACATAATGGGAGAGCACTATACGATGACAGCGACAAAGCAAATACCTCTGCCGACTCCTTCGAATGCATTTTTAAAAACAATAATACATCCTGGTTGGATTCAGAAGCATTGAACAGCGTCTCTGGCCTCTCACTTTGCCCATTCCACATATTCCTGGAAATTACTCCTCAAGAACTTTACTCCATTATGTCCCACTCCAAAACAAAGTCATCACCGGGACCCGATCAAATCTCCTACCTTCACCTGAAAAACCTTCCTAAATCTTTTATCAAACACCTACTCTCTATCCTCAATGCCTGTCTTTCCCAATCGTACTTCCCAAAGACATGGAAAACGGCTAAGATAATACTCCTTCCAAAACCCGATAAAAATCCTTCTTATATCCTGAACTATAGACCCAGTGGCCTGCTCCCCTGCATGGGCAAACTTCTTGAAAAATGCATCTTAAACAGGCTACAAGAAAAAATCTCGGCCCTAGACTTGATCAGACGTGTAACGAACTAACAAATAATGTGTTGTGTTGGTATCGATATGTGGACGATGTGTTTTGTGTGTGGAGAGGCTCCAAAAGGCAAATTCAGCTATTTCTTACACATTTAAATTCTTTGAACGAAAACCTAAAATTCACCTGTGAAGTAGAAGAAAATAATACACTGAATTTTCTTGATTTAAAAATTTCAAAATTAAACAACCGGCTTGATTTCTCTATCTTTCGGAAAAACTCATACACAGATCAAGTTATCCATTTCAAGTCAAGACATTGCTTCCCGCAAAAACTCTCCGCCTTCCATTCAATGATACACCGGTTGGTGAACGTCCCAATGTCGCAAAACAACGTCAAAAAAGAACTTAACACGATTAAATTGATTGCAAGAAACAACGGCTACGATGAGGAGCTAGTAGAGAAACTATACCGCAAAAAACTTAATAAAATGGCATTGAAAGATATTTACAGTACTGAACCGCCACAGGACCCCGCAGCCAAGTGGCGCAGAATCCTTTATTTAGACAATTTTTCACAAAAAGTATGTCAGAAACTTCCAAAATGTAGAATTAAGATAGCCTATTATAACAAATCAAGCCTCAGGGGCCTGCTCTCCCACGCAAAGGACAGAATCCCATATAAGGAAAAGAGTGGAGTATATAAGCTAAAGTGCGATTGCGGGGCAATATACATCGGACAGACAGGGAGGAAATTCCAAGAACGAGTGAAGGAGCATCAAGCATGTGCAAGAAATAAAAAGATGAACTCTCAATTCGCAAAGCATTTGATTGATAATAACCATAAAAGTGATTTTGATTTGGAAATTTTACATGTTGAAAGCAAAGGCTATAGATTAGACGCCTTAGAACATTTAGAAATTTTAAATAGTGTTTGTTTAAATGAAAATATTGTTAACGAATTTCTGTATGCCTCCCACTCTCCCCTCCTTAAAGTCCCAATCCTCACGGTGGCCGATGACACACCCCCCTCCCCTTCATCTAACCCTCTCTAATCCGCTTACTCACGAGAGCTCTACAATGTAGACTTCTCCCTCCCGCTCCACATTCCACCAACATCGCGGAGGGGACGCCAAACTGCCCTCCCCTCCGGCACGCAAACCAATCCTGAATTTACCCCTCCCAAACCTTCCTGATTATCTCCACCCCACCCCCGCCCTGGCTGTATATATAAGAAGGGCTGCAAATGTAGAGAGCTCACCTGATGATGAAGTTTTACTTCGAAACCCGGCTCGTGTGAATAAATCGTTTTCGTGTGGAACTACAAAGTTAGCCCTTTCATTTATTTATATGAAGGCTACCGAGCCTGGGGTTCAATAGCCGCCACCAAATTGAAGAAAATGACACGCTTCTAAAATAATACTCTACGAACCCTTGCCAACGATGCCTGGTTTGTAAGAAACTCAGATATTCACACGGACCTAAATATACCGGACCTTCCAACATATCTAAGCGACCTAGCCACGTCATTTCAACAAGCAATAGGAAATACTGGTAACCCATTATTAGAACCTTTATGGGATTACCCTGATAATCCCCATTTCAGATACAATTGTGCTAAAGCAAGCATAAATGGGCAGTCATAATCTCCAAATATAATACTGTCACAAACTGCAATAAAATATACTCACTAGCTTAACTTCGCCCATAAACCACTTATATCCCACGCCCATTGATCATCATAGCTGGATATTGGTATAAGATGCACCTAACGGCGCAGTCCATAAGCATCGATTGGTTGGTCGGTAGCAGGACCCCCATTCTTCTTTTGCATCAACAACGCACCAATGAAAAAATGTGGAAAAAGTGAAAGTAATTGTGTTTACAATTTAATCAGCATAATCAAAATATTCAGAGAGAAAACGATTGAGAATGTATGGCAATTTGCAATTGGCACATTCTAATTAAATTATTTTAATTTAGAATGTTTTGTGTATTAAAAGCGAGAGAAACAGCAACTCTTCTTCATAATTTTCGAAATTTTAATTACAAACAAAGCGGCAAATGAAAGTTGCTCAGGATCAGTCACACGCAAATGAAGTCATCGACGATTTAGAATTATTAATTCCTGTTGAAAAACAGGATGACGAAACAACATGGGGATTAAAATAAAATGACGTAGAAACTTAAGGCATGATTTACGAATTCTTTCAACCATATTTTTAAAACACACGAAAATCTCCTCCCGTTCATAAAAACACATGTCTGTTCTTAGCGGCTGTGACATGCTTGGAAATGGCATCCCACTTCTTTTCCAAACTTTTTGCTTGTTCCATCCCTTTTGGCACAACAAACTGCACACATCCTACAAAGCTCTTCCTTCTTCTCTGTAGGTGGAATATACTTGGGAAATTGTAACTTACATAGAGGATCAAGGATTTGGTTCTACTGAAGGCCTTCTACCCTCACATGTTATATCATATGCAATGTACCCTTCAATTACATCTTCCATTAGTTTGATTCTAAATTCTGAACTTACCCTTTGGTCCACCACCCTTTCTCTGCAACAGAAATCCATTCCATGTGCCCTGGTCCAACAAGTGAAAAATGTTTTAAATATTTATTGCCCCCCTTTTTTCATAATGGGGAAATTTGTCAGGTGCTGATCTTCCCTTTCTACTCCACCTATTGTATTATTGTACACAACAGCAACTTTTGGCTTTTATAGCACCATATCCTTTTCATTTATATTCCACAAATTCCGTATTATGTACTGTAAAGGTACAGAGACTTGACGGCCTTCTCATCTTCCCAATTCATAGCAATCACTTTGCCTTGCTGGAGGGCAGTCAATTCCTCCTTTTTCAACTTCTTTAGTCTATACGTCATCTAGTACTTCCTTCCTTTTAATTCTCAATGTCCCATGTCTATCGGTTCCTTTCATAGCCAATAAATCAGCCAGCTCTGAGGAGGTGTAATAGTTGTCTGCAGTCAAGCAATAATCTTTGACCTAGCAGAGGTTTCATTACTGCTAGCACAATCTAAGGATGTATTAGGAAGATTGGTATATTCCACGTTCAATACTGACCATTTCCTGTGTACCATAAACACAGTAATCAATGCTGGAAGGTCGGTTTATGGGTGATGGTAGAGTTCACCCAGTACTTAGCTCTATACAGTCTGTGAAATTCACACATCAGGGTATTAAGGGGAGCCAGTTACTTTCACTGTGGCAGATAAGGTTTACCAGGAAGATTGGTACCAGAAAAAATCACATAGCTTGAGTGGAGCATCAGGTGCCCTGAGTGCCTTGCCTGGGGTTTGAACTCAGGACCCTCCGGTCAATAGTCCAATGCTCTACCCTCCTGGACTATCATGACCCACCTTTTTCCTATAGAAATAATATTAAATGACCATATATATCCAGACATAGGCTTAGCAAATCTAAACGTTTCCTCCCCAAATCTGGCTCCTTTCAGGGAAACATACTGCATCAGTGAGAGCTCATCCTTGTAAAGAATAACATTTTTATCAGTAGAAATCTTCTTCTCAGGTGTCAACAAACTTGGGAACTTTTTGTTGAGAAATACAAGCAGAGGGCTAATTTCCTTTAGCTTGACACAAGGATGTCTATCCCTCATAAAGGTACCATTGTCTGCAAAATGCAGATAGTGTTTGACGAGCACATATGTATGCTATGGCATAACATTGGAAGAGAATGGAGTGAGAATGTTCTGCCTCTTTGACAAATATCATTCTTGAACTGGTTTGCTCATAGTTTTATGAAGAATGATCAATGCAAAACAACATACTAATTTCATTAGTACTAATTTCTAATTTCATTAATAGTATTTATACACTACCAATCTATAAAACTTGATTTTTTTTTAAACAAAAGAATCAATATAGTGGTCAGCATATAACTTGATTTCCACAGTTATTAGTTCAATTGAGTAATCATCAATTATTGGCCGAAAGCATTGAAGAATTCCAGCAGTTTCATCAATCTCTAATTGAACAGGAGGGGAACCAGTCAAAGGAAATCTTGGAAGTGGTGATTAGTGATGTTGCTGGGAATCCATCGGACACCACAACACTCACGCATCAAGCAATTGGGCAATCAAACCTTCTTCATAAATCAGGGAAAATATGTCCGTTTCTGGTTGTTTTATTCTGAGGTAATGAAGATTAATATTTAATATGTTTGTTTTAATTTGAGTTTATAAATTGTCCAAAATTAAATGACAATGAATGCATAAATGAATTAATAACTGTTTAAATGAGTCTGCCATTAAATTCGTTTGATATTTTATAATTTTTGAAAACAAACTTTATAATTCAAGGAGACTTCTCATCGTCTTAAACTGTTCCAATATTTCATAGAAATCTGTTTTGATTTATTCTGAATTTTTTATGAAAATAAAGCCTATAAAAATAAATAAAATATACTCAATGAATCTGTATGGAATCAGTCATTATTAATTAGCTTTTAAATCGCGTGCATTTAAAACAATTGACTTTGATATGTCATGCTTATATTCTAAAATAAATGGCATTTCTAAGCCAATAGATGCCAATCAAATATAATGAAGATGAAGAAATGAATTCATTTTACAAACACTGTAATTAAAAAGGAGTGCTTCATAATATGGGATTAGTGGCACCCAATTGGGTAATTGCAAAATGGCTGTGGAAATAACTTAAGAAGCCCTATCATCTACCGAGCGTGTATTAAATACAGTTTATTTTATGTTTAATTTTTCAATATTGAATCTTTCAATAAATTGTATTTTAAAAATCCACTTTGAATAATTTGTCTCAATGTATTGGTTGATCATGGAATACATTATTAAGTATTATTTTCAATTTATATTGACACTATTTACAGCAGTAGGTTGGCACTTGATTCCTGTTCAATTCCATCCAAAACATAGACCATAATTACTTCAAAAAGGAGCAGTAACATATATATTTTCTACGCTTAGATGGATACTCCAGTCAATTCAAGCAGAGTTTATCATCAGAACAAATTAAAAGACAACTATCTCAGCAGCTGGTAATCTTGTCGTGAATGTAATTTGATGTTCTCCAGAAATTAAAAGGTATATGTTTCATAAAAGATCTCACCAGTCCATTCTTTCCATGTGTGGCATAAATAGGAAGATTTAATATTTCAAACAACAGAGCTCATTATATTTGAACGAAATTCTAGATGGTAACTTTGGAAAAATTTATATCTATTGTCGCAAGTATGCGACATGGTACTCCTTCCCTGGCTCCTGCAAATGTCCCACGTGACCAAAGACAATGTTTCAAAAGTATTCCTCCCCTGACTCCTAAATTGGGTATAAAAGCCCTGGTCGCCGGGCAAAAAGCAGTCAGTTGGTTATCTGGCGGTGACCGGTAGGGCACGATGATTCAGCTATGTTGCGCTTGTCGCGATAGTGTGTCCTATTCCTGACTAAACTTCGGACGAGGGCTCTGCCTAGGTTACGTTCGTTTAACCTCGTCCACCCTGCAATACTCCCTTCCTTTCCGACGGACGAGGGCTCTGCCTAGGTTATGTGTTTCGTGACCGCGTCCACCCAGCATTTATCCTGTCCCTGGGAATTTTCTGCCATTTTAATTCTGTCCGCACTTGCGTTGGTTTACCGAGGGTCTAGCCATCCATAATTTGCTTATACTTATGTAAATGTTGCATTATGACTGATGTTGGGTAATATACGGCTGCTTTGGTAATACTCGGTGTAGTTACTCTGACCTTCCCCGATACCCTTTGTGTCGCACCATAGAAACCCCCCTCGCGACATATTGGTGTCAGGTGAGGGGTTGCACGGATGGACTAGTGATTTATTCAGTGTACGTGACAGTGTCTCATAGATTATCATGTCCCCGTGTACCTCTTTAAATTGGAAGTTCCGTATTATCTCGGACAGGTGGGATATGCTAATCTGTGCTGAGCTAACGAATTATTATTTTAAGACACGTGCTATTACCTCATCGCGATTCTCTGCGCACAATTAAACTGAGGATCACTTTATCAGGAACCATCAATTAGCCCGAGAAGGGCCCACCATGGGTATCGGATACACTCGGAGTATGAAAAAATAAATTAATTAAGCTTTAGTTTGTCAGTCAGACAAGGGGTTGTAAGGATTGCTGGGTGAATTGGAGATTCAGTGGGACAGATATGGGATGAGAAACAAAATTAATAAAACCAAGTTTATGCAATTTTCTAGAAAGAATAAAGCTAAGCTAAACATTAAAATGGGAGGGCAAAAACTTATGCAAGTAGAACAGTTGGCGTATCTCTGAATCATTTTGGACAAACACGGTCAAAGTAGTAGGGACGTATGGAGAAGAATTACGCTAGGCGCAGAGGCTTTCATAAGGAGGAGAGAGTTATTGACAGGGACGTTGAGTAAGGATATTAAAAAAAGACTCGGGAAACTTTTGATATGGTGCATAGTCATATACGGAAATGTGGTCATTGAAGCAGGAGGATAGTCGTGGACTGGAGGCTTTTGACATGTGGGTGTGGAGAAAATGGAGAAGGTGAAATGGACCGAGAAGAAAACCAATGAGAAAGTACTTGGTATGGTGGGTGAAGAGAGGGGTTGGTTGGGAGAAATGCTATTGAGGCAGTAAAAATGGATGAAGGGCATATTGACCGACAGGGGACTGTTCAAGTTGGTAATAGAGGGGAGAATGTGAGGCAAGCAAGAAAAGGGAAGGAACAGGATAGGGATGTTTCATTTAAGGATTCAAGTTCCTTCTAGATTATTATTACTAGGAGTTTATTTCATTATTTCCTTGAAAATTGTATCTTAGCACAACAATCTGATTTACCTAATTTCTCTTAAATTTTTAGTAGTTCTAGGGTTAATTTGTCCATAAAGACATTGCCTCATTTTGTTTCTAATAATAATTTCAATGCCCATATTTTCATGAAGAATTTCTAGTCTTTGAGCTACTTTCAGTATCATCATGATTACTGATTTGCCCTGTAAAATTAAACCTACATATGTTTTATATGCTTATTATGCTTTTTGTGTGCAAAAATGTCAAAATCTAGAAGATGCAAAGGTACGACTCAGAGCCACTCAAAGACAGGCTAAGCAGGCAGGTTTCATATTAATCATTTAGGTTTAAATACTAACAAAACTCAGCATATTGTATGCAGTTATAGTATATAAAAATGTACTGATGTTGAAAATTCTAAAATACTAGGAATTAATATAATTAGAAAACTAACCAGGGAGACTCACATCAGTCAGATCTGTAATGAACTGATTAAAGCTCAACTTTCTCATTTCAAATGAGTATCGTTTAACACTTGACCACGTCTTCTTTCCATGTCATTTGAATTACAGTGATGAATTATGGGGTCATTTCCCTAAACATATCATACGAATCTTGCTACTACACAAGAGAGATTTTTGCTCCCTTGCTAATACACCGCAACGTGATTTCTGCAGACCATTTTTAATTAGCTGTGGAGTCATGATTGTACACCATGTGGGGTAGAGCAAATCTAAATAATACTATTTTCTGTGGAATTTCATCAACTTACAGCGCATTTCATATTGTGGACATTCAAATGTAAAACTATCTGTTTTTTTACACTGTTTTTGTAACACTCATTGTTTATTGAGAGATGAGTAAGGTGGAAATGAAATCCTTTGAGTTTGGTGAATTCATCAAAATAAATCCAAGAATGCTACATTAAAACTGCTAATTCTTCAAGGAAATTTGGCAGAATTTATGATGGGTGTCATTTTATTATTTTTGCACATTTTGGTCTACTAAATTCTCCATAATCAAAGGACAATAGATGCATGATCGTTCATCATACTTAATGAGAATTTAACAGTTTAAATGAACAAGCCATTATATTGGTGATGTTAAACATTTTTTAATTATTGTACACAAACACTCAAATTCAAGGAGACTTCTTATTGTCTTACATTGCTCCAATATTTAATTAAATTTTGTTTCCATTGATTCTGAATTTGCATAAAAATAAAGCCCGTCTAAATGCATAGTGTACTCAATTAAACTGCATATAATCAACCATTATCGGTTTGCTGTGAAAGTGAGTACATTAAATGCATTTGAAATATAAAGGTCACACTTGTATCCTTAAATAATGGCATTTTCAAGAATAGAAGCAATGCCAATCGAACAGAATGTAGAAGAAGAAATGAATTCACGTCACAATCACCATAATTAAAAAGGAGTATTTCACAACAGCAAGGGATTTGTGGCGTTAATAGGTGTATTTGCGAATTGATTCAGCATATTAAATAAAATGGTCCCTCACTACAGTACACAATAAAAATCTAATTTTGCGTTAACTACTTAAATATCGAATCTTCCTATTTATAACCATTGTATTTTAACAATCCATTTTGAATGATTTTGACTCAATGTATCGTTTGATCATTGCGCATGTGAAATAATACTATTTTCTAAACATTATTGACGATGTTTATAGCTGTCGTTTGACACTTGACTCCCGTTCAATTCTACCAAAAACATAGATCTTAACTACTTCAGAAAGGAACATTTACAAATATATTTTCTACAGAGAATGATACTGCAGTCAATTCAAGCAGAGCCCAAAGCAATTAAAACATGACTATCTCAGCAGCAAGTATTATTGTTGTGTATGTAATTAGGTGTTCTCCAAATTTAAAAGGCATATATCTCACAAATGATCTCACCCGTCCATTCTTTCCAAAATACATTCACTAAGATTAGCAACCTAAAACAGCATATCCTTGTTTAAGCAAATGAGAAGCCATACCGTTAAGAATTTGCTCCATGACATTCAGTTGGAAAGGAAAGCCTATGGTCTGTGAGTGTGTAAAGAATGCTGTTTCTGAAGTACGCAATAATGTTTGTTTTGATTCGTTGATTTGGTGACACTGTTGCCGTGGCAACGGTAACAAAAAGGTGAAGAATGAAATGTTTCGAATTAGATTGAGAATAAGATCTAATTTTAAAGAGAAATAAAGTATGCTCTAGGGATACTATATTTTCGTTTATTCAAGTCTTCCTCAATTCTGTAGAAGAACATCTTTTTAATGCTGACAATCAGCATAACAAAAACGTGGGCTATTGGTTTCGTTACGTGGACGATATACTATGCCTATGGACCGGAACCAACCGACAGTTAGACTCCTTCCTTAATTTCCTAAACACTCTTCATCGGAATATCTCCTTCTCCATGGAAAAAGACGTCAACGGCACCATCAACTTCCTCGACTTGACAATCACAATTAGGGGTAATAGACACGAATTTGCAATTTATAGGAAACCCACATATACAGACCATATAATTTCTAATGATTCCGCACACCACTTTTCTCACAAACACGCAGCCCTCCACTCCATGATCCACCGCCTCCTACACATCCCCCTTTCCCCCAAAAACTTCAAAATTGAACTCGTGAATATCACTAATATAGCTACCAACAATGGTTTCAACCCCAAACTAGTTGACACATTACTACGGAAAAAACAAAAAGCAATGGCCATAAAAAGCATTTTCGTATCTCAGCCCGCAGTATCTAAAGATTTTAAGTGGTGCTCGATCCCGTTTCTGGGAGATCTTTCATATAGGATTTCCAACTGCCTACCCACCTCACTCAAAGCAGCCTTCTACCCACCCATAACCCTCTCCAAACTTCTAGCCAATGGAAAAGACACCCAGGATAGCCTTCTCAAATCAGGCATTTATAAACTGAAATGCGAGGATTGCAACAGCGTTTATGTCGGTCAGACCGGCAGGAATATCAAATTACGAGTCAAGGAACACGCTAGGTGTCACAAAAATCAGAATGACAACTCTCTCTTCGCCAAGCATTTACTAGAATTCAACCACAGCAGTGACTTTGTCCCAGAGATATTACACACACTCCCAAAAGGATTAAAAATGGACGCTCTCGAGCAATTAGAGATTAGAAGGCACTTGGTGAACCCCAACACGACACTTTGTAATGAGCAATTATTCCCATACCCCTCCCCACTCCTCTCCGAGAAATTAGCCTGGAAATGGTCAAAACAATCCATCAACGCACCTGCGAGCCCCCACCCCCCTCAAATCCTTCCAACCCTCCCCGCCCCCACTCTGTCCTGAGGGTATATATGCTTGCTCTGTCTGTTTTGCAAATTTGTACCTGATGATGCCGCAAGTCGGTGAAACGCGTCGTGCCGTATAATAAAATCTGTGGAAAAGTACGAGTCTTTCTTTCTATTTCAATAATGGATATCAATTACTTCCACGAAGTGAAGCCTGAAACAATAGAATATATTCGCAAAGCTAGTATGGTATTACAGGGGAAACTTTACTTAAAACTTTCGGTGAAATACAGAAGTGCATCTCTGAATATTCTCTTCAATAGCAGTTGCCTCAAAAACGGAGTGTTCCCAGCGAACGTCCAGGTTCGTGCCACTTCGTCGTCCACAACGGCCATCAGAGCGATACGCAAGGCGAAAATCCAGTGGTTAAGGGAGGAACTGAAACTGTGGTATGCAAGAAGGGATTCCTTTGCACATTATTTGTTCTGTCTGCACGTAGAACTTTGCTCTAAGTTACATTTTGCGGAATGGATTACATTTGTGGATGGTGTAAAAGAACTAGTGAGTAAAATCTCTTCTCGCAAATATGTAACCCAGGGGAAAAAACTGAGTAACCTTATTAATAGTCCACCTCAAAATTACCAGTGCACTACTAAAGAAAACAGTCCCCGCACAGTATCGAAATTTGTTCCGGCCGCAAGAGTTGTCAACCTTAGTCACCATACGTTCACTGAGGAGGAGAGTAATATCTTAAGAAAGGGTTGAAGTTTGCTCCCTCTAAGAAAGTTTCCGAAGCCGACATTAAAAATCTAGCCGCAGATTGCGAGGTTGCCCTTCGGAACCAATCTCTGGCTACCAAACACCAAGTTGCTGAAATCATCATGTCCTCATTGAAGGAAGCAGTGCCAACAACAACCCGCTTTTCCAGCCTTCAGCAACATACGTCCACCCTCCGACGCCTGAAGAAGACTATTGGCAAGGAAGACCTCATCATCCAGAAAGCTGACAAGGGATCTAGTGTCGTAGTGTTGGATAAACGAGTGTATGTGGAAAAGTGCCTTGAGTTCATCAACAACAATCCTATTACTCCGTTATCCAAAGACCCAACCGCGAGTTTCCAAAGTGAAGTGAAACGTGCCGTGTTCAAGTGTAAGTTTTTAAATGCTAGGGAAAAATGTAGTTTAATCCAAATGAACCCCTCCGCCCCCAGGTTGTACGGACTCCCCAAATTACACAAAAAAGCCATACCTATTCGGCCTGTCATCTCAGCTGTGTCCGCCCCTTCACACCTTCTGGCACGAAAATTAGACGTTTTGCTCCGAGATCTCACAGGTTTTAAACCTAAATATGGAGTTAAAAACTCTATAGAGCTAGCCCGAAAATTGAAAGATATTGATGTCCCGGAAAAAGCGAGGCTAGTCTCCTTCTACATTAGCAATTTATTAACTTGCGTACCAATATCGGAAACTTTGCTTAGGGTGGAAGAACTACTCAAGGATTCCACCATTGCCCAAAATATCTCAGACGAATTGGTCCCCATCATCAAAATGACAGTTAACCAGAATTATTTTAGTTTCAACCACACCCTTTACAGCCAAACGGATGGGTTAGCTATGGGTTCCCCACTGTCCCCCTTCCTAGCCGAAGTCTTCCTCAATTCTGTAGAAGAACATCTTTTTAATGCTGACAATCAGCATAACAAAAACGTGGGCTATTGGTTTCGTTACGTGGACGATATACTATGCCTATGGACCGGAACCAACCGACAGTTAGACTCCTTCCTTAATTTCCTAAACACTCTTCATCGGAATATCTCCTTCTCCATGGAAAAAGACGTCAACGGCACCATCAACTTCCTCGACTTGACAATCACAATTAGGGGTAATAGACACGAATTTGCAATTTATAGGAAACCCACATATACAGACCATATAATTTCTAATGATTCCGCACACCACTTTTCTCACAAACACGCAGCCCTCCACTCCATGATCCACCGCCTCCTACACATCCCCCTTTCCCCCAAAAACTTCAAAATTGAACTCGTGAATATCACTAATATAGCTACCAACAATGGTTTCAACCCCAAACTAGTTGACACATTACTACGGAAAAAACAAAAAGCAATGGCCATAAAAAGCATTTTCGTATCTCAGCCCGCAGTATCTAAAGATTTTAAGTGGTGCTCGATCCCGTTTCTGGGAGATCTTTCATATAGGATTTCCAACTGCCTACCCACCTCACTCAAAGCAGCCTTCTACTCACCCATAACCCTCTCCAAACTTCTAGCCAATGGAAAAGACACCCAGGATAGCCTTCTCAAATCAGGCATTTATAAACTGAAATGCGAGGATTGCAACAGCGTCTATGTCGGTCAGACCGGCAGGAATATCAAGTTACGAGTCAAGGAACACGCTAGGTGTCACAAAAATCAGAATGACAACTCTCTCTTCGCCAAGCATTTACTAGAATTCAACCACAGCAGTGACTTTGTCCCAGAGATATTACACACACTCCCAAAAGGATTAAAAATGGACGCTCTCGAGCAATTAGAGATTAGAAGGCACTTGGTGAACCCCAACACGACACTTTGTAATGAGCAATTATTCCCATACCCCTCCCCACTCCTCTCCGAGAAATTAGCCTGGAAATGGTCCAAACAATCCATCAACGCACCTGCGAGCCCCCACCCCCCTCAAATCCTTCCAACCCTCCCCGCCCCCACTCTGTCCTGAGGGTATATATGCTTGCTCTGTCTGTTTTGCAAATTTGTACCTGATGATGCCGCAAGTCGGTGAAACGCGTCGTGCCGTATAATAAAATCTGTGGAAAAGTACGAGTCTTTCTTTCTATTTCAATAATGGATATCAATTACTTCCACGAAGTGAAGCCTGAAACAATAGAATATATTCGCAAAGCTAGTATGGTATTACAGGGGAAACTTTACTTAAAACTTTCGGTGAAATACAGAAGTGCATCTCTGAATATTCTCTTCAATAGCAGTTGCCTCAAAAACGGAGTGTTCCCAGCGTACGTCCAGGTTCGTGCCACTTCGTCGTCCACAACGGCCATCAGAGCGATACGCAAGGCGAAAATCCAGTGGTTAAGGGAGGAACTGAAACTGTGGTATGCAAGAAGGGATTCCTTTGCAAATTATTTGTTCTGTCTGCACGTAGAACATTGCTCTAAGTTACATTTTGCGGAATGGATTACATTTGTGGATGGTGTAAAAGAACTAGTGAGTAAAATCTCTTCTCGCAAATATGTAACCCAGGGGAAAAAACTGAGTAACCTTATTAATAGTCCACCTCAAAATTACCAGTGCACTACTAAAGAAAACAGTCCCCGCACAGTATCGAAATTTGTTCCGGCCGCAAGAGTTGTCAACCTTAGTCACCATACGTTCACTGAGGAGGAGAGTAATATCTTAAGAAAGGGTTGAAGTTTGCTCCCTCAAAGAAAGTTTCCGAAGCCGACATTAAAAATCTAGCCGCAGATTGCGAGGTTGCCCTGCGGAACCAATCTCTGGCTACCAAACACCAAGTTGCTGAAATCATCATGTCCTCATTGAAGGAAGCAGTGCCAACAACAACCCGCTTTTCCAGCCTTCAGCAACATACGTCCACCCTCCGACGCCTGAAGAAGACTATTGGCAAGGAAGACCTCATCATCCAGAAAGCTGACAAGGGATCTAGTGTCGTAGTGTTGGATAAACGAGTGTATGTGGAAAAGTGCCTTGAGTTCATCAACAACAATCCTATTACTCCGTTATCCAAAGACCCAACCGCGAGTTTCCAAAGTGAAGTGAAACGTGCCGTGTTCAAGTGTAAGTTTTTAAATGCTAGGGAAAAATGTAGTTTAATCCAAATGAACCCCTCCGCCCCCAGGTTGTACGGACTCCCCAAATTACACAAAAAAGCCATACCTATTCGGCCTGTCATCTCAGCTGTGTCCGCCCCTTCACACCTTCTGGCACGAAAATTAGACGTTTTGCTCCGAGATCTCACAGGTTTTAAACCTAAATATGGAGTTAAAAACTCTATAGAGCTAGCCCGAAAATTGAAAGATATTGATGTCCCGGAAAAAGCGAGGCTAGTCTCCTTCTACATTAGCAATTTATTAACTTGCGTACCAATATCGGAAACTTTGCTTAGGGTGGAAGAACTACTCAAGGATTCCACCATTGCCCAAAATATCTCAGACGAATTGGTCCCCATCATCAAAATGACAGTTAACCAGAATTATTTTAGTTTCAACCACACCCTTTACAGCCAAACGGATGGGTTAGCTATGGGTTCCCCACTGTCCCCCTTCCTAGCCGAAGTCTTCCTCAATTCTGTAGAAGAACATCTTTTTAATGCTGACAATCAGCATAACAAAAACGTGGGCTATTGGTTTCGTTACGTGGACGATATACTATGCCTATGGACCGGAACCAACCGACAGTTAGACTCCTTCCTTAATTTCCTAAACACTCTGCATCGGAATATCTCCTTCTCCATGGAAAAAGACGTCAACGGCACCATCAACTTCCTCGACTTGACAATCACAATTAGGGGTAATAGACACGAATTTGCAATTTATAGGAAACCCACATATACAGACCATATAATTTCTAATGATTCCGCACACCACTTTTCTCACAAACACGCAGCCCTCCACTCCATGATCCACCGCCTCCTACACATCCCCCTTTCCCCCAAAAACTTCAAAATTGAACTCGTGAATATCACTAATATAGCTACCAACAATGGTTTCAACCCCAAACTAGTTGACACATTACTACGGAAAAAACAAAAAGCAATGGCCATAAAAAGCATTTTCGTATCTCAGCCCGCAGTATCTAAAGATTTTAAGTGGTGCTCGATCCCGTTTCTGGGAGATCTTTCATATAGGATTTCCAACTGCCTACCCACCTCACTCAAAGCAGCCTTCTACCCACCCATAACCCTCTCCAAACTTCTAGCCAATGGAAAAGACACCCAGGATAGCCTTCTCAAATCAGGCATTTATAAACTGAAATGCGAGGATTGCAACAGCGTTTATGTCGGTCAGACCGGCAGGAATATCAAATTACGAGTCAAGGAACACGCTAGGTGTCACAAAAATCAGAATGACAACTCTCTCTTCGCCAAGCATTTACTAGAATTCAACCACAGCAGTGACTTTGTCCCAGAGATATTACACACACTCCCAAAAGGATTAAAAATGGACGCTCTCGAGCAATTAGAGATTAGAAGGCACTTGGTGAACCCCAACACGACACTTTGTAATGAGCAATTATTCCCATACCCCTCCCCACTCCTCTCCGAGAAATTAGCCTGGAAATGGTCAAAACAATCCATCAACGCACCTGCGAGCCCCCACCCCCCTCAAATCCTTCCAACCCTCCCCGCCCCCACTCTGTCCTGAGGGTATATATGCTTGCTCTGTCTGTTTTGCAAATTTGTACCTGATGATGCCGCAAGTCGGTGAAACGCGTCGTGCCGTATAATAAAATCTGTGGAAAAGTACGAGTCTTTCTTTCTATTTCAATAATGGATATCAATTACTTCCACGAAGTGAAGCCTGAAACAATAGAATATATTCGCAAAGCTAGTATGGTATTACAGGCGAAACTTTACTTAAAACTTTCGGTGAAATACAGAAGTGCATCTCTGAATATTCTCTTCAATAGCAGTTGCCTCAAAAACGGAGTGTTCCCAGCGTACGTCCAGGTTCGTGCCACTTCGTCGTCCACAACGGCCATCAGAGCGATACGCAAGGCGAAAATCCAGTGGTTAAGGGAGGAACTGAAACTGTGGTATGCAAGAAGGGATTCCTTTGCACATTATTTGTTCTGTCTGCACGTAGAACTTTGCTCTAAGTTACATTTTGCGGAATGGATTACATTTGTGGATGGTGTAAAAGAACTAGTGAGTAAAATCTCTTCTCGCAAATATGTAACCCAGGGGAAAAAACTGAGTAACCTTATTAATAGTCCACCTCAAAATTACCAGTGCACTACTAAAGAAAACAGTCCCCGCACAGTATCGAAATTTGTTCCGGCCGCAAGAGTTGTCAACCTTAGTCACCATACGTTCACTGAGGAGGAGAGTAATATCTTAAGAAAGGGTTGAAGTTTGCTCCCTCTAAGAAAGTTTCCGAAGCCGACATTAAAAATCTAGCCGCAGATTGCGAGGTTGCCCTTCGGAACCAATCTCTGGCTACCAAACACCAAGTTGCTGAAATCATCATGTCCTCATTGAAGGAAGCAGTGCCAACAACAACCCGCTTTTCCAGCCTTCAGCAACATACGTCCACCCTCCGACGCCTGAAGAAGACTATTGGCAAGGAAGACCTCATCATCCAGAAAGCTGACAAGGGATCTAGTGTCGTAGTGTTGGATAAACGAGTGTATGTGGAAAAGTGCCTTGAGTTCATCAACAACAATCCTATTACTCCGTTATCCAAAGACCCAACCGCGAGTTTCCAAAGTGAAGTGAAACGTGCCGTGTTCAAGTGTAAGTTTTTAAATGCTAGGGAAAAATGTAGTTTAATCCAAATGAACCCCTCCGCCCCCAGGTTGTACGGACTCCCCAAATTACACAAAAAAGCCATACCTATTCGGCCTGTCATCTCAGCTGTGTCCGCCCCTTCACACCTTCTGGCACGAAAATTAGACGTTTTGCTCCGAGATCTCACAGGTTTTAAACCTAAATATGGAGTTAAAAACTCTATAGAGCTAGCCCGAAAATTGAAAGATATTGATGTCCCGGAAAAAGCGAGGCTAGTCTCCTTCGACATTAGCAATTTATTTACTTGCGTACCAATATCGGAAACTTTGCTTAGGGTGGAAGAACTACTCAAGGATTCCACCATTGCCCAAAATATCTCAGACGAATTGGTCCCCCTCATCAAAATGACAGTTAACCAGAATTATTTTAGTTTCAACCACACCCTTTACAGCCAAACGGATGGGTTAGCTATGGGTTCCCCACTGTCCCCCTTCCTAGCCGAAGTCTTCCTCAATTCTGTAGAAGAACATCTTTTTAATGCTGACAATCAGCATAACAAAAACGTGGGCTATTGGTTTCGTTACGTGGACGATATACTATGCCTATGGACCGGAACCAACCGACAGTTAGACTCCTTCCTTAATTTCCTAAACACTCTTCATCGGAATATCTCCTTCTCCATGGAAAAAGACGTCAACGGCACCATCAACTTCCTCGACTTGACAATCACAATTAGGGGTAATAGACACGAATTTGCAATTTATAGGAAACCCACATATACAGACCATATAATTTCTAATGATTCCGCACACCACTTTTCTCACAAACACGCAGCCCTCCACTCCATGATCCACCGCCTCCTACACATCCCCCTTTCCCCCAAAAACTTCAAAATTGAACTCGTGAATATCACTAATATAGCTACCAACAATGGTTTCAACCCCAAACTAGTTGACACATTACTACGGAAAAAACAAAAAGCAATGGCCATAAAAAGCATTTTCGTATCTCAGCCCGCAGTATCTAAAGATTTTAAGTGGTGCTCGATCCCGTTTCTGGGAGATCTTTCATATAGGATTTCCAACTGCCTACCCACCTCACTCAAAGCAGCCTTCTACTCACCCATAACCCTCTCCAAACTTCTAGCCAATGGAAAAGACACCCAGGATAGCCTTCTCAAATCAGGCATTTATAAACTGAAATGCGAGGATTGCAACAGCGTCTATGTCGGTCAGACCGGCAGGAATATCAAGTTACGAGTCAAGGAACACGCTAGGTGTCACAAAAATCAGAATAACAACTCTCTCTTCGCCAAGCATTTACTAGAATTCAACCACAGCAGTGACTTTGTCCCAGAGATATTACACACACTCCCAAAAGGATTAAAAATGGACGCTCTCGAGCAATTAGAGATTAGAAGGCACTTGGTGAACCCCAACACGACACTTTGTAATGAGCAATTATTCCCATACCCCTCCCCACTCCTCTCCGAGAAATTAGCCTGGAAATGGTCAAAACAATCCATCAACGCACCTGCGAGCCCCCACCCCCCTCAAATCCTTCCAACCCTCCCCGCCCCCACTCTGTCCTGAGGGTATATATGCTTGCTCTGTCTGTTTTGCAAATTTGTACCTGATGATGCCGCAAGTCGGTGAAACGCGTCGTGCCGTATAATAAAATCTGTGGAAAGGTACGAGTCTTTCTTTCTATTTCAATAATGGATATCAATTACTTCCACGAAGTGAAGCCTGAAACAATAGAATATGTTTCGAATTATATTGAGAATAAGATCTAATTTTAAAGAGAAATAAAGTATGCTCTATGGATACTATATTTTCGTTTATTAGGTATAAAGATCAAATACTGAAAAGGAAAATCAAATTATTGGACATGTGCGGAGACATACAAACGTGTTACTTTCCTTTCTCCACAAATATATATAAAGGTAATTGAATAAGTTTTTCTTTCTTGCAAGCAAGAAAGTCATTTCATGATGTATCCGGGCTTCGTGTCGGTAATATAATAAATAAATGAATGAATAAATTAACCATACATGGGAAGGAGTGTATAAAATACATAAAATATGTAATTATATATAAGAATGCGAACCATTGCCTATTAGTGTACACGCCTGGGCTATCTTTCCAGCAATGCAAGTTAATATCTTGTAGCTTCATTATGGTTCTTTTTCTTCTTAGTTTCCAAATTTCCGCGTGCTTTGATGGCACTGAAGGTGTTGACGCATCGATGTTGCTGACGACCCATCGTCAGCAACATCGATGCACCAACCCACAAGCTAGCGCAATATGTTGCACATCCTCTTCAACTCTTCGCCAGGAAAACTGACTATTTTGCTAAAACTTCCATGGATTTCATTCACATTATTCGGAATGCTGAAGGCCAAATAGTCAACATGCTGGTGACCTTTGATGTAATCTCCTTGTTCACAAATACGCCCATTGATGACTCCACGCTACTCATCAAAAACCTCACCTCACAGGGATTAGCTAAGGATTAACCTGGACCTCGCAAATTCTGCCTCTGGAACTCATACTTCCTTTGGAATGATAAGCACATTGAACATGATGAATGTGCAGCCATGGGATCACCCCTCTCTTCCGTACTAATTAACATTTTCATTGAGATCTCGCAGCTGAAGGCAATGGTCTTACCCAAAGAAACCAACCCGTATTATAGTTGGGGTTTTTGGATGCACCAACCACTGTGGTTGTTATTGCACCACTTTTTAAAACATTGAAAACTTCAATCCAATTTTGATAAATACGTCAATGCATAAAAAACATTTAAATAGTTAAAAACAAAATTATTTAAAAAAAAGAAACGGAAACTCAAGTTGTCCGTTCAGGTCAGTTTCCCTTAAAAACCTGGAAACCTTACTTAAAAAGTTGGGGTCCTCCCCTAAATTATTCCTTAAATTACCTCTTATTTTAAAAAAGGTATCTGGCCTTTTATAATTTATTCCCCGACTTCCACCACAGATAGCAATGCTGAGTCGGTTTTGAGTTTGACCAGGGCTTGTCTTGCTGCTTTGCCAGCTTTTTCCATGCCTGGTATTCCCACATGACCAGCAGTCCATATAGAGGATACCTACTTCCCCTTTATCTGACGGGACCACAGGGTATAATAGATCTCCTGAACCATCAGGTGCATTGATGACAAGTCCGATATGGATTATAGGGAGCTCAATGAGTGCGAACAGATGAGAGAAGAGCCATTACATTCTCTTAAGTCTTTTAGGGCCCTCTTGATAGCTGACAGTTTGGCTGTGAATATTCCTGCAAAACATTGTCAGTTATTTCCTCTGGACTACATTGTAGTGAGAGACCACCACGTGGACACATGCGGATTCTAACTTTGGTCCTCTCCTTTTACTAAGGGTCATTGGCCCTCTCAATAAAGGATCATGGGCATCAATATAAATGCCAGAGGCAGCTGATGGACAGGGGCTTCTAGAGTAAATGAGCTACCGGGCACCCACCAGCAGATAGATGTTACATCACGTTAACCTGGTAGTAGTAATAATGGTTTATAGGGTACATCAAGGGCTAAGGTCATTTTGCACCACTGACAAGATGACTAAAATCTCAAATCTATTTTATTTAGGAATTAATAAATAAGAATAAATGTACAAATAAATGTGGGGGGGAATGGCGAGAGGGGGATGGGGGGAGAGAGACCATAAAAGCAGTAATCAACCCCAAGTTCGGTGTGCTAGTCGTGTGGAATTCACACATGAACTGCACAGTTTGGAATCAGTGCCAAATGTATAGTTTAGGCAATGTTGGAATTCCTGGAGAAGGAATGAACATGTTTAAAACAGTAGAGCATATCTGATGTCACATCATTGAGCAAAGCATTTAAAATATTTACATTACTCAATTTGGTTTTGTTTTTTCTGTCGAATATCATGTGTATCAATGTGGGTCAATTGCGACATGAGTACAACGTTTTTTATTGTGTTGTGACCACCTATTCAGCGTTGTAGAACATCTAATTTCGTTCTCAATAGCATGACAGTATGCTAATTGACACGTAGACATGTGCCGTATTCGTAATAAATCCTATGTATTAGGGTGTATAAATAGTTCTAGAATATTTGAGTAATAAATCTTTACTGAATGTATCCTGAGAGAATTGCATTGTTTGCATCTGTAATGTTTTCGTGAAACGTATCATTTTTGCGCGTTAAAACTGTTGTTATTTTGAAACAAGTGAATAACGGAAATAAGACGTGCGTGTGTGTTTCTAGCCTAATACTAACGAAGAACGACATAGGTTTCCGCGTAATTGTGCCAAAAGCATGCGTTTTGATATGTTCGTCTTTTGATTTGTTTATGTCATGTAGACCGATGTTTAACGAATCTCTTAGTTTCAAAACTAAGGGTAAATATAGCTTCGTGAAGCTGTTGAATTCCTTAATGTTAAACTCCCGTCATCAACTTGTCACTTCGGTAATATTCTTGGGTATTTATCAATGTACTTACCCGAAAAGTACTTAATTAGTACTTGTAGTATTCACTTTTCAGGTTTAAGCTAAGATTCCGTTCTCTCTTCGTTATTTATCCAGTCGCCCCATTTACTACTGTGATTATTCGCATTGCGGTAAACTGTCCCCATATAATTGTTGTTATTATTATCCGTTCTGCAGTGATCCAAGTGTAATCAAAGCACGCGGAAATTTGGAAACAAAGAAGAAATCGAGCCAGAATGTAGCTACGAGGTATTAACTTGCATTGCTGGAAAGATAGCCCAGGCGTGTACACTAATAGGCAATGGTTCGCATTCTTAAATATAATTACATATTTTACGTATTTTATATACTCCTTCTCATGAATGGTTATTTATTCATTCGCTTATTTATTAAATTATATTACCAAAACGAAGCCCAGATACATCATGAAATGACTTTCTTGCTTGCAAGAAAGAAAAACATCTTCAATTGCCTTTTTATATATGTGTGGAGAAAGGAAAGTAACACGTTTGTATGTCTCCGCACATGTCCAATAATTTGATTTTCATTTTCAGTATTTGATCTTTATACCTAATAAACGAAAATATAGTATCCATAGCACATCTGCAATTGCCAGCATATATTTGTGGAGAAAGGAAAGTACCTTTGCTCTAAATCGCACCTTTGCATCTTTGTGCATTGTGTCCATAATGGACACTTCTTTCATTCAATCCCAACTCTTTTCTTTCCGTTTTCTGGCTTACTTAACAATCTGCCCATCAATCACAGTCTTCAATATTCTCAAGATAACTCAAAAGCAATGGACAATAATCGTCCCATGTTGCGAATATAAATTCATTAATGCCGTTGGCTCAACTTTAGAATTGTTGAAACTTAAATTTTCACATTGAGTAAAAACGGAATAAAAATCAGGTGCATTAAAACTTCCTGAATTAACTCTTAAGTCTCATGTTTATATTGTTTTGTTGGACGATTTTGACAAATGACTACTGCATATCAATTCGTTTGTCGATGCTATTTCAGGGATGCCATAATGCCATGGCATCTGCAGCCAGACACTCAAATGGCATCAATGATACCTTTAAAGAAATAACTTCCGATGTCATTTCACAGAGCCAAGGACAGTTTATGGCTAAAAATATTGGACGATTTATAGTCAAGAAAAATTTTGATGCAGCACTATAATTTAGCTATTCTGCTCTTCGGAATAATAAATCTGTCCACTGTAGGGACATCCCGAGTCTTGATGAAACAATACTGTCGTTCTGCCCCCTAATAGTTGTGGTAATTATGTGTTCTACAGCTTTACCTGAAATTAATGTCAATTAGATTATCCTGTAATTGCTGCGTACTTTCCTGTGCCAACTAAACAAAGAGTTATGTTCCCAACTTCACAATCTTTGTGTAACTTGGCTCCGCCAAATATTTGATTGCCCTGTGAGTTTGTGAAAGTGCAAGTCTCCCCTGTTCACATAGATATCGGAGTACTTGAAGTAAAAATGCTTGAAGTACAAATGATGGAATCCAAAATTAGATCCGTTTTTTTGTTATTTAAAGGAAGACAATTTCCATGGCTTGGCGGCGTCTACCTGATTATCAAAAAAACACGTCAAGAAATTGTCACACATGAATTCTTGCTCCTATCTACGGTGTTGACGTACAAGTGGGGTTGCCAGTCGGCACCATGAAAGGAAATGCGCATACAGACGACACCGGTTTTTCCCGGGAAAGCATATTTTGTCTGCCTTAAACAATGAGATTAAGAATTTTCCCTTTGTTCTTTCCTGAGGAGTTTTATGCAGGGGGTGGGTACCAAAGAGGACCTTTGGAGGAATTGGGAACCTTTGGGGATTCCTTTGTTTCCCTCCCCCAGCCGTACGTGCTTAAAAAGGATAAAGAAAATCATTTCATTTCAAGGAAAGCTTTCATCCATTTTCTCCCCTCATCCAACTTTGTAATCATCTCATCCGTGATCCATGGTTTCCTAGTCCTTTTAGCGTTAACGATTCCAATAGTGCCTTTTGCGGCTTTCAATAACCCTTTCATGATAGTTTCCCATTTTTCTTCGATAGTACTTAGCCTATACTATCCTCCATGATTTCCTCTACCGCCTGTTGTTACTCCTTCCTTTTCAAACCATTTACTGCTTCTACATTCCATTTTCTAACTTGCCGCCCCTGCCTTATGTTTTTGAAACGCGCGCTACATTTCATAACAACTAAATTGTAGTCACAGTCCACATCCGCCCCCGGGTAGCTGTGCGAATTAACACACTGTTCCTAAACCTGTGTCTTACCAGGATATAATCTAGCTGATAACTTTCTGAGGCACCTGGCATTTTCCATGTATACCTTCATCTTTTGTGGTGTCTAAACCAAGTGTTGGTGATGACTATCCCCTGTCTCCTTCAGAACTCCAGTGGTTTCTCACCATGGTCATGCCTCGTGCCTAAACCGTAGTCCCCCACCTCATCACTATCTCTTCCTTCGCCTACCGTTGCATTCAAATCCGCCATCACTATCAAATGTTTCCCTGCAGGAACAGACGCGATTATGCCCTCTAACTGATGGTATATCCTATCGACATCTTCTTCCTTATGGTTGCTCGGTGGCATGTATACCTGAATAATAACCAAGTTCGTCGGTTCTGCTTTTATCTCTATTAGCAATAATATATCCGTTACCTTATCTATGTCGACTACGCTTCTTCCTACCTCTTCATTTAATATTATGGCAACCCCTCATGGCATCTTGTCCCTGCCGCTGTATATTATTTTATAATTATCACTCCAGTAATCCCCGCTATCCTTCCATCTCACGTCACATAGACCTAAAATATCAATTCTTCCATTTTCCATCTCTCTTAATATTCTCCAGTTTACCCATCATAATCATTGTCCTAACATTCCACGTTCCTCCTGGCATGGGCTTGTGGAAGTATCATTCCCTCTCGAACACAAATTCGAAGGTTTTGGGTCTTTATATTAATCCAGTGTATTTTGAGGGGCGGAGGAAGTATGGAGACGTGTTCTAGTGTGTGCTATATGTCTACATGGCGAGATTAAACAGTGTGCTGTTATCAAATTTTTGCCTTCGCCTCCTCATCGTCCGAGTAGTAGTAGTTTTGAGGGGAGGCGACCGACAGCTAAGGTCATTTGCGCCATAGGGGAAGGACAGGAAAGGATGAAGGGTGGAGAGAAACCCGGCGTCGGCATTAGCCTACTCTTTACGAAAGGCGCCAAGGGGTCCGCGGCTTAACGTCCCATCCGACGGACGGCGTACTCACTCAAAGTGCCCTCCACAAAGCACCTCAAGTAGGGATCGAGATACCTCTGAAAAATATTCAACACTGCCGGGATTTGAACCCGCGCCCTCAGGGTGGGAAGCCAGTACGTTAACCCCCGCACCATCTCGATCCCCTCCTCATCGTCCGAGGTGTATTGATTACCCTTTGAGGTGTCTTTTGAGTTGAGAGGGAAAAAAACTAGAATTGCATGGCACAAGATCGAATAAGGGATCAAGGAGGATTTTGTTTCTTCTCTTTAAGTGAACCCATCGTGAACACAGATTTTACAATGTCCCAAATTTTCAATTATGAAGCCGACACGTACAACAGTATTTGTATTCTAAAAATATGGTTTGCGATATATGCTTTTGATATCAGTGATTCGCGTTTGGTCATTTTCAATCAAATCTTCAATGACGAGTTTGCAATGTTTATATTGCCTGTGGGTCAGTTATCGGAGGTCCGCTGCCGGTTTCATTGACCAATTATTGGCTTTTCCAGGCTCACAACCACGAAATTTTACCACCCATCCATTAACAGGAGCTCTACATACAGCATCATCATCGTAATGAACAGCCTTTTAAAACGACGGTTGAATCTCAGTAGGAGTCACTTCTATAAGTTGCGCTGTTTAAATTCGCCATGCTGACATAGAGCAGGAACACGTCCCCTCGTCTCACCTATGGCCAGCATTGTTTCCATAAAGGGCCCTTAACCGATGATAAACCTCAATAGGAATCACTTTTCCAGCAGTTGAAAGTTTTACCAGAGCAAGGTTTAAATCGTGTTGACATAGCGCTAGAACAAATCTCCAAACTTCTGCTTCTCAAAATACACTTGATTAACGTGACAACCTCAAACCTGTGCAAATGTGTTAGAGGGGGAATGTTACTTCCACATGCCGCCAGACCAGGAGTGCTCCTGGAAGTCATTGTGTTTGTAGTACTAGGACACGTCTCTATACTTCCGCTTCTCAGAATACACTGGGTGAATGAAACGATTTAAAACTTGCGCATGCGTGTAGTGGAATAATGTTACTTTCACATGCCGAGACTAGGAGTGCTTCTGAAAGTCATTTTGTTCGTAGTACTAGGACACGTCTCCAAACTTCCGCTTCTCAAAATACCTTGGATGAATAAAACGATATCAGAACTGCGCATGCGTGTTGGAGGGTAATGTTACTTCCATATGCCAAGACAAAAAGTGCTTCTGAAGGACATTTTCTTTGCATTACAAGAACATGTCTCCATACTTCCCCTCCTCAGAATACACTGGTTGAATATAAATTACAACGACCTCAAACCTGGGCTGGCGTGTTTGGGCGAATGATACTTTCTGGTGCCCAGATCAGGAGTTATTCTAACCGTCATGTTTTTGTAATACTACAACCAGTCTCCATACTTCTGCTTCTCAAAAAACACTGGATGAATACTGCATAGACCTCAAATCTGCGCATGCGTAATGTGTGGGAATGTTACTTCCACGATTGAAGACCAAGAGTGCATCTACAGGTCATTCATTTTCCAGAATTAGAACACGTCTCCATACTTCCGCTTCTCAAAACCATCTGTAAGTATGCAACGACCTCAACCCTGGGCATGCGTGTTGGAGAGGAATGTTAATTCCATATGCCAAGACTAAAAGTGATTCTGAAGGGCATTTTGCTTGTAGTACTAGAACACATCTCCAAACTTCCGCTTCTCAAAATACACCAAATGAACGCAACGCTCTCATACCTTCGCATGCCTCGGAATGTTACTTCCAAGAGCCTAGAGACCAGGATTGCTTATGGAGGTCATTTTATTTTTTTACACTAGAACATGTCTCCATACTTCATCCGCTTCTCGAAATACACTGTATGAATAGTTTAACGACCTCACTCCTTAGCATGCCTGTTGAGAGGTAATGCAGCTTCCACATGTCTACTGACCAGGAGTGCTTCTAGAGGTAATTTTGTTTGCATAGTCTACAAGCACGTGTGTGGATTTTGGTTTTCAGCCAAACCTCGTGCCTTCAATATTTATTTTTTTATATAATTCTTTACACAGACGATTAATTCAGAATTTAAATAAAATAGGAAACTGGGCATTGAGAGGATGTGTAAAATCCCAGATATTATGAATAAAAAAGGGATTGGACCGAGGAGCTGGAAGTGATTGAATCATCATATAAAGTGACCACTATTCTCATGCATAATGTGATAGCGTGACTTAGTGATTACCGTACCCATCATTCAAAATACCGCCAGGTTAGTATATGGTTGCGATTTTAGGACTTCATACAACTGTAAGTAGTTATTAATATTATGTAGGAACGAATGATACAGTTTTGGTTTCATTTCATTAAGAATACGATGAAAATTTATTTAAACATTAATTAATAGGACTTGTATCATGTCAAATTTCAGGAACTCTAACATTTCTTCCTGTTGAATGTTAGTTAATGTGACACATTTAGATATAACTGTCTACTGAGCTGTGTGTTCAGAAAATAACGGGAAATGTTTTTTTTTTCGCGGATTTGGACAGTCTGATAGTCAAGATTTTGTTTTTATTATGTTGGTATGCAAGCCCCTTTAAGAATGATGACATTTTCACCCGTGTTCAATTGTTTAATATTTGTCTATGTGGCAGACGCTAAGGTAGGACGGACGGTGAGATATTTATTTTTATTAATATAACGATTGTACGGAAAGTTTTACACGAGCGGCACAGTAATGGGCAAAAGGCTGGTCGAATGAAAGGTTGTGGGAATTGGCGTGTGAAGGGATAGGAAGAGAAGAGAGTGAGGCAGAATTGCAGGAGTACCGGTGATTATTCATTCGAATAGGTAAGGGGGTAATGCATTTGCCTCTGTCAAAGGAAGTGCAATGTTTGCATGAAGAAAGATAAATTATGTTTTTTGATAGGCAATTAGTGTGGGAACGTGGTGAGAGGGCAATGAGAGAATGTAGGGAGTGGGGAGTAGACCTAATAAGAAGACAGGTTTAACATCGGGGATGGTTGCAAGTAGGGGAAATATCAGGAAATTTGTCACGGGGGGGGGTGCCGAAGGGTTGGTGGATCTAAGAAGGTTTTTGAGATTGGCGGGTCGTCTGTTTGCATGACATGGGCATTGGGGTAGTGAGGATGAGTTCGCGTCATTGTCATGTCAAATAGGAGATAGTTCTTCAAGAAAGGTTTTCAGTCTGTGTGATCCGGGGCAATAGGTGGCGCAAAGGTTGAGTCTTGCGTCAGATGTGAGCTTGTTATTGTGTGGTGTGTGTGGTCGGGTGGAGTGGTGCATTTTATTTTTTCAGCGTTTCTGGTTAACTGTATTTGAGGAGTGCAAGATGTAGATTGTCAAGGTATTTGTTGAGAGTGGCTGTTGTGTCGCCAACCACGCGACATTATTCTGGTGTCAGGTGTAGGATCGCAAAGAAATTTTGAGTCTCGAACCCGTAACCTAAAACATAATCCCCCAAGTGGTTCATTAACATTCCAAGATAATTTTTCAATTCCTCATCAAAATACTGGAATCTTATCCACTGATAATTTTGTTTTTTCCATTTTGTGTATGTTAGTTGAACTTATTGCTCTGGCTAATCTAGTGTAACCTGCATTCATTTTCATATTTCTGTGTCGCGTGCTACTGTTTACCGTCATGGCTATGCCTAGTTATTCCCCGCTAAACCATTTCTCTCCCCATTTTGAGTCGACTTTACTAAGGGGTTCCACTACCCAAAATGATTTCGATCCTACTGTGCACTCCATTGAGCCTGCCACCGCAGCCTCTCCTACAGGGAATAATCCATTCACAAGCAACACATTGGGGAACCATGTCTATTTCATTCTGAACTTTAGCGGTGACGATGATGTGACGGTCGAAAAATTTTTAGAATGCTTAAAAATCACGAGGCACCTTAGCTCTTGGAATAAAACTTATGCTCTTTGCGTAACCCGTTTACACCTGCATGGGCCGGCGGCAGAATATGCTTTGGCCAATCCTCACATTCTAGAGTGTCTGAAAAGTTTTTCCAGAAACCCACGTAATAAGTTCTTAGCTCGCGTTTCCCTCCTCTCCCTAGAACGGATGTTTTCAAATTGCGTTCAACTACTGGCGTCAGCAAAAGTTAATACAGTGCAGAACTCAAGAAGCGCTCGCTTTTTGCCCCAAAATAACTCTGCCGGTAGTAAACCCGCCTCGTACGAAGCTCCTATGCGGCCGAATGCTACAGCTAACACCTCAAATACCGGATACGCTGCAAAATGCTTTTCCTGTGGGTGTGCGGGCCACATAGCTCGCGATTGTCGCTCTAAAACTCGAGCTTGTTTTAACTGCGGAGCAAGGAGACATATTTCCCGAGACTGTCCCCCGCTATGCATCGGAATATGTAAGGAAGTTGGCCACCTTCCAATTAATTGTCCAGAGCGCTCAAACCGAATGGCCACGGGAAACGGGATGACCCCGACCAGCGGGTTGGGGAAGACCTCATCCTATCCATCACTCCAGTGAAAGGAATGACGATTAGCGTGCAGATTATAGGAAAATTACGTCACTTCCTTGTAGACACAGGCGCGGCGGTCACGATACTTCACGAAAGAGTGTTCCTTTTAGATACATTAGGAATAGCCCCGTACGACCGCGCGTGAGTGAGAAGCGCCTCAGGTCATGTATTGATGACAAACGGTCAGAGTGGCGTACCTTTCTGTATAGACAATCGTGTTTACCCTCATGATGCTTTGGTAATAAATCTAGGGGACACACTCAATGAAGGCATATTTGGCTTGGATTTTATGAAAAAGTATCGTAGTTAGATTTATTTGAGAACAAGACCATTAAATTTGAACCTGACCACATGATGTCTTTAGAATCTGTTTGCAGTAAAGGTGAGGAAGTAGATTTCATTTCGTGCGAGAATCCCCCATTAGGACCCTGCGAAGAGGCCGACACGGTGCAACACTGTTTCATAAACTGAATGACCTCGTGGAGAAAGGCGATGGGACGGGTTCAAGGAGTTCCCATTAGTCCGGCTACTTTTACGATGAGGAAAATGTGCTATAGAAAGTTGACCCTTCGGAGATTGAACCAATTTTTATAATATGTGCACCCAAAAATATGCGGAAATTCATTTTGACTCGTTGCCACGATAATTTCCTATCAGGAATCATCGCGGAATCGAGAAAATGGTGGAAATCGTCCAGCGACACTTCAACTGGAAAGGCTGTTATTCGGACACCCTCCAGTACGTTCAGCATTGCATCGAATGCCAAAAGAGCAAATTACGCGTGAATAATATTCCATTACAGCCAGTGGTTGAAGCCGCCTACCCAATTGAGTAATTAGTTTTGGATATTGTTGGACCACTACCCCTATCCCTCCGAGTTAACCGATATCATTTAACTCGCCAAGATTATTTCACAAGATATCATGAAGCCTTTACCATTCCAGATCAATCGGCCAAAACAGTAGCTGGATTTTTTGTCGAGCACATAATTTGCCGTCACGGTGTGCTTAAATATTTACTGGCAGACAGAGGTGCAAACTTCACTTCAGAACTAAGGAAAAACGTTTGCAGGGAACTGAAAATAAAATCTATCTTCACTTCTCTCCATATAACCCCGCCTCAAATGGTCGTCTAGGGCATGCACACCATTCCTTTGCTTCCGTGACTCCCCATTATGCAGCCCAAGACCACTCTGATTGGGACGAACAACTGGGCTTTGCATTGCTCACTTATCGAGACAGCAAGCACCAAGCAAGCACCAAGTGGTCAAGCACGGAAGTTAGTTTCCCGGTGGAGAGGACCCTCCAGAACAGTTAAAGTTAGAAGCTCGGTTACCGCAGACATAGAGGACCTGAAAGACGGAAGAAGTCTCCTAGCTCATATGCGTAACCTTTTACCCTCACCGCTAGATAATCCCTTACCCCTGTTTTTAGGTGGCGGCATGGCATGGAAGCCCTACAACTACAGACCATGCACGAGCCCTCGAAGCAACCGAACCCAAATACAAATTCTCAGTCGTTTCCTCCTCTCCATAACCCATGGCAAAACCATGAAACCGAAATCGTGGAGACCCCTCAATCATCTCTTAACTCTCCCCCAACCTCCGATCAACACCCTCCGCCACCCTCTGGACAACACTCTCCCTCAATCAATGACCAATCATCAACCGCAAATATAAGAACTGCTCTATTGAGCATAATTACGAAACTTCTCTCTCCTACTGACAATAAAACCCTTATTAGCATCATCACCAATGACCTTATACCAGCCCTTCTTCAACTTGTAAATGGTGCCTAATTCACAAATAAACAACCACTTCCTTAAAGTTTTACAATGGAACATAAATGGCATAAAAAACAAAAAACAAAAGCTTGAAAAACCACTTCAACACGAAGGCGAGCCCTTCATAAGCTCCTATTTACCAAAAATATCGCAATTCACTCACCGCCTTTACCTACCCCCTTCCATCATCACCCCCACTCCTCCGATATCCTGGATGTAGTTCTATTATCCGCAGATATCGCATTCCAAATCCTTAACCTAGATAATTCAGCCTCGGACCACTGCCCCATATTTTACTGTATTCCTACCCTCCTTCATACAACCAGAACCAACTAGAAGAGTTAATTGGAAACTATTTAAAGAAAACTGCTTGGCCATTAACCTTGTCCCATCTCCTGCTAGCACTCCAGACAGCATAGAGAAAGCGGCTCAAGATTTCACAAGCACCTTAACCAAAATCATTCATCGCTCTTGCTACCCTCCTTATCCGGCCTCCATCGCTGGTGCCACACTACCTCTGGATATATTGCGCCTAATTTCACTTAGAAACAAGGCCAGAGTCCTCTGGCAACGCACTCATCTCTGCCAAGATAAAATCGGCTTCATTGCACTTCGAAACCTTGTAACATACAAAACTAGAAAACATTGGGAAAAAACTTGGCATGAGAAAATAAGTTCACTCTCACATAAGGATAATTCAGTATGGACCCTAGCCCACTGTCTGCAAAGGAAAAAGGTACCCACCCCGCCAATACCACATAATGGGAGAGCACTATACGATGACTGCTACAAAGCAAATACCTCTGCCGACTCCTTCGAATGCATTTTTAAAAACAATAATACATCCTTGTTGGATTCAGAAGCGTTGATCAGCGTCTCTGGCCTGTCACTTTGCCCATTCCACATATTCCTGGAAATTACTCCTTAAGAACTTTACTCCATTATGTCCCACTCCAAAACCAAATCATCACCGGGACCCGATCAAATCTCCTACCTTCACCTGAAAAACCTTCCTAAATCTTTTATCAAACACCTACTCTCTATCCTCAATGCCTGTCTTTCCCAATCGTACTTCCCAAAGGCATTGAAACCAGCTAAGATAATACTCCTTCCAAAACCCGATAAAAATCCTTCTTATATCCTGAACTATAGACCCAGTGGCCTGCTCCCCTGAATGGGCAAACTTCTAGAAAAATGCATCTTAAACAGGCTACAAGAAGAAATCTCGGCCATAGACTTGATCAGACCTGAGCAAACTGGCTTCCGCCGTCGCCATTCCATTACTCAGCAAATAACAAGATTGGTTGAACAGATCACTTTCGGCTTCAACATCCACAAGCACACCCAAGTAGTCTTCCTTGATATCCAAAGAGCTTTAACAAGGTCTGGCAAACTGGTTTAATACATAAACTGCTTAAAACTGGCATATCAGTATACCTAAATAAGACCATCCCCTCCTTTCTTTCAAACCGCACATTCTTTTTAGCCCTTAACAATGCCAAATCAACTACCCGGTCCATATCCGCAGGCTTTCCTCAAGGATCAATTTTGTCACTCGTTTTATTCAACCGTTACATTAACCACCTCCCCTCCATCCAAAAAGCTACCTCTATGCGGATGACTCAGCTATAGCGTCAACTTCCTTTGACCCAAATATTGCCGCAAAAAATGTCCAAGAACACCTTAAGAGCATAGCAGAGTGGATGACTGATTGGAAACTAACCATAAACACCACAAAATGCGTAAACGTAAACTACGCCAGAAAATGGAAGAAACATCACATCACTCCTATCCACTATGGCAGGGAAATAATCCCCCAGGCATCATCGGCTAAATTTCTTGGTGTACAAATGGACAGTAAACTCAGTTGGCAAGCACACACTCAATATGCACTCGACAAGGCCAATTCAGCCGCTTTCTTATTTTTTCCCCTCATAAAATGCACCAGTCCCCTTTGTCTTCTCACCAAGGTACTGTTATTTAAATCTATGATACCCCCTATCTGAAGGCTACCCAGCCTGGGGTTCAATAGCCGCAACCAAATTGAATAAATTGACACGCTTCCAAAATAATACTCTACGAACCCTTGCCAACGATGCCTGGTTTGTAAGAAACTCAGATATTCACATGGATCTAAAAATACCGGACCTTCCAACATATCTAAGCGACCTAGCCACGTCATTTCAACAAGCAATAGGAAATACTGGTAACCCATTATTAGAACCTTTATGGGATTACCCTGATAATCCCCATTTCAGATACAATTGTGCTAAAGCAAGCATAAATGGGCAGTCATAATCTCCAAATATAATACTGTCACAAACTGCACTAAAATATACTCACTAGCTTAACTTCGCCCATGAACCACTTATATCCTATGACCATTGATCATCATAGCTGGATTTTGGTATAAGATGCACCTAACGGCGCAGTCCATAAGCATCGATTGGTCGGTCGGTAGCAGGACCCCCATGCTTCTTTTGCATCAACAACGCACCAATGAAAAAACGTGGAAAAAGTGAAAGAAATTGTGTTTACAATTTAATCAGCATAATCAATATATTCAGAGAGAAAACGATTGAGAATGTATGGCAATTTGCAATTGGCACATTCTAATTAAATTATTTTTATATAGAATGTTTTGTGTATTAAAAGCGAGAGAAACAGCAACTCTTCTTCATAATTTTTGAAATTTGAATTACAAACAAAGCGGCAAATGAAAGTTGCTCAGGATCAGTCACACGCAAATGAAGTCATCGACGATTTAGAATTATTAATTCCTGTTGAAAAACAGGATGACGAAACAACATGGGGATTAAAATGAAATGACGTAGAAACTTAAGGCATGATTTACGAATTCTTTTAACCATATTTTTAAAACACACGAAAATCTCCTCCCGTTCATAAAATCACATGTCTGTTCTTAGCGGCTGTGACATGCTTGGAAATGGCAAGAATGATCAATGCAAAACAACATACTAATTTCATTAGTGCTAATTCCTAATTTCATTAATAGTATTTATACACTACCAATCTATAAAACTTGATTTTTTTTAAACAAAAGAATCAGTACAGTGGTCAGCATATAAATTGATTTCCACAGATATTATTTCAATTGAGTAATCATCAATTATTGCCCGAAAGCATTGAAGAATTCCAGCAGTTTCATCAATCTCTAATTGAACAGGAGGGGAAGCAGTCAAAGGAAATCTTGGAAGTAGTGATTAGTGATGTTGCTGGGAATCCATCGGACACCACAACACTCACGCATCAAGCAATTGGGCAATCAAACCTGCTTCATAAATCAGGGAAAATATGTCCGTTTCTGGTTGTTTTATTCTGAGGTAATGAAGATTAATATTTAATATGTTTGTTTTAATTTGAGTTTATAAATTGTCCAAAATTAAATGACAATGAATGCATAAATGAATTAATAACTGTTTAAATGAGTCTTCCATTAAATTCGTTTGATATTTTATAATTTTTGAAAACAAACTTTATAATTCAAGGAGACTTCTCATCGTCTTAAACTGTTCCAATATTTCATAGAAATCTGTTTTGATTTATTCTGAATTTTTTATGAAAATAAAGCCTATAAAAATAAATAAAGTATACTCAATGAACCTGTATGGAATCAGTCATTATTAATTGGCTTTCAAATCGCGTGCATTTAAAACAATTGACTTTTATATGTCATGCTTATATTCTAAAATAAATGGCATTTCTAAGCCAATAGATGCCAATCAAATATAATGAAGATGAAGAAATGAATTCATTTTACAAACACTGTAATTAAAAAGGAGTGCTTCATAATATGGGATTAGTGGCACCCAATTGGGTAATTGCAAAATGGCTGTGGAAATAACTTAAGAAGCCCTATCTTCTACCGAGCGTGTATTAAATACAGTTTATTTTATGTTTAATATTTCAATATTGAATCTTTCAATAAATTGTATTTTAAAAATCCACTTTGAATAATTTGGTCTCAATGTATTGGTTGATCATGGAATACATTATTAAGTATTATTTTCAATTTATATTGACACTGTTTACAGCTGTAGGTTGGCACTTGATTCCTGTTCAATTCCATCCAAAACATAGACCATAATTACTTCAAAAAGGAGTATTAACATATATATTTTCTACGCTTAGATGGATACTCCAGTCAATTCAAGCAGAGTTTATGATCAGAACAAATTAAAAGACAACTATCTCAGCAGCTGGTAATCTTGTCGTGAATGTAATTTGATGTTCTCCAGAAATTAAAAGGTATATGTTTCATAAAAGATCTCACCAGTCCATTCTTTCCATGTGTGGCGTAAATAGGAAGAAGTTCAAATATCCATAAATAACCTTAAAATAGACAATGAGACAGTTCACCTCAAAGAGGAGATGTATTCTTCCAAAGAGTGCAATACAACTTTTGGCTACGGTAGATCCTTTTATGTCACCCATTAATTCACAATGCAATCAAATAATTTGTGCGTTCTGAATCTGAGAATGAATACCATAAAGCCTTAATGAACGTGTATTGTGTATTTCTGAAGGTAAGCACAGTATGCTCAAAGGCATTAGCGATAAGTGAAATTTAAAATGTGACAGAACAATCTAATACATTACTTGAGAATTAAGTATGTTTAGTTTGAACATTTGGTGACGACGTCACCATGGCAATAGCTACAAAGAAGTGAAGAACGAAAGGTTTCAAATTGGAGTTCGGATCCAGTCTTATTTCATTAATGAAATACAGTATGCTCTTTACAGTTATATGCTCTTAATATTCTCGTTTATAATGTAAAAATAGTAAAACAATATTGTTTGAGAAAATATTTGATTTTAAAATTATTTCTATTCGGTTTAAATCATTAGAAGTCAGATTAATTAATATTTCAAACAACAGAGCTCATTATACTTGAACGAAATTCTAGATGGTAACTTTGTAAAAATTTATACCTATTGTCGCAAGTATGCGACATGGTACTCCTTCCCTGGCTCCTGCGAATGTCCCACGTGACCAAAGACAATGTTTCAAAAGTATTCCTCCCCTGACTCCTAAATTGGGTATAAAAGCCCTGATCGCCGGGCAAAAAGCAGTCAGTTGGTTATCTGGCGGTGACCGGTAGGGCACGATGATTCGGCTATGTTGCGCTTGTCGCGACAGTGTGTCCTATTCCTGACTAAACTTAAAATCCTACTAAAGTAAGACTGGTTCCCCCGGTGCAAGTAGGGACACCGAAGGATAGATAATCACGGCGCACGCGTTTGCTTTCGCTGCGGTAAAACCGGTCACATTGGTCGAGCGTGTAGAGAGAGGGAGAGGGGAACGAGGCCGTCTTTGTGTTTAAATTGTGGAAATGAAAATCATATGGCTAAAGATTGCCCGCTCTTGAAATGCGGCATTTGTCAAAGGACTGGCCATCTTCCCAGACGCTGCCCGAGGCGCGAAAATCCCTTCGTGGCGGGAAACGCCGATCTCCCGGCTGGGAGGTGGGGACAGATTTAATTCTAGTGGTAACTCAAGAAGCAGGATGGACAATATTAGTTAATAATTTTAGGAAAGAAAACAATTTTCTAGTGGAAACGAGAGCAGCCGTTACCATCATTGATAGTAAAAAATTTCCTTTTGGCCAATTAAGGAATTCTGATTACAATTCTCGGGTGCGAAGCGCGTCAGGTCATCCCTTGCCAATCATCGGAGAGAGTTCGTGCAATTTTTGATTGATCATAAATTATATCCCCATGACATCTTAGTAGTGGATTTGGGGGAAACGAACTATGACGGTCTTCTAGGCCTTGATTTTATGAATTCCAAAGAAACTGCGGGAGATGCCGCAACAGTAACTTTTAACGGAGTCATCCGCTAATGTGCATTTCAATGCAACAATTTCAGAGTGTAAAAATCATTCGCCTTGACTGGGATTCGAACCCAGATCCCTCAATATCCGGTCGAGTCCTGTTGTTCCCTTAAAAGCCCCAAAATTTCAGAGTTTAAGAGGACGCCTCGGTAGCTTAAGTGGCTAAAGCACTCAACCGGATATTGCGGGATCTGGGTTTGAATCCCAGTCAAGGCGAATGATTTAAACGCTCTGAAATTGTTGCCTTGATTTTATGGTTTGTTACGGGAAAAGTATATCGTTCAATAAACGGAAAATAAGAATGGGTGAGGGACACGAGACATACCTTAAATCTAATTGCGTAACATCGCAGATGAACGAGCCCATAGGCGCCCATGAAATTGGAGTTTCCGAAGAGGTCAAGGCGTTTGATTCTTTCATTTATGGTATAATTAATGGCAATGATTCGCAAATGGCCACGTATAATTTAGCATCCCTTGAGGAAAAAACGATAAGCGACACTAAAAACCAAAGTGCTTTTCCGGCAGAGATAATGAAATGTAACTCGCGAATAAACGGCAGTATGGAGGGAATTTGTTTTGAAGTAACGACGGAGGAATCGACAGAAGGGAATAAGGATAACGGATCTCTAAATAAGGATTCACAGAAATTAGCAGGGGTGGCGAAGGCCGAAAGAGTCATAGAGAGGTTGCCACCCGCGTCGCAAGCAAGCTGCACCGCTGGGGACGAAGTTAATGGCGATGTCTTCGAGGTTTCCACCGACTCCCGGTTTGGGATAAAGAAGTCGGGTGATGATTGTGTTTTTTCGCCAGTAAGAGAGGATAGATGTGTTGTCCCCTTGTGCGATGGCAAAGTTCGCGAAACTCAGACCGGCGCTAGTAATGGGGTTGGCCGATCGAGCAAAATTGTATCAGAGGAATCTATTAGAGTACCGCCGTTATCCGTTGTGTTGTCGAAGATAAAGAGTCAGATGGTTGAAGGCAAAGAAGTGCGAGTCATTTGAAGCGAGAGAGATTTATTTATTCTGCCGAGCATTGCTTCGGTGTCACCTGAAGGCAATGTCCCCATATTACTTTGTAACATTCGTAGCAGCGAACAAAAGGTAAAAAGGGGCTATGTAGTTGAGGTGGCGCCATTCCGGGAGGAAGTTCGGGCACCCCTCACTAACTGGGTAGACGCTGAGGACGAAAACTTCTGGCCAGATCCTTCCGCGCGTAGGGGCACGTGTCCGCTCTCTAAACATCATTCTTTAGGGAACCCGAGACGAAGAGGCAGTTAATCCGCGTCCGAGAGTTAGGCCCTGATCGCGTGAAGGGGGTTGGACCGGCGCAATAAGAACGCACTGCGTCAATCGCTCGAATCAGTGAGAGTGCCCGGCTGGGATATTATGTCACCCCATGCCTTTTCGAGGCACTACCCTCTCGGCGGTAGATGGAGTTGAAATCTCCGCCCAATAGGGCCCTCCCCAAGAAAGAATACTAATAGGGGAGAAGGAGTTCATTGAAATATGTTTCGCGCTCGGCCCTCGCGCGCTCACCGGAGGGAGCGTAAAGGTTCGTGATATGGATACCATTCACGATAGCGAACGTTTTTCGGTCTGATGCGTGGCGGCGAACATGAGAGAACGAAATGCCATTTCGGACTAGGGTGGTGGTGCCAGAATGACTTTCGGCGAAATTGCCGAAAGCCTGAAAGATGTTTGTATCCCAGAGTATGTCCTCTTTTACCTCTTGAAGGAGGATTATATCAGCCCTGAGATCGCGGAGAAAACGTTGGACTGCACTTTTTAAAGCGCTATAAACACCAGCAATATTAAGCGAAATAATATTAATTGGTGGAATGAGAGGACAGCTATGGGCACCGGACATCACTTACCAGAGTCCTGGTCTTGGCTTACGTCGCCTCGGTCGCCGCTCGAGCCCAGGCAACAACAGCTTCGCCGCATCCCGGGACGCTTCGTCCGACGGGCCGACGATCGAGGCCTCGAGTTGTCACTGCATACCTCCCCCTCGACCTCGTCCGAAGAAGAAGACCCAGCCGTGGTCTCTACGAAGAGCGGGTTACTCGGCAGCGTTCAACGGGGGGCCTTCTTTTAGGCAGCACAGCTGGTGACCGGCCCAACCCAGGAGGTGGCCTCGGGGGGGCCGGGAGCGGACTGGAGGTCATCTGCCGAAGGGGCTCCGTCGGGAGAAATCGGAGGAGATCGATCGACATGGTCCACCTCTAGAGGAGCCCTGGGAATATTCCCTACACCTTGGCTTTCCTCCACCTTGGCCTTCTTGGTTGCAACGGGCGCAGGTGCGGCGCTGACCCTCGTAGATGATGATGGCCCGGTTGCCGCCAATGTGGAGGTACGACGGGATATTTCTTTCCACCGTCATCCGCACCACTGTCGTACCTGTCAGCACGCGCGCCATTTTGTCGCCCTCCCACCTATTCTCCCACGAGCGATGGATTTTTCCAAAACGTTGAAGCTCACTTGTTATATCTTCCAATGGGGTCTCCACGGGAAGACGAAGAACCCCGACATTACAAAAGCTACCGAAGGTCTCGTCAATGGTAATCGTCGTCCTCGGATCGTTAGGGATGGAAACGGTAGCTTTCGTGGGATATAATATAGAATCCTCTTCATAGTAGCTTCAGTTGCCAACTTCAGGAATACCAAATGGCGGTTATATCCAAATTAGATATCCACAATCTCTTCCGGTGTGAGGCCCAGTGACTCTAGTGTAAGGAGGTGGACCTCCAACGGAGCAGGGGGCTTCGCCTTATCGTCAATTTGCAGGGCGAGCGTGTCCACGTGATGTACGACCATTTTGAAACAAATCAAATTGAGCACGCCAGCGCGAAAAAAGGGAGAGCGCACCGAAAGCACTCCAAGAAAGAAATAAACACTCGTGCGCACTCCCTCCCCGCTACACGCAACCGTTGGTAGCAAATAAAAATGAGCCTAAGCTCTACACCAAGAGTCAAGGCCAGTCTTGATCCAGTAAACAGAACGAAAGCACGGCCTTCCCGGCAGCAGAAGTCGAGAGTCAAACCGCACGCTTCTTGATGAACTAGGCGGTCAACCGCCGCTCGACACAAAACACGATCGGATCCTCGACTTCCGAGAGAGTCCGGCAGCGCCGCTCTCCGAATCCCGGCGGCCGAAGCCTCGGACGCCGGCGAAATTGAGACACTCGGTGAACACAGGCAGGACATGCCTGTGCTCTGCTATCGAGGCCTCCTCTTAAACTCAGAAATTTTGAGGGTTTTAAAGGAACAAGATGTTGTGACGAAATACCGTATATACAATGCCACAGGTATTCGTAGTCGTGTGCGGGATGCGCCACACGGTTAAAGAGCCAACTTTAAAACACTTATCTGTTTACACCTTGACAAATTGCAAATAAACTGCGGGAGATGCCGGATGTGTCCGTTAAAAGTTAGTGTTGCGGCATCTCCCGCAGATTCTTTGTCTCGTTTCGACTTTCAAATCATAGCGTAAAAGCAGTGAGGCGACATATTTTGTCGTCGCGTTCATAGTTTTTTTTTGATATTTTGATCTTTCTCATCTTTGGAATTGATTTCAATCGCCTGGCTCTAATCTTCTGCATACTTACGGTAGATATAGTCAAAAGCATTTATGATTCAATGCATTCATTGGTCGTTACTATCAATTATTTACCGCATGAATGGAGACTAATTTTTTTGCAAAATATAATTGAAATGGGTTCTTAACCCCTTAACATTTTCATTTTATAAATAAATATTCACATAACTTAAGACTGCTATTTTTTCATATTTATAATCACAGGTATGTGAAGCTATCTCTAAAATGACGATAAGTGCAGATGAAATGGAAATTATAAAATAGAAAGGACCGATATATTATTCAACTAGTAAAGTATTCCTGTTGGAAATATATATATATATATATATATACATATATATATATATATATATATATATATATATATATATATATATATATATATATATATACATATATATATATATATATATATATATATATATATATATATATATATATATATATATATATATATATATAACCCTCCCCGGACTACAGCCTTGAGGTGGTGGAATGGCTTGTGCGTTCCGATGACCCCTAGAGCTGTGCTGGCGGGAGTAATAATAATTGCTCCTGGTAGGGTCACCAATGCCAGATAGGTCGAAGGTTAGGAGCCAAACGAAAGGTAGTCCACGCAGCGTCTGTTCCTCAGTGAGGCGGCTGCAATGGCGTCTGACCCCAGTGGGGCGGCCAGTAAGTGATGGTGTCACGTTAAAAACACTATTGAGGAAGGCAACGGGAAACTACCTCAATTACCATTCCAAAGATTCACATGATGGACTATACAAAGATTTTGAGTCCTGGCAACTACGAGGCTCGGCCCAATCGGCGTGTATCGTACCCGGCAGCGGGGGAGGCACTACTTTTTTGACCGTGTTGGTCCAAAACACTACCGAGGTATGTAAACTGTTCTACCTGCTCTAGTTTTTGCCCTCCTATTTTAATGTTTAGCTTATTATTTTTCTTTCTAGACAATCGCATAACCCTTGTTTCATCAATATTGATTCCCATCCCATACCGGTCGCACTGGATTTCCAAAGCAACAAACAACGCTTGCAATCCCTTGGCTGACTGACAAACCAAAGCTTGGTCATCAGCAAACCCAACTTATTCCACGAATTCCCCGCCCACCCTCATTCCCACCTCCAGCTCCTTCCATGCCTCCCCAATCACCTTCTCTGCATACAGGTTGAACAGCAATGGCGATAATGGGCAACCCTGTCCCACACCTCTTCCTAACACTGTACATCTGAACCCCCCACTCCCCACCTGCACCTGAGCAGTCCGCGATATGCACAGGCTGCGGGCCAGCCTCCCCTCCCTCCAATCTATTCCTATTTTCTGCAATATACTCATTAGTTTTTCCAAATTCACTCTATCAAACGCTTTTTCGAAATCTACGAAACAGGCAAATACATCCTGGTTGTGTTCTATATTCCTCTCAATTAATAATCTCATTACTGCAATGACATCACGCGTACCTCTCCCCTTCCTAAACCCAAACTGATCATCCCCTGAGTAATCATTTGCCCTACTCTCTATCCTTTTGTTTATGATCCTGAGAACAACTTTAGCTTCATGGGATATCAATCCTATCATCCTGTAGTCCTCACATGTCCTGTAGCCTTTACCTTTTTTTGGAATAGGAACTAAAACTGATCTCACAAAGTCTTCCTGCCAGATTCCTTCCTCATAAATACTCCGAATCACCCCATATAGTCTCTTCCTCCTAAACTTTCCTAAACATTTCAATAGTTCCGCGGGAATGTTATCCACCCCCACGGCCTTATTTAGTTTCATCTCCCTTAATGCCCTTTCCATCTGATTGTCTAGTATTCCTTGACCTAAGCTATCTTCCTCTACGTCATGTTACTTTTCAATGTCTAACTTTTTGGTCGAAGTTCTTTACTATTCACTTCTTCTATGTACTCCTTCCATCTCTCTTGGATCTTTCCTGCGTGAACTATTACCTTACCCGCCTTATCTCTAACTGTTAGTATAGATCTCCCTTTCTTACTTCCCGATAAAGCTTTAACCTTGCTGTACAGCGCACCAATTTCACCTTTCCTCTGTAGGCTTTCCATATCCTCGCACTGCGCCTTCCATCATGCTTCTTTTGCTTTTTTTGTTGCCCGCCTCAATTTATTGTTTAATTCTTTGTACTTTATTTTGCCTAATTCTGTATTTACATTCTTCCATTTCCGCCGCTCATCCATCTTTGTAATCTTCTCATCCGTGATCCATGGTTTCCTAGTCCTATTAGCGTTAACGTTTCCAATAGTGTCTTTTGCGGCTTTAGGCAACCCTTTCTTAATACTTTCCAATTTTTCTTCGATAGTACTAAGCCCTTTACCATCCTCCATGATTTCCTCGACCGCCTGTTTGTATTCCTTCCTTTTCAAACCATTTAATGCTTCTACATTCCATTTTCTGACTCGCCGCCCCTGCCTTATCTTTTTGAAACGGACGCTACATTTCATAACAACTAAATTGTGGTCAGAGTCCGCATCCGCTCCCGGGAAGCTGTGCGAATTTATCACACTTTTCCGAAACCTGTGTATGACCATGATATTATCCAGCTGATACCTTTCTAAGTCACCTGGCATTTTCCATATATACATGCGTCTTTTGTGGTGTCTAAACCAAGTGTTGGTGATGACTAACCCCTGTCTCCTGCAGAACTCAACTGCTTTCTCCCCGCTGTCATTCCTTGTGCCTAAACCATAGTCCCCGACCTCATCACCATCTCTTCCTTCTCCTACCATAACATTCCAATCCCCCATCACTATCAAATGTTTCCCTGAAGGAACACACGCGATCATGTCCTCTAACTAATCGTATATCCTATCGACCTCTTCTTCCTTATGGTTGCTCGGTTGCATGTATACCTGAATAATAACCAAGTTTGTTGGTTCTGCTTTTATCTCTACTAGTAATAACCTATCCGTTACCTGCTCTGTGTTGACTACGCTTCTTCCTACCTCTTCATTTAATACTATGGCAACCCCTCGTTGGCTCTCGTCCCCGCCGGTGAATATAATTCTATAATTATCACTCCAGTAATCCCCGCTATCTTTCCATCTCACCGCGCATAGACCTAAAATATCTATATTTCCCCTTTCCATCTGTCGCTTAACATTCTCTATTTTCCCTGTCCTCATCATTGTCTTAACATTCCCCGTTCCTACTCTAGTGAAATTTGGTCATCTTCTCCTGCGTCTTCTGTCCTGCTGCTGCTGGTTTTCCCTTGCAAGGGTTTCATGGGATGACGACGGTGGAAGCCTTGCCTTCCCCGCTGCTGGGCACAACACACAGCAGATTGGACTGAGCCCTGTAGTTGCCAGGACACAAAATTTCTGTTCTGTCCATTATTTAAATCTGGGAATGATAATAGAGGTGGTTTCCCATTGCTTTCCTCAATAGTGTTTTTAAAGGGACACCATCACTTACTGGCCGCCCCACTGGGGTCAGACGCCATTTCAGCCACCTCACTGAGGAACAGATGCTGTGTGGACTACCTTTCGTCTGGCTCCTAACCTTCGACCTATCTGGCATGGGTGACCCTACCAGGAGCAATTATTATTATTCCCGCCAGCACAGCTCTAGGAGTCATTGGAACGCAAAAGCCCTTCCACCACGTCAAGGTTGTAGTCCGGGGAGGGGGTTATGTATATATTCGATGGTTTCTTGCTCAAATTTGTGGAAGTTTATGTTCAATAAATGAAGAACACAATGTATCTCTCCACCATTCTTAGAAAGAACAGAGGAAAAAACATATTGTGTTCTTCATTTAATGAGGGCGGTTTTTGCCTGCATAGGTTTGACCTTATTTAAGGGACGATCGATGGTCATCACTCCCTTTGGTGGGGGTGCGGGTGGAAAGATATTGGAGACTTTTAGTGATTATCTTGAAATTTAGCAATAACTTCAGTCTGACAGATTTGAGGTGGCCAGCAAAATAATATTACTCTTCCATTCCCCCCTCCTAAAATTCTTAAAAGAATACATTTACCTTCCAAATGGCAATTACTGACCGGGTGAATGGCATATAGACAAATATGCAAAATATTCTTAGAAAGATTAAGGTTATGGATCAAAATAGAAAATTGGGAAATAAGAGCATTGCAAATTATGGAACCAAGAGGTGTGTATGGACGTTTGTGAAATAAAGTAAAAATCCTTGATAAGACATACGTAAAAATTCAGCCGATTAACTTTTATTTTTGGTAAAATAGCAAAATGATAATGTAAACAAAGAACTGGATCATGGTAGCCAGAACTTAAAATTTCATGTAAGTTTTAAAATGGCAGTAATGTAGATAAATTAGATGTATTTAGAGTATTTATAAAATATTACCAAAATAAATCTCAATAAAGTTATTCTCTGATTTCTATTTTTAAGGATTTTAGGAATGATGAGGGGGTGTGCGTGAGAAGGTGAACCAAGGTCGAGAAAAGAGGGGGGCACACAGGGGTAGGGAAGTATTCCGAAGGCAAGGATGGAGCCAGGGCCAGGGAGGAGGGTTAAATTTTTAATTTTAATTTTTGGACCCATTTGACCAATGGTTTCCTGGGTCCACTTTTATTTTACTTCACAGTTAGTTGGGGATTCCTTTGAATCTTAGTTCCCCTTTTTATAAACAATAATCAGACATAAGGAAATAACATAAGTTATTCTAAAATTTTAACATCTACAGGTGCTTATATATGTTAGGAGTTAAACTAATGATAAACAATTCAAGAGAAAGAAATCACTCAATAATGGCGAATAGGAGAATACATTGCTACATTTTGCACAAAATATTTTCCAGTTAGTTCACTTGTTGTGGTTCAGTATTTGCCGGTTTTCTTATTGCAAATTTTCAAAGCAGCTTATTGTTGTCCTTTAGGCAGAATGTAATCATTTTTCTAATGCTTGTTAGCTTCTCTTCCCTACTGTTCTATAAGAGTTGTCGCTCTGTCTCATAGAATACACAGTCCTCCACTCTAAGTTCTGCTGTCTTCTTTTCCACAGTTACACAGAGGGGTAAAACATTTCCCTATGAAGTGTAAGTAGGAGTTGAAGTTCCCATGTCCAGTTAACACTTGTGTGCTTGCTGAGGAGTGTTTAATATTTAATTTTATCTAGTCATCTATGTTCAGAAATATACGGTGCGTTTTCCTTCCCTTTTCTGTTCTGTTCCACTCATCGTTCCATTCTCTGTGTGTTTCCTCTCTCAGAAGTCTTTTTAATTTTGATATTTGTACTGCATTTTCTGCATCTTACGAGAGGTTAAAATACTCTATGTGTAATTTTTTCCTCCATTTGTTTAGAGCAATTCTTTCCCAAATTCGGTATTTTAGAGGTGGAGTTGCAGCCACTAGTGGAATAGCTGTTGCACATTGCTATCAAGCAGTCTCCTTTAGCTTTCTCTCGAATCTTGCGAGATTGACTCTGTGGGACCAAATTTTGCACCTATAAGTGACTATGGGTATTATTACTCCCTCATAAATGTTTTCCATTGGTTTGAGGCCATATGTAAAACAGCAAAGCCTTCTTGTGGCACCAAAGATAGTTTTAACCTTCGAGCAAGTATAGTTCACGTGAGATTGGAAGGTAAGTTTATCATCTATGTGTTACCGAGGTATTTAAAGGTCTTCGTTCTCTTTAGCTGTTTCCCATTGATTTTACATGCCGGGTTTCTTAATATACTTGCTCCTAGGGTCATGTATTGGCTTTTTTTATGGATAACTTCAGTTTGTTACTTTTTGCCCAGGTTTCTAGGATAAGTAGAGTTTTTTTCCGCCCACATTTCCAGCCCTTTTCTGCTGTTTCCAGGGATAGTTACAGCAATGTCATCGGCATATGCGATAATATCACACCTATCCGGGAGTTCTTCTCTTAAAAGCAAATTGGTTAAGAGGTTCCACAAGGTTGAGCCAAGAACCGAACCCTGTGGGTACCCCTTTGTGGCTACTTTAGAGAACTTGAGGTGTTTGCTGGAGTATTCTATCACGCGGTTGGTAAAATAATTTTTGACTAATTTTATTATATTGTTTGAGACCCTTATATATTTTAGTTCTTTAATTATGGATGGCCACCAGACAGAATCAAAAGCGCCTTTTAAATCTATAAAAACCACCATGGTGTATTTGCAATCGTTGGTAGTTAGTCTCACCAGTTAAGTCATGGCATCAATTGTGCTTCTCCCTGGAGTAAACCCGTATTGCTTGGGGTGGTAGATCTGGCATTCCCCAGTCTCTTCTATAATTCTCTTTTTAATTAGTCTCTCCATTAACTTTCCCAGCTCTGGGAGGAGAGTGATTGGTCGGAACGCTTCAGCGTTCGCTGGGTCCTTATGCTTATCCTTTACAATAGCGTGTAGCTTCCCAAGTTTCCAGGTGTTCAGAAAGTATGAGAGGACTATACAATCATTAATGATATTGGTTAGCTCTCCTGAGATAGGCTGTCACAGTTTTCTTATTACAGTACCCGGAATCTGGTCGTGGCCGGGAGCTTTGCCATCTCTTATCAGGTAGATGGCTTCACTGACTTCCTCGTCTGAGAAGAGCCTTGCGGTGCTTTTCTCAAGCGGTTCATTGTACATTCTCCTGGTATACTTGTGGTAACAATTATCTGATTGATCATCATCAGGTAGAAGGGTGTCCAACATTTTGTCCATCCATTCTTCAATCAGCATTACCTCTCCCTTGTCATTTCGTCTAGTCCCTGGTATTGTTGGGAGTTTCAGTTTATGTCAGAAAAACTTGTAGATAAAGCCCCAGGAGTTGTCTCCAAAGTTTTGTCTAGCAAACTTTCTCCAAGCATTTTCTTTGGATTTTTTAATACGTTCCTCATATATCCTTAGCTTTGCTAGGTATCTCAGACAATGGATTCCTCTGTCCTCGTTTCGACTCTTTTGGAAGATGGTTCTCAGTTTGTGGACTTGCTTTTTGAGGTTGTTTAGGCCATCATTCCACCAAGGATGAGTTTTGCCTCTGTAATATCTTACTGGAATACTTGTTTTCATGGAGTTTTTTATAGCTTTAGTTAGTCTTGCTATATTGAGATCTATTTGCTCCATTGTTGGTGTCCATGGAGTATTCCCTTCCGAGGCTACTAGTTCGTTCAGGAAGGTTTCCTCAGATTTTTCCCAATCGGCATTTCTCAGTATATATCTCATTTTGGGTGTATCCCTGTAACTAGCTTCTTTAATGTCGAAGGTAATCAATTGGTGGTCACTGGTAATCTTCCCTGGCTGGACTTTCCAGTTGGTGATGTTTCGGATGATTTGGCTTTACCGATGGTCAGGTCTGTTGGATTTGCCATTCGGACTGGAGAAGGTAAACGGTTCTCCGATACAGTTAGTAATGTAAAGGTCTTCAGCTAGGACTAGTTCTTCAATTAATCTTCCTCTTGAGTCCGTAAACCTATGAAACCAGGTTTCACTTTTGGCATTACTATCTGTACATAGTAAGATTTTATGACTTCGATTTTTCTTATGTATTCTTTGAACGGTTTGATACACCTACTCGGAGGAAAATATGCACTTATTATTATTATTGAGCTTTTCCCTGACGTTATCACAGCGACTGCATGGTAGTCGTCGCGGTAAGGTGTTAACTCAAGAACGTCTAGGCTGTTGTTAAATAAGATAATGCTGGCGAAAACCTTATTTGCTGGATTACTTCATCTACATCTACATAATACCCCGCAAGCCGCCGCAAGGGCGTGTGGCGGGGGGTGTTAGGTCACCAACCGTAAAAAGGAAAAATACCACATGCAAAAAAACAACACGGAAAATTACACCCACAGCAGCGCACACACTCATGCAAAAATCCCTTTATCCAATACTCATGCAAACACATATACCGCAAAACAACTAAAAAACTGCACCTCATGATGCAGCACGAAAGCCATCCAACAACACGCAAGCCAGGACAAAACAAGCAAGAAATTGAAACACCACATGAAAATGCACCACGAAACACTCTATCCCCAAGAGTCTGTAAAAGGCAGGAAATGCGACCCAACGTTGCAGGTAGCAGGAATTTCCCCCCGCGGAGAGGGACGAGGGATTGAAAGGGAAACTTAAAAACAGATGAACAGAACACGAATGAGGTCATTCGGAAACAATGGGTTAGTGGAAGAAAATGCATTTAAATACAACTAATTATTTTTTAGACGCTGAGGGTGGCAAGTGGAATTTTTGCTATCTATAACCCTGCAGTTGCTATCCCGTATTGTTCGTGGGAAGAAGGAGTCCTTGAGTCGGCTAGTTCTGGCATCTATTTCCCGAATTTTATATGCATGATCCAAGCGACCAATGTATGTAGGAGTACGAATAATTTGCGAGACCTCGGTGCTGAAACATGCGGATCTGAATTTATTTAATAATTTCAATCTTGCATTGAATCGTCTCTCTTCCAATGATTCCCACCCCAAATCCATAAGCATTTCGGCGACGCTTTTCGTTTTATCGTAGGAATTTTTTACAAAACGGGCTGCCCGGCGTTGAACCTTCTCAATTTCCCGAATGAGACCTTTTTCACTCGGATCCCACACGCTGCATGCGTATTCTAAATGAGGCCTTACAAGAGCGTGGTAACAAGCACAAGCAAGGTACTTGGGATGCTTCTTGCCCGCATTCCCATCCCTGGTATTTTCCAGGTCTTTTGCTCTCCCGGTCTGATGATGTTCTCTCTCCCTCAGTTCTAATGTGGGCATTTTGGCTCCTTGGGTGTTTATTTGCCCTATTTTGAGAATATGTTGATTATTCTCCATAGTCTATCGTACCGACTAGCCACTCCAACTTACTCTGAATGATAGGGCATTTGTTGTCATGGGAATTGTGGTCAAATTTCCCGTTTCCAGCTTCCACACAATTTATACAATTTGTACTGCTTCCTTTTTCATTGCATTGCCTCGAGTCATGTTCCCCAGAGCAATGACTGCAGGTACTCTTATCACTCTTACATTCTTTTGCTAAGTGTCCAAATTTCTGGCAAATATAGCATTGCAGAATTGCAAGGTGGTCGTGGACTTGGTGTGATTCATAGCCTTTATACACTCTTTTTTTGTCAGTAGTCTTTTCCTGGCCCTGGCGTCAACTTCTAACACCCAGTTTACTCTTGTGGCTTCTCTTTTACCAAATTTATACCTTAGAGCTACCTCGCTTTCTTCAGATAGGTCATTCTGCAGTTTGATACACTTAAGTACTTCTTCTTCCTTAAGTGTCTCTTTGACTCCCGTTATAAGGAGACGCGGCTTATTCCTTTCCTCTTTTTCCATTATCAGTTCTCTCTATCGGAAACAGTCGCAGCTTTTTAGTTTTTCCTCCAAATCAGAGTCGTTTGATTCTACCTTAATACCTCTATTCCTTATTCTTGCTATTCTTAGAATTTTTATTCCCTTCTCTTTCGGATCTACTAGGTTTATAAGTTCCTTCTTTGTGTCTTCGCTGGTCTCGATCTTTTTACAATCGTCGGGTGAGAATATTAGAACGCTCTTTGATTATTTCGTAATTATTCGCTTTCTGCTGGGAAGTTCTACCTTAGTACCCTTCGAATCCAGCTTTTGAGCTGATACTATTTCGTAGAATGATGCTTCTTTCCTTGTTTGTGTCGGTATTTTTGCGATTTCTTCGCGTATTTCGCTTCTGATGATATGTGTTTTCCCAAGGATTTCGTCGGTTGTCGCTTTAGCTATCAGAATGTTATTCACTAATGTGGCCACACTGTCAAAACAGCCGAAGAGAGCACCAACACAGCTCATAAGTCCCCTTTTTTACCCTTGGCGATTCTTTCATTTGCTATCATTTGTTTTAGCTCGTTTACCTTAGTTTCAATTTTAAGTTTGATAGAGGAAAGGTCCTCACCCGGGCCGTTTTCCGAAGCCATGTTCAATAATTGCATGCTCACTCTAATTTCATATGTTGTTTTGGCCTGGGCTCATACTAAACATGCATACTGAGGTCACACTCAGGTCAGCAGGTCACAATTAAATTCTCACTTCACTAATTAAAACACACGCAAAGATATCTGGTTAGTGTCTCCCAAATGCGTCATGTACAAGTATATCGCCCGCCGTTACGGAGGAATCGGCTATTTCCGCTCTTAAAGTCGTCCAATCTTCACTTAATTAACTACGGTAGTTAACACTAATACTTACAATTAGTACGCTGAGTTTGGCTGTCATATAGTCAGCCGTTCGGAAGTTATCGTCACTTCTGGTCTGTGGCCACGTGTTCCGGTTCACCTTAAAGGTCGTCTGATCGCCACCAAATTCACAACACAGGTTAACTTTTAAAACACCATTCTAACTCTTAAATATAATTACGCTCACTGAACCGGTTCCCGAATACTTCGGTAAAATCCGGTTTTTTAGAGGTATCTTGAAAAATTAACTACACCATTGTTTGTCTTTTTAGCTACCACTACTCTTCTGTTAAAGAACAGAACATTCGGGCACTTAACAAAGACACAAAACTTTATATCACTTCACTATTTACTTTGAAAACACAGTTTTAAAAGACTAACTTGTTCGCTGCCGCTCGGATCGACACTACGGAGCTCCTTGCCGGCACGCCCGCCCAGTTCAACCAAGGAGATTGTACTCCCGGGGAGGAGGGTTGAAGGTTCTCGGAGGAGAACCTCCTCGTAATGGCCGAAGGTCGAATCGGCGCCGCGGAAGAATAGAGCAATGCACTCACGTTGGCCTCCCCTATCCCATCCCAGGGCACAACCTCCCCGTTCTGTCACGAGGGACGGTCACTCCGACCTCGCTCCCTCGGCCTCTGGCTCTCGGATGCAACTAACAAGCATCTTTATCTAGTACTTATTGATTTTGAGCCAACCATTTGTTCACATATATGTGGATTTTGTATTGCAGATTATAAGTTATTAAGGGAGACATATTCAGAGAAAGCAAAAATCCGAGAGACAATTTGACTTAGGAATAATGATGGGAGGGCAAATAATTTACGCATACTTTACTTGATTGAAAAATGCAACAAGAAATTGGTATTTAAATAAGAAGATAATATACAAGCGCAATAAGAATGCAGTTGTGGCTTCCCAGAATGTTAGGTAGAGCGGCAATGACAGATAAAAACAGATAAAAATAGCTACGCCATGTTTTATTCGGCCAAAAACAAGAACTTGATAAGACGGGACCGGTTTTTAAATCAGTTTTTAATCAACCAAGCCTGTGTTAATTACGAGTACCTGGAGGAGAGATTGTGTAAGCTAAGATATATTCCTCTCAATTAATAATCTCATTACTGCAATGGCATTACGAATACCTCTTACCTTCTTAAATCCAAACAGATCATCCCCTGAGTAATCATTTGCCCTAATCTCTATTCTTTTGTTGACGTCCCTGAGAAAAACTTAAGCTGCGTACGAAATCAAACATATTGTTCTATAGTCCTCATATGATGTAGCCTCTTTTGCCAATCAATTAAACTCTTCACTACCCGAGTTCAAAACCCGCTTAATTCATGTCAACGTGGAAGAAACTTGGACAGAATTTGTCAATATCATGCAAAAAGGAATCGTAGATTTCATACCTATAAAATACGTTAAAGCAAATCGCGATCCCAGGTGGTACAATAAAGACGTTAGAAAAGCCCTTCGAAAGCAGAGAATGCTACACTCTAGGGTAAAGAGGGCAGGCGTGAACACATCATCCCCTGAGAATAAACAATTATGGGCCACATATAGATCCTCCAAAATTGAAACCAAAACACAATTACGTAGCGCTTTACTGGACTTTAAACGCAAAGTACTTTGCGAGCACTTGGACACTGACCCCAAAACTTTCTGGTCATATGTAAGGGAAGTAAATGGGAGTAAACAAACCGTGGCTTGCTTAAGGGATTGTAGCAATATAATTCATACAGACAGCGATGGTAAAGCTAACATCCTAAATTCATTCTTCCGAAGCGTTTTCTCGAATGATGTTGCCACCTCATATCTCCAAGAAACAATACATACACTACCCATGGAAAAAATAACAGTGGACCAACAAGGAATTCTAAAATTGCTTAATGAGATTAAACCCAACAAATCCCCGGGTGCCGAAAATATACCAGCTAGGGTAATAAAACATTTAGCTCCAAACATTGCCCCGTACCTTGAATTCATATTTAACAAATCTCTCACAGAGTGCAAAGTACCTATGATTTGGAAAACCGCGCAAATAACACCTATTTTTAAAAGAGGTGACAGGGAGGACCCCAGTAATTACAGACCTATATCTCTCACTTCTATCTGTTGCAAAATCTTAGAGCACATAATTGTCAGTTCAATAATGAGACACCTTGATAACATTAACTTTTTAAGTGGCAATCAACACGGATTCAGGAAAACCCGCTCTTGCGAAACCCAATTAGGATTATTTACACATGATTTACTTTTATCGGGTGAGAGAGGTAGGCAAGTGGATGCCATCTTCTTAGATTTTCAAAAGGCATTTGATAAGGTCCCACATGGTAAACTCATTTATAAATTAAAGGTCGCGGGTATAAACAAGGGCGCCAAAAGTTGGGTTAAAGATTTTCTTTCAGAGCGGGAACAGAGGGTAGTCCTTGATGGCGCTAGTTCCGATAGCGTTCGAGTCACGTCGGGGGTACCTCAGGGAAGTGTAATCGGCCCGTTGCTTTTCTTGATTTTTGTTAACGATTTGAACCGCGAAGTGAAAAGTAAAATTAGGATGTTCGCGGATGACACGGCGATCTATCGGGAGATATCTGGGGATGAAGATCGTTTTATTCTAGCGCAGGATTTAGATTGCATTACTAAATGGTGTTCTAACTGGGGATTGACACTAAATTATAATAAATGTTCGGTGGTAAATTTCTTTAAAAGATCAACCGGATCTGCTTATAAATTAGCTGGAGGTGACCTAGCAGTAGGTGATACGGTAAAATACCCAGGTGTCACATTCACAAAATACTTAACTTGGGGGACTCACATACGTAAAGTCTGCGGTCAAGCATCTAAAAAATTGGGATTCATTAGACGCATTGTCGGAAAAAGTGACTCGAAGGTCAAAGAACGTTGTTACCACGCTCTTGTAAGGCCTCATTTAGAATACGCATGCAGCGTGTGGGATCCGAGTGAAAAAGGTCTCATTCGGGAAATTGAGAAGGTTCAACGCCGGGCAGCCCGTTTTGCAAAAAATTCCTACGATAAAACGCAAAGCGTCGCCGAAATGCTTATGGATTTGGGCAGGGAATCATTGGAAGAGAGACGATTCAATGCAAGATTGAAATTATTAAATAAATTTAGATCCGCATGTTTCAGCACCGAGGTCTCGCAAATTATTCGTCCTCCTACATACATTGGTCGCTTGGATCATGCATATAAAATTCGGGAAATAGATGCCAGAACTAGCCGACTCAAGGACTCCTTCTTCCCACGGACAATACGGGATAGCAACTGCAGGGTTATAGATAGCAAAAATTCCATTTGCCACCCTCAGCGTCTAAAAAATAATTTGTTCTACCTAAAGGCATGCTCTTCCACTAACCTTATGTGTTTTTCTATAATAACCCATTCTTTCCGAATGACCTCATTCGTGTTCTGTTCATCTGTTTTTAAGTTTCCCTTTCAGTCCCTCGTCCCTCTCAGCGGGGGGAAATTCCTGATACCTGCAACGTTGGGTCGCATTCCTTGCCTTTTACAGCCTCATCTACATCTACATCTACTTAATACCCCGCAAGTCGCCGCAAGGGCGTATGGCGGGGGGTGTTACGACACCACCCGTAATTTAGAAAAGAAAAAGAAAACCGCATGCAATAACCACAAAATCATGTATAAAAAAAACATTGCATACATTCATGCATGAACACTTACACCCCACACACATGCAAACACTCAATCTACACCTTACATGCACATGCACCTGAAAGTATACCTAACATCTCTATAGTGTTTAATTTTGTTCCGACTTGTAAATTCAACGTTTTTAATATTTTTAAAGTGACTTCGGTCTTGCTATTATGATTTCTGATTGTTCGGGGAAAGAATGAGTATTTGTACCTATCTGTCTTGGAATCTATCTCCCTTAGTTTATCTTTGTGGTCTGATCTACCTAAGTAGTGTGGGGCCATTATAATTCCTTCAGTGTCATAGTTAAACTCGTTTGTTCTGAACCTTTCTAAAAGTCTAAGCCTCGCTTGTTCTCTCCGCACTTCAAGTGGTTCCCAGCCTAAATCCCCTTAGAGACCTGTCACACTTGTGTTTTTATCATAACAATTTTTAACGAATCTAGCGGATTTTCTCTGGACTTTATCTAATTCTTTTTGCCAAATTTTCTCCCACGGATCCCAAATACTTGCGGCATATTCCAAATGAGGTCTAGCTAGAGCAAAATAACACCTCTCTTTAACTTTTTCATTACATTTCCCCACCACCCGTTTTATGAAGCCAAGTTTCTTTAAAGCTGATCCGCATATTGTCCTGATATGTTCTCCCCATGAAAGGCGTGGTGTTAGAACAACCCCCAAATATTTAACTTGATTTGCCGTAGTCCATACTGATCACTCTATTTTGTAGTTTATATCCTGTTCCTCGCTTCCTTTATTCCAAAATTTCAAAACTGCACATTTATCTATATTAAGTGTTATTCCCCATTTATTGCACCATTCCGAGATATTGTCTAAGTCTCTAGAGAGTAGCTCGCGATCTAGTTGGCTCCTTATTTCCCTGTATATCACCGTGTCGTCAGCAAATAACCTTAGATTGCTACTAACGTGTGTGCTTAAGTCATTTATGTATATTAAGAACAGAAGAGGCCCTATTACACTTCCCTGGGGGACGCCCAAAGTAACATCTCTCTCCGTTGAGCACAACCCATCTATGACTAATATTTGTTTGCGGTTTGACAAGAAGTCTCTAATCCAATTAATTATTTTCTCATTGATCCCATAGTATTTAAGTTTATGTAACAATTTATTGTGTGGGACTTTGTCGAAAGCTTTTTTGAAATCCAGGAATACTACATCGGCTTGTGTTTTGTTTTCTCCCGATCTAAGTATATCGTGAATGAAGAGACCAAGTTGTGTTTCGCAAGATCTGCTTTTCCTAAATCCGTGCTGGTTGTGGATTAGTATTTTCCTACTATCAAGAAATCTCATAATGTTAGTGACAATAATGTGTTCCAATATTTTATAAGAGATGTTAAAGAAATGGGTCGGTAATTGGTTGGTTTATCCCTATCGCCGCCTTTATAGATGGGAGTTATATGGGCTAGCTTCCAGTCGCGAGGCACTGAGCCTTCTATCGATTTTAGAAAAACAATATGTAAAAATGGGGCAATGTCTTCAGCTAACTCCTTTAATATTCTAGCAGGTATTTCTTCCGGACCAGGTGCCTTGTGTGCTTTGATACTACGGAGCAGATGTACTATTCCCTGCTTGGTCAGTGTAAGATCGCTCATGTGTTCCCCGCGTGGGTGTGGAGGATCGTTTTGTGGGTTTGTGTTTTTGTTGTAGACGCTCTGGAAAAAATGGTTTAAAATATTTGCCATTTCACGCTATCTGTAATGATTTCTCCATTTTCCGTCTTCAAAGAGTGAACAGTGGGACGTTTACCCTGTATTTCCCTAACATAGGACCAGAATAACTTTGGATTTTCCTCAAGATATTCGCTTAGCATTTTAGATTTAAAAGAGTGTAGTGCTGTGCGCATAATACTTTTCGTCTTACTACGACATTCTTTTAGTAGCTGTTTGGTTGTATTCACATAACTTATATCGTCCAATTTTAAACTCTTTTCGAAATTTGAATGTAGCTTTCTTTGCCTTCTTAATGCCGATCTGACTTCCCCGTTGTACCATCTAGGTTCCTTACTGTCGCATTTGAGTTTGGACGGGATGTACGTCTTCATTCCTTCGCGTAAAATATTTAAGAAATAATTCCAAGTGTTCTCTGTATTTGTTGTCAGTGTTTTTGTCTTGCATTCTCGTATTTTTATGTTTAAATATTCTCTTAGTCCGTTAAAATTTGCCTTGTTGTATAGGTATATTTTACGCTTTTCTTTGTTTATTTTGACCAACTTAGTTTTTAACTCTACAAGAATAGCCTTATGGTCACTGATTCCGCGTTATTATTTCAATGTTAGTAATGATTTCGGGCTTAGATGCCGCAAAGATGTCTAGTATGCTTTGGCCCCGTGTTTGTGATTTAACAATTTGTTCTAAGGAGTGTTTTGTGAATATATGAAGGAGTTCTTGGCATGAGTCTCTGTTTATCGCAGATTTTCCTACGCAGTAGTGTTCCCAGTCAATTGACGGTAGATTTGTGTCACCAGCGATTATAGTAATACTGTTGCTATGTTTGCTGCTGAGAGTGGATATTTGTTCGTCGAGCTTGTGTAGGACATCTGTGTTAGAATCTGGGGCTCTATAAAATGACCACACGAATAGGCTTCTGCCGTTGTAGTCCTTAATGTTGCACCAAACGCTTTCTATGTCATCTACGTCGCATTCATATCGTTGGCTACTAAGATGTGACTTTACTGCAATGAATACTCCCCCACCCAACCTATTTGGTCTGTCCCTTCTGTAAATTGTGAATCCGTTTGGAAAAACCTCATTGTTTGCTATATCTCCGAGCCAACTTTCCGTTCCAACTACTATGTCTGCGTTTGTACTGACAAAAATGTGTTCAATATCCGATATTTTGTTTCTAATGCTACGGCAGTTTAATGTTATAATTTTAATATGGCTAATAACTTCTTGTTTTTCGGTTTTATGTACGCTAAAAAAACTGTTTTGAGACGATTCGTGGTGAACAGAGACAAAAGAATTACATTCACTTGCATTGCTATCAGTTATGTATTTAGAGGCAGCAATTTTATTTAATTTACGTGGGTTATATGTTGTTTTAACGCAAGTGTTTGTTTGTTCAATTTTTTTGGGGATTTGAGAGGCATTACCTGAACTCAATTGACAAAAAGCGCTGGATTCTACTTTATTTTTCCCAATATATGACCTACGCTCTTGCCTACCAGCTATGCTAAACCCTCGACACGTGTTCGTGTAACCTACGCGCTACCAACTGCGATGCCTCGGCAGTATAATGGACCCCGGAGCGATTAAGGGGTACCCGACACGATGAGAGGACGGGCCTCAGATTAACGAAGTCCGCTCCGATTCCCCGTCAAAATCCCAGCAATCTCTGATTTAAACCCTCAATGCGGCTCCAAACGAGCCTTCCGCGGTCTACTCGCGGCACAATACTACATATACTTAATTTAATTGGGACCTTCAACTCTGCCTCGACTCGTTTCACCTCCGAGTGCATCTCCTTAAAGGAGCGCAAGATCTCTTCAGATCCACGTTCCGAGGCGTCGTTTGTCCCGACATTAGCCACAATGCGTAGCTTGGAGCAGCCCGTATTACTGACGGCCGCCTTCACCGCCAGCGTCGCCTGGGGTACCCCGCCGCCTGGTATACACCAGGACGACAAGAATCCAACACCTCCCTCCTGTTGGACTCTGCGGCGCAGCGGATTCATTATACGCCGGACATTTGAACTACCTAATATAACGGTTCCCTCCCTCCCCGACCGCTGATGACTTACCCTAGGCAGTGCCCTCGGAGTAGGGGTAGGGGCTGCAGGTACGGTGGTGCTGTCATCCGACAGCACCTGGTACCTGTTGGAGACGGGGATGGTATCTGCCTCCGCAGAGTCCAATCCTCGCCGCAGCGTTACCTTCCCCTTGCCCCGAGAGACGACCCTCCAATCGTCCGACCTACGGACGTGAGACACTCCCTCGTTGAGAGATGGGACACGGGGTAGGTCTCTCATCGCCCAGCCACGTGTTGCATTCGGACGAATCCGTGCACCCCTATGGGCGTGGCGGGTTTTCGTATTCCCACCCTGAGCACCATCTCTCCTGAGGGGAGCCCTCCGGCCGGCGATCTCCGATCGAAGCTCCCGCACCATTCTCTCCAGCATGATGATACGGGCCCTTAAAGCCGCGCATTCGCCAGTGCCTTCGAGCATGGCAACAGGGGACCTGGATGAAGCCATCCTAATTTAACTACCGAGTTCCCAACAAAAGCTAACCTGTATACACTATGGTAAAATTTCTAAAAGGGGTTAGCTAAATTTAGCTCAAACAATAAGTTACGATTTGGAATTGAATATGAAACCTAAGTGGAAAAAACGATACTTGAGTAAGGTCTGGTTTTCCGAGGACCAAAAAAAGATAGTAAGAAAAAGGAAAGCACTCACCGGTCACCAATCAGAGTCGAAGGACAAAAACCACCACAATCCACTAAATAAATTACTACTACCACACACTACGGTTAACAAACCATACACAAAACGAAAACTATATAAACGAAGCAACGTATACGTTGACACTACACTGCACTTCACTAAAACCAAAGGCACCAAGAAACAAGCTGGCAGGCAGGTAGTCTCTGGTGGGTCAAACCGGTTACCAGGAGCGCTCAGTAGGCAGGTCCGCTCAGGTTGAGGGCCAGAGAGAGAAACCTCTCGTCTGGGGGTAGAGTGTTTTGTGGTGCATGTTCATGTGGTAGTGATGTTTCACATTCTTGCTTGTTGTGTCCTGGCTTCCGTGTTGTAGGATGGCTTTCGTGCTGCATCCTGGGGTGCAGTTTTTAGTTGTTTTGCGGTAAATGTATTTGCATGAGTATTGGATGAAGGGATTTTTGCATGAGTGTGTGCGCTGCTGTTAGTGTAATTTTCCGTGTTGTTTTTTTGCATGTGGAATTTTTCCTTTTTTCGGTTGGTGACCTAACACCCCCCGCCACATGCCCTTGCGGCGGTTTGCGGGGTATTATGTAGATGTAGATGTAGCCTTTACCTTTTTCAGAATAGGAACTAACACTGATCTCACAAAGTCTTCTGGCCAGATTCCATCCTCATAGCTACTATGAATCAGTCTATTTTAGTAGTTTCGCAGGAATGCTGTCTACCCCCACTGCCTTATTTGATTGCATCTCCATTGAAGCCCTATCTATCTCATCGCTGAATATGCTTGAACCAAAGCTATCTTCCTGTAGAACACAGGTCAACAAACTTAAGCATAGAAGGTTCTTTACCATACAGTTCTTCTCTATATTCCTTCCATTTCTCTTGGATCTTTTCTGTTTCAACTATTATGTTACTCGAATGACCTCTGACTGTTAACACAGAAATTCCTTTCTTACTTCCCAATAGTGATTTAACCTCGCTGTATAGCGCACCAATTTCACCCTCCCTCTGTAGGCTTTTCATATTCTCACACTGCATCTTCCACTATTCTTCTTTTGCTTTATTTGTTACCCATCTCATTTTATTATTTAACTATTTGTTCTTCCTTCTGCTTATATCTGTATTTACATTCTTCCATTTTCTCCACTCATCTATCTTTCCAATCATTTAATCCGTCATCCATGATTTTCTTGTCCTCTTCTCATTAACAGTTCCTGTAGTTTCTTTTGTGGTTTTCGATACCATTTTTGATATATTTCTATATTTACTTGATATTACTCCGCTCTTTTCCCTCATTCATGATTTTCTCTGCAGCCTGCTGATACATCTTCCTTGTCAATTCATTTAATTCTTCTACATTCCATTTCCTAATCCGCCACCCCTCCCTTATCTTATTGAATCGGACACTGCACTTTATAATTACTAAATTGTGATCAGAGTCCACATCTGCTCCTGGGAAGCTGTGCGAATTGATCATACTATCCTTTGATCTGTGCCTAACCATTGCACACGGTGTGGTTAAAAGAGAAATACTGATTTCATAATTTGTTTATTTCGACAGGTACAGCTTAATGGAACTTGTCGTATTCAAAGTACATGCCTTGAGTGAGGACAAACATTTGCCAACGTTTCTTCCCACCCTCGAACCCTGCCTCGTAAGTACCTTAGGGATCCTCTCCAGGGCCACCGTACAATTAATTTTATGTCTGCAACAGAGTCGAATCGGTGCCCTTTCAAGGTTGATTTTAACTTTGGAAACAAAAGAAAGTCTGATGGAGCCACATCTGGAGAGTAGGGTGGCTGCGGGATCACGGAAGTTCCGGTTCTGGCGAAAAACTCTGTCACGATCAGTGCCGTGTGGCCCGGCACGTTATCGTGGCGGAAACGCCATACATTGTTTCTCCGGCCTCTTTCGGCTCACTGCAACCCACAGCCTCTTCATAACCTTAAAGTAGGCATCTTTTTTGACGGTTTGACCTTGAGGGACGTATTCGTAATGAATCAGCCCTTGCCAATAGAAGAAACACACCAGCATGACCTTCCCTTTGGACCGGGATATGCGAGCTTTCTTTGGTCGCGGAGAAAGAGGACCTTTTCTCTGAGAAGACTGGGCCTTTGTCTCAACATCATAATCGTAAACCCAGGTTTCGTCACCGGTTACGATGGTTCTAAGAAACTCTGGGTCGGCATTGGCTCTGATCCAGGAGTTCCTGGCAAATGTCCACACGTTTTGTCTCTGTTCATCAGTCAGCACCCGCGGGGCAAATTTTTATGAGACGCACGTCATGCTCAAAATGTCCATCAAAATTGTCTGACAGGATCCAAAACTAATGTTCACTTCCTCGGCTATCTCCCTAACAGTTAAACGACAATTTACCCACACCAAATCGTTCACCAATTTGATATGTTTGGGGTCTGTCAAAGTGGAAGGTCGCTTAGATCTAAAATATCTATATTTCCACTACCCATCTCTGGCTTTATATTCTCTAATTTTCCTATCCCCAGCATTGTCCTAACATTCCAGGTCCTAACATTCTAACTAATGTGGCCTTCTTCTTCTGCGTCTTCTGTCCTGCTGCTGTCGGTTTTCCCAAGGGTTTTGTGGGTTGACGACCGCGGAAGCCTTGCCTCTCCTGCTGCCGGGCTTAACACATGGTCGACTGGGCCAAGTCCCATAGTTGTCAGGACTCATATTCTCTGTAGTGTCTATCATTTTGTTCTTGGGAATGATAATTGAGGTGGTTTCCCGTTGCCTTCCTCAATAGTGTTTTTAACGTGACACCATCACTTATTGGCCGCCCCACTGGGGTCAGACGCCATTGCAGCCGCCTCACTGAGGAACAGACGCCGCGTGGAATACCTTTCGTCCGGCTCCAAACATTCGACCTATCTGGTGTGGGTGACCTTACCAGGAACAATCATCATTACTCCCGCCAGCACAGCTCTAGGGGTCATCGGAAGGCACAAGCCCTTCCACCACGTCAAGGTTGTAGTCCGGGGAGGGGATATCAGATATATTCAAGTGGTCAACCAAATCAATCATGTACTGCTCCTGAAGGCATGCATGCGTCTTCAAAATATAGATGAAGTTCCCATCGAGCATAGAAGCAATCCCATGGAGAAAGAGGAAAGGTGGATAAAGTAGGGTAATCTGAATTTGTTGGTCAATATCAAGAGAAATTGGGGAGGAGAGTGCAAGGAAGAGGTAAGGATTTTAACAAGGTTGATTCAGTGGAGAAAATATTAACTGAAATTGAGAATACAGCAAAAAAGATTAAAAAGAGACTTTCAGAGGGTGAAAGCTCATTGTTAATCACAAAACATTTTCTTTGTTCTCCCATCTATTCATTTTATATTTTCGATCCCCACCCATTGTCCAAAATCCTCTAAATCTCAGCAAATCAACTCGCTTCAATTAGCAGGTTTCAATGGATGTACAGAACCATGCTACAAATAAGTTTGGATAACACTTTCTCAATATCCCTGCCATTAATCCCCTCACTGCAAAATATTTTCTCCCGAATTTGCTTAAATTTGGCAAGCTATCCTAGCTAAATTTTAATCAACTTTTAAGCAAAACTAGGAGGATTAAATGTTAAACAAGAAACACTTGAGAAAGAAACACTGCTATTTTTTATAAAATTTAATGGTAAATTTTTTTTAGCTGAAAACTGTTTTCCTGAAACTCTGGTATAATCGTGCATGAAAAATTATGGGAATTTAAAGCAAATTACTACTGTATTACTTATTGAAAACAACAAAAAATATAAAAATGAGTTCTCTTAATCGTACTATCTGTTTGAATTGGTGGAAAAACTTCAAAAAGGTTACATCAATGCTAATTACAATTTTCATCAACCATTAAAACAAATGGAAAATACTGCTCTAGCTCTTAATGGAGCCATTAATCCTAATTGACCCAATGTATGTTGATGAAAATGTTGAAAACATAAAGGGCATGCTTACAATGCATCCCAACCCTCTCTCAAAGATGTCAACCACCCAATCACAGCAATCGTATTTCACAAACAGCAACCACAATTTTACAAATTGAAATAAGACTAAAAAACACGGATGTCATTATTGCCAAACCCACCACTTGACAATTCAACATAGGTTGAGCATCACAGGTCCAGGCTCCTGTAGTCATCATCGTGAAAATCCTCCTCAATGACTCTCATCTCATTTCTGTTAACATAGATATTAAGCAATTCTGTTGGTGGAACTTCCATTTTGATGAATGTCAGCAAGTTATTTTAAACTCGCTGACAATCGTATTTTAATCCTAGTAAACTGGGCAAACTTAAGATATTTGGCTGATATTCAGCCAGTTCCACTTTGGCTGAAAATTCCTAGGTTTTGTAGTGTTCCTCATTATAAAAGTGAATTTGCCTGAAGCAATTACTCTGCCTATGTCCCTATAACTCTCTGGTCATCTTGGTTGACAGCTCAAGCTGACCAGGGGATTACAATTATTCTCATAAAAAAGGAATAAACGGGATGACATTTACCAAAGGTTACAAAAGATTGTGGCTGGAATGCATCAGCTTTTACGTAGGGAGCAGTTTGCGGGGGAAGGCGGTCAAGATATTGCTGATGAGGGGGTTTGCAAGCTAGGGCTGGTGGTGGAGGAGGCTTACAATGGATTAGAAAATGCTACAAATGGAAGCCTTGATTGTTCTGCTTGTATTTTTAAATTATTAATCAAAACCAAAATTGATCATAATCACTCAATAAAAATATTAGTCTCTCACATTGTAGTTCATTCATAAATAACAGCATGATACGTTGGTTTGGAAGACTTACATGAAAAATACAGGGACGCACCCAAAAGTGGTAGGACTGATTTTCTCTGGCGCGAACGGAGCGGTGGAGGGGGGTCTGCCTGGCAGGGTAAGGTGGAAAGGGCTCTTAGCAACTGACCGACATCAACCTCAGTCGCCTGCAAGCTGTCGTTGAGTGAGGATACCGTTTTTAGTGAAGCAAGTTTTTTGTCCGCGTCGAAAAACAAAATGAATCTGAATTTAGAGCAAAGTTATTCCGTGAAGTTTTGTGTGAAACTCGGGAAGACGGCAAGTGAGACCCTCGATATGATCAAGCAGGCTTATGGGGACACTGCCTTAAGCCGTTCCACAGTATTTGAGTGGCACAAGTTGTTTAAAGAGGGTAGGGAGCTCGTTGAAGACGACCATCGCTCCGGATGGCCGTCGACGGCCAGAACCGACACGAATGGACAGAGTGAGGACACTGCTGAACACAGACCGACGCTTAACCAGTGAAGAAATTGCAGACCAGTTGGGTCTGTCTGCATCCAACGTCCAACGCATTATTTCACAGGATTTGGCCATGCGCAAGGTGTGCGCCAAGATGGTGCCGAAAATTCTGAGACGCGACGAACAGGCAACGCGTGTGCGCATTTCCGAAGAAGTGTTAGCCAATTTGCACCGAGATGAAAATTGTTTGGACAGTGTGATAACTGGTGATGAAATATGGGTTATTCAATATGACCCCGAAACGAAAAGACAATCCGCGGAATGACACACTTCCGCGTCCCCACGTCCAAAAAAGGCTCGCATGAGAAAATCAAAACGATGTTGATTGTGTCTTTCGACCGTCATGGAGTGGTTCACAAGGTGTGTGTCCCACCAGGGGAGACTGTGAATGCGAACTTTCACGTTCAGGTGCTCACCCGCCTCCGAGAACGCGTGAAAAAAGTGCGACCGGCCATCGCAAACTGCTGGGTGCTTCATCATGACAATGCGCCGTGCCATGGCGCGCTCGTCGTCAGACAGCTCCTGGCCAAATACGGCGTTGCCATGTTGCCGCACCCGCCCTGTTCTCCCGATCTGGCGCCAACGGACTTCTTCCTCAACCCCCTGATGAAAAGACAGCTCAAGGGACTACGTTTTGACTGGATAAAGGCCGTTCAAGAGGCTTCGACGAGGGTCATCAACGGCATCCCCAAAGAAAATTTCCAGCGGGCGTACGAGGAATGGGAGCAACGTTATACTAATTGTGTAGCAGCTCAAGGAGCATACTTTGAAGATTATTAAGTCGATGTAAGTATATCGTCAATAAAATTCTTGTAAAAAAATCCGACCTACCACTTTTGGGTGCGGCCCTGTAATTCAAATGATGTACATACATATTTTCAAAATCTCAAGGTTCAATTGCTGCAAACCATTCACAAAAATTATGCATGCTATTCCATCCTTGAAGTTTGATTATTTATTCTTCAGTAGATTATGTAAATAGGTATTTTGATACCCATAAACATGTGGCAACAGTGGAAAAAAAATATCTCCATTATCATATTTTGTGAGTGAATGGATATATATAGGGAGTTTTCCATTAGGGAGTAGGAAGTAAAATGGCAAGCAATAAATATTTTTGAAGTCAGAAATGCCTGGTGATATCTTAAAAGGAAAGAAGAGAAACCAGGCATTGAGCCAGGTATTGAGCAAACTTGGTGACTCTAACTTTTAATATTGAGGCAAATGAAGTTTGCTGTTGCAGGATTAACGTTGTGGAGTCTATTCATAATTAAGGCACAAATACTTGGTAATGCCACGGATCTTATCAATAAATGATTTGGGTTATTGATGTCAAAGATCATCATTAAAAAACTGATGATATTATCTCACATGGAAACCTTGGTCATGTAATAAAATCTGTTGAAAAACAAAATATTTGTACTTCAATTGAGGTAAATTGATTTATATGAGAATTTTTAAAATAAAATATCTATGAAGTCTCCCTTTTCATCAGTGGCTGGTGAGATTTATTATTATCATATTATTATGGTAAATACGGCTAGGAGCTTAACAGAAAAATGGTGAAATACGTAATTTGATGAATAAGAGGCAAAGTTCACGGAGGGTGGAGTTGGCACTGAAGGACAAGGTGTCATTTGGTATCAAAGGACAATCATTTGATGAATATTGCAAAATAAATGAAAGAGTAAAACGAAATAAGTGGCCGGTTGGTATGTACCTATAAAGGATTCTCTTATCATAGGGTGAGGTAGAAGGAACGTAGTAAAAGAAAGGAGTTCTGATCAGTACAATAGCAAAACTTCATTGAGGGGAAAGTACTCTCCCGCTCAAAGATAGACCTATTTTTAGATTCAGACATCGGCCAAATAGTTGTTGATACAATTGGTTATTAAAAAAGTCCACATGTTCATAAAATATCATCAATTTTTTGTGTATGTAAAATTTTAGTCAAATAAAAATCCAGGAACTATATTTAAATGCCATAAGAAGTTGTGAATCTCCTCTCCATTTCATCCATTTTCCCTCAGTTTTTTAACCTTCCATTTATGGCTCTCAATGAATAGGATATAGATGAAAAGTGAATTGAATATTTGAGTTATAAAATTATTGATGCTTGTTTGATTATTTCATTACTTTGATTTGAATTTTGGATTGGCCTTATTCAAGTATACTCTTAATTGAAACACTACTTAAACTTCAAGTAAATTTGATATGTTGATTTGACTTTCAGCTGAGAATAATTTACTTTGACTGAATTATGCCTACAAAGGCATATTAGAATAACATAATTTAGGAATGATTGTTAAATTTGATGACAGTAGAGCTGGAAAATGACTCCCATGTATCTTGTTGGCAATGACAAAGGTAGATGCATATCCCTTGATAGTCTCCACTTGCTTTATTGTTGGATATTGCATGTGTTATGACAAGTTTTCAATATAGTTTAATGTTGTTATTTCTTGGTTATTTATTGCACTTTCAGTAATTTCTTTTAGAGAAGGAAGATTTAGGAAAATTATTTTCAGGTAATCTTCTTTTATTGTAATTTTGTATAAAATCATGAACAATGATGAATAGGGAATCCAACCATTTGTGGTTAATTCCATTGAAGTATAACCTATTCCGTTATTGTAAGCATGATTCAGCCGAAACTCTAAGAGTATAAATATGGCATGGCATGAAATAATACTGTAGTAAAGAAACATTTTAGAAATCTCAGTTTGTACTGATGACCATGAGTCGTTATACTTTGAGTTTTAGTTACTCAAATACGAATACAGGGAGCACTAGTCCTATGGCCAAGTGCAAGCCACTATTGAACATCATCTTTTTTATACAGCAATAGGTAATAAAAAAGAAAATGAAAATGAAAATGAAAATCAACGAAACCGAGCTACAACAGAGCCTCTGAAACACAACAACGTCAGGCTGAAACAAATCAGAGATAGAACGAGACGTTCACGAACTGATGAATACTCCGATTTACAGTGTGAAGCATTATTCTATGACCTTCACATAGATTACGCACATCACGCCAGTACCAACATAGGAAAAATGGATTTAATTTGCCGCAATTGCCAAGCCAAAAAGTATAAATCAGAACCTCCCGGTCTTTGCTGCAATAATGGTAAATTAAAACTTAACCAACTGGACCCATTACCATAAGAACTCTTAAAATATACAACTGGTGATACACCACAGTCAAGACATTTTCTGAGTAATATCCGAAAATACAACTCATGTTTTCAAACGACCTCATTTGGAGCCACATCTGTTATTAATCAGCCTGGATTTCAATCCACTTCCACAGTACAAGGGCAGATATACCATAAAGCAGGATCGTTGTTGCCGTTGCCTAATCAGCAACCAAAATTTTTACAATTACATTTTATTGGAAACGACCAAGTTGAGACCGACCAAAGATGCGCCAACAATTAAGGAACAAGACGTGAGATTGTATCTGATTTACAACAAATGTTCCATGCACACAATATTTACATTTAAACGTTTGAAACTTCAATTGATCATATGCCCACAGATGCATATAAAAGTATTATAAAAGCAGATCGAAAACCAGCAGGAGAGCATGAACGGCGCTTCAACGCTCCTGTAGTGGATGAAGTTGCAGTTGTGATATAGGGTAATGAATTTGAAAAGCGAGATATCGTGCTTCAATTACGTAGTGGATCATTGCAGCGAATTTGCGAAACTCACAGGTCGTATGATGCCCTACAATATCCTATTTTATTTCCCTGTGGTGAAGATGGGTATCATTTCAATCTGAGGCAAGTTAATCCAACAACAGGTATTCCAACAAGTGCAAAGGTATCTGCTATGGATTATTATGCTTACCGTCTAATGATACAAGGTACTAAACAGAACCACGTGATAAATTGCAGACAATTATTCCATCAATTTATCGTGGATATGTATGTTAAGATTGAAAGTGAACGTCTTCAGTTTATTCGTTTGAATCAAAAAAAATTAAAAGTGGACCAATATATTCACCTAAGAGATGCGGTAGCAAATGACGGAAATATTGAGAATCTGGGCACTTTGGTTATTTTGCCAGCGACGTTTACAGGCAGTCCTAGACACATGCATGAGTACACACAAGATGCAATGACCTATATAAGGACATACGGGAGACCAGATTTGTTTATTACGTTTACCTGCAACCCGATTTGGTCAGAGATTAAAGAAATGCTAATCAACGGTCAGTCATCCAGTGATCGCCACGATTTAATTGCGAGAGTTTGTAAACAAAAGCAACAAAAACTCATTAATATTATAACAAAAGGTCACATCTTTGGAGAGGTGAGATGCTGGATGTACACCATTGAATGGCAGAAACGAGGTTTACCACATTCACATAATTTATTTTGGTTGAAAGGGAAGATTCAACCAACAGAAATCGACACTATTATATCAGCTGAACTTCCTAACAAAGAAGAAGATCCTGATTTATACGCTGTGGTAACTAAAAATATGATCCATGGACCATTTGGAAATATGAATCGGAACTCGCCATGTATGAAAGATGGGAAATGGACCGAAAACTATCTTCGAAAATTAATTAAAGATTCACAAACAGGAGGCTATCCTTTATAAAGACGGCGAGCTCCAGAAAATGGAGGTTTTACGGCAATACTGAAGACTCGAAGCAACGTGGAAATAGACGTGGATAACAGTTGGATTGTACCATATTGTCCATTATTGTCAAAAATGTTTAACGCACATATTAACGTAGAATACTGCAATAGTGTCAAATCTATTAAGTATATCTGCAAATATGTTAATAAAGGTTCTGATATGGCAGTTTTTGGTGTAGGCAATGAAGACACCAACAATGAAGTAAAGCGTTATCAGTTGGGAAGATACGTCCGTAGCAACGAAGCTGTTTGGCGAATTTTCGGATTTTCCATTCATGAACGGTATCCTACTGTGGTTCACCTCAGCATTAATTTAGAAAACGGTCAACGAGTATACTTCTCAACTGATAGTGCCGCAAGAGTGATTGATCAGCCGCCAAACACAACTTTAACAGCATTTTTCCAACTATGCCAGCAGGATACTTTTGCAAGAACGCTATTGTATTCAGAATTGCCGAGATATTATACGTGGAATACATCAATGAAAGTCTTTTGTAGAAGAAAAATGGGCAACTTTGATCCTGAGAATAATATTTATTCATGTGACGCATTGGGCCGAGCCTACACAGTCCATCCTAACAACGCCGAATGTTATTTTTTAAGAATGCTTCTACATACCATTAGAGGACCTCGCTCATTTGCAGAATTAAGAACGATAAACGGAGAAATATGTGAGACATTCAGAGAAGCTTGCCAGAATTTAGGGTTGCTAGAAGGAGATCAACACTGGGATGACTCATTGCGAGAGGCCAGTTTGATTTCCCTTCCAGGACAAATCCGAATTTTGTTTGCCATCATAATAACCTCCTGTAATCCATCTAACCCAAAAACAATATGGGAAAAATATAAAGAATCAATGAGTGAGGATATACTGGCTAAAGTTCGAAGTGAAAATCCTACATTGGATATTACGTTTAACTCCGACATTTTTAATAAAACTTTGATTATTTTGGAGGAAAAGTGTATCACCATGGTTAACAAGACTTTAGTGGAATTCGGTCTTTTTGCACCTGTACAAGATCAACAGGGTGTATTTTATCCAGATTATATACGTGAAACTAGCTACAATGTCTTAGACTTAGAAGCATACATCGCGGATAAAAAGCCACTTCTCAATGAAGATCAGAAATTCGCGTACGAAACAATAATGGATCAGGTAGATAAACAAGAAGGAGGTATCATTTTTCTTGATGCTGCTAGTGGCACGGGAAAAACATTTTTAATTAATTTAGTTGTCGCTGAAATCAGGGTTCATGGAGAAATTGCTCTAGCCGTAGCATCTTCAGGTATTGCAGCGATATTAATGGAAGGAGGAAGAACAGCCCACTCTGCCCTTAAGTTGCCACATTTTCATTTTCATTTTCGTTTTCGTTTTCGTTTCCGTTTCCGTTTCCGTTTCCGTTCCGTTCCCGTTCCCGTTCCCATTCCCATTCCCATTTTTATTTTCATTTTCATTTTCATTTTCATTTTCATTTTCATTTTCATTTTCATTTTCACTTTCACTTTCACTTTCACTTTCACTTTCACTTTCACTTTCACTTTCACTTTCATTTTCATTTTCATTTTCATTTTCATTTTCATTTTCATTTTCATTTTCATTTTCATTTTCATTTTCATTTTCATTTTCATTTTCATTTTCATTTTCATTTTCATTTTCATTTTCATTTTCATTTTCATTTTCATTTTCATTTTCATTTTCATTTTCATTTTCATTTTCATTTTCATTTTCATTTTCATTTTCATTTTCATTTTCATTTTCATTTTCATTTTCATTTTCATTTTCATTTTCATTTTCATTTTCATTTTCATTTTCATTTTCATTTTCATTTTCATTTTCATTTTCATTTTCATTTTCATTTTCATTTTCATTTTCATTTTCATTTTCATTTTCATTTTCATTTTCATTTTCATTTTCATTTTCATTTTCATTTTCATTTTCATTTTCATTTTCATTTTCATTTTCATTTTCATTTTCATTTTCATTTTCATTTTCATTTTCATTTTCATTTTCATTTTCATTTTCATTTTCATTTTCATTTTCATTTTCATTTTCATTTTCATTTTCATTTTCATTTTCATTTTCATTTTCATTTTCATTTTCATTTTCATTTTCATTTTCATTTTCATTTTCATTTTCATTTTCATTTTCATTTTCATTTTCATTTTCATTTTCATTTTCATTTTCATTTTCATTTTCATTTTCATTTTCATTTTCATTTTCATTTTCATTTTCATTTTCATTTTCATTTTCATTTTCATTTTCATTTTCATTTTCATTTTCATTTTCATTTTCATTTTCATTTTCATTTTCATTTTCATTTTCATTTTCATTTTCATTTTCATTTTCATTTTCATTTTCATTTTCATTTTCATTTTCATTTTCATTTTCATTTTCATTTTCATTTTCATTTTCATTTTCATTTTCATTTTCATTTTCATTTTCATTTTCATTTTCATTTTCATTTTCATTTTCATTTTCATTTTCATTTTCATTTTCATTTTCATTTTCATTTTCATTTTCATTTTCATTTTCATTTTCATTTTCATTTTCATTTTCATTTTCATTTTCATTTTCATTTTCATTTTCATTTTCATTTTCATTTTCATTTTCATTTTCATTTTCATTTTCATTTTCATTTTCATTTTCATTTTCATTTTCATTTTCATTTTCATTTTCATTTTCATTTTCATTTTCATTTTCATTTTCATTTTCATTTTCATTTTCATTTTCATTTTCATTTTCATTTTCATTTTCATTTTCATTTTCATTTTCATTTTCATTTTCATTTTCATTTTCATTTTCATTTTCATTTTCATTTTCATTTTCATTTTCATTTTCATTTTCATTTTCATTTTCATTTTCATTTTCATTTTCATTTTCATTTTCATTTTCATTTTCATTTTCATTTTCATTTTCATTTTCATTTTCATTTTCATTTTCATTTTCATTTTCATTTTCATTTTCATTTTCATTTTCATTTTCATTTTCATTTTCATTTTCATTTTCATTTTCATTTTCATTTTCATTTTCATTTTCATTTTCATTTTCATTTTCATTTTCATTTTCATTTTCATTTTCATTTTCATTTTCATTTTCATTTTCATTTTCATTTTCATTTTCATTTTCATTTTCATTTTCATTTTCATTTTCATTTTCATTTTCATTTTCATTTTCATTTTCATTTTCATTTTCATTTTCATTTTCATTTTCATTTTCATTTTCATTTTCATTTTCATTTTCATTTTCATTTTCATTTTCATTTTCATTTTCATTTTCATTTTCATTTTCATTTTCATTTTCATTTTCATTTTCATTTTCATTTTCATTTTCATTTTCATTTTCATTTTCATTTTCATTTTCATTTTCATTTTCATTTTCATTTTCATTTTCATTTTCATTTTCATTTTCATTTTCATTTTCATTTTCATTTTCATTTTCATTTTCATTTTCATTTTCATTTTCATTTTCATTTTCATTTTCTAAAAATGGAGTTTGAAATACTAGAAAGGGAAAAATATGGAGAAAACACGCAAATTTAACGGAAATAAAAAAAATAAATAAAAACGAAGAGTTTTTATAGGACATATAACCAAAAAAAAGCGTAAAAATTATTACACTACATTTTATTAAATCTGACCACGGCGTTCAAACTTATAGTACCAGATATTGCAATGAAAAATCAACGAATTAATAAAAAAGGTGTGAAATATTTTAAAGGAGATATTTTTTAGCAAATACGCGATTTTATATAAATCACGAAAAATGGGTGAAAATGAGAAGTTTTTAAAGGACATAGCACAACACAAACATACGTGTTTAAAATTTAAGTACCATAAATTGCGATGTAAAAATAAACGAATGGTCAAAAAAAGAGTTTGATATACTATACAGAAAAAATTGAGAGAAAATACGCGATTTTATCGAAACACAGAAAATAATGAAAACAAGCAGATTTCTGAGGATGTACAAAAAAATTTTTGCGTCTAAATTTTTAAAAGATATTTGCCCTGGAAAAATCAACGAAAAATGAAAAAATATGTCTTATATCCTTTAAAGGAAAAATTGAGAGAAAATACGAGATTTAACGAAAACACGAAAAATAAATACAAGCGATATATAGTAGTTTTTATCGGGCATACAACATTATAAATGCGTCTATATATATAACAAAATATTTTTCGATGGAAAAATTAACGAATAATGAAAAAATGAGTTTAAAATTCTAAAAATGAAAAATTGAGAGAAAACGCAATAATGTACCGAATACACGTAACGTGAATAAATACCAGAATTTTTTTGTAGTCGTGCCATAAATTATACCCGTTTCAAATGTAACTCCATATTTTACGATTCAAAAATTAACAAATTATGGAAGAAAAACATTTGATATCCTTTTAAAAAAATGAGAGAAAATCCTACATTTCTTCGAAAACACAAAAAATGAATTAAAACGAGCCTTTTCTGTGAACATACCAAAGTAAATACGCGTTTAAAATCAAAAAAACTCTATTTTGCAATGGAAAAATCAATGAATCATGAAAATAGGAGTTGGAAATACTTGAAAGAAAAAAATTGAAAAATATATGCTATTTAACGAAAACACAAAAAATGAATGAAAACAAAAAATTTTCAGTGATAAAGGACCTTTTGTAGAATGCCCACAGAACCCTTTTGGTTTTCCTTTTTTCAGAATTCGTTAATTTTTTCATGGGAAAATATGGTGCTCAAAATTTAAGACGCGTATATTTTTTGGTACATCCATGCTAAAAACTGCTCGTATTATTCAACTTTGCGTGTTTTCGATGAAATCGTGTATTTTCTCTCAGTATTTTCCTTTAGTGTTCAAACTCCTTTTTTCACTATACGTTGATTTTTCCTTGAAAAATATGATTGTATAATTTTAACACGAATATGTAGTGGTATGCCCACAGAAAAATGATCTTTTTAATTAATTTTTTGTGTTATCAATGAAATCGGGTATTTTCTCTCAATTTTTCCTTTAAAGAATTTCAAACTCTTTTTTTTGCCATTTGTTTGTTTTTTTATCACAGGGTACAATGCCGATATTTTAAACGCGTATGTTATTTTATGTCCACGGAAAACTGCTCGTTTTTATTAATTATTTTGTAATTATTTCGCTTGTCTCCCTTAATTGTTGCCATTTTACTATTTGAAACTCCTTTCTTCATCGATCGTTTATTTTTGCATCGGAAAATATGGAGTTATATTTTTGAGCGCGTATTTTTTGTGGAATGCCCACAAAAAACCTTTGGTTTTCTTTAATTTTCTGTGGTTTCGTTAAATAGCATATATTTTTCAATTTTTTTCTTTCAAGTATTTCCAACTCCTATTTTCATGATTCATTGATTTTTCCATTGCAAAATAGATTTTTTTTGATTTTAAACGCGTATTTAATTTGGTATGTTCACAGAAAAGGCTCGTTTTTATTCATTTTTTGTGTTTTCGAAGAAATGTAGGATTTTCTTTAATTTTTTTAAAAGGATATCAAATGTTTTTCTTCCATAATTTGTTAATTTTTGAATCGTAAAATATGGAGTTGCATTTTAAACGGGTATAATTTATGGCACGACCACAAAAACTTCTGGTATTTATTCACATTTCATGTATTCGGCATATTATTGCGTTTTCTCTCAATTTTTCATTTTTAGAATTTTAAACTCATTTTTTCATTATTCGTTAATTTTTCCATCGAAAAATATTTTGTTTTATATAAAGACACATTTATAATGTAGTATGTGCGATAAAAACTATATCGCTTATATTTATTTTTCGTGTTTTCGTTAAATCTCGTATTTTCTCTCAATTTTTCCTTTAAAGGATTTAAGACATATTTTCATATTTCGTTGATTTATTCAGGGCAAATATCTTTTTAAAAATTAAGACGCGAAAATTTTTGGTACATCCACAGAAAACTGCTTGTTTTCACTATATTCCGTGTTTTCGATAAAATCGCGTATTTTCTCTCAATTTTTCCTGTGGAGTATAGTATATCAAACTCTTTTTTTCACCATTCGTTGATTTTTACATCGCAATTTATGGTCCTTAAATTTCTAACGCGTATGATTGTGTTGTGCGATGTCCTTTAAAAACTGCTCAATTTCACTCATTTTCGTGATTTATATAAAATCGCGTATTTGCTAAAAATTATTTCCTTTCAAATATTTCACACCTTTTTTAATAATTTCTTGATTTTTCATTGCAAAATCTGGTACTATAAGTTTCAAGGCCGTGGTCAGAAGTAATAAAATGTAGTGTCATAATTTTTGACGTTTTTTTTTGGTTAAATGTCCTAAAAAAACTTCGTTTTTATTTATTTTTTTTATTTTCGTTAAATTTGCGTGTTTTCTCTATATTTTTCCCTTTCTAGTATTTCAAACTCCATTTTTTGATATTCTTTGAATTTTCCATGGAAAAAATGGTGTTTAAAATTACAAGTTAATGCTATGATATATACACAGAAAACCGCCCTTTTTTATTCATATTTCGTGTTATCAATGAAATCGGGTATTTTCTTTCAATGTTTTCTTTTAAAGCATCCTTTTTTCAAGTATTTGAAGGACCATTGTTCACCAATCGTTGATTTTCTCAGTCCAAATTATTAAGTTTAATTTTAAATGCGTATATTTTGTGGAATGTCCAGAGGAAACTAGTCATTATAATAGATTTTTCGTGTTTTAAAAAAAATTCGCATATTTTCTCTTAATTTTTCAATTCTCGATTTTCTACTACTTCAAACTCCTTGTTTCAACATGAAATGTCAATAAAAATGAAAATGAAAATGGAAATGGAAATGGAAATAAAAATTGAAAATTGAAAATTGAAAATTGAAAATTGAAAATTGAAAATTGAAAATTGAAAATTGAAAATTGAAAATTGAAAATTGAAAATTGAAAATTGAAAATTGAAAATTGAAAATTGAAAATTGAAAATTGAAAATTGAAAATTGAAAATTGAAAATTGAAAATTGAAAATTGAAAATTGAAAATTGAAAATTGAAAATTGAAAATTGAAAATTGAAAATTGAAAATTGAAAATTGAAAATTGAAAATTGAAAATTGAAAATTGAAAATTGAAAATTGAAAATTGAAAATTGAAAATTGAAAATTGAAAATTGAAAATTGAAAATTGAAAATTGAAAATTGAAAATTGAAAATTGAAAATTGAAAATTGAAAATTGAAAATTGAAAATTGAAAATTGAAAATTGAAAATTGAAAATTGAAAATTGAAAATTGAAAATTGAAAATTGAAAATTGAAAATTGAAAATTGAAAATTGAAAATTGAAAATTGAAAATTGAAAATTGAAAATTGAAAATTGAAAATTGAAAATTGAAAATTGAAAATTGAAAATTGAAAATTGAAAATTGAAAATTGAAAATTGAAAATTGAAAATTGAAAATTGAAAATTGAAAATTGAAAATTGAAAATTGAAAATTGAAAATTGAAAATTGAAAATTGAAAATTGAAAATTGAAAATTGAAAATTGAAAATTGAAAATTGAAAATTGAAAATTGAAAATTGAAAATTGAAAAATGAAAAATGAAAATTGAAAAATGAAAAATGAAAAATGAAAATGAAAATGAAAATGAAAATGAAAATGAAAATGAAAATGAAAATGAAAATGAAAATGAAAATGAAAATGAAAATGAAAATGAAAATGAAAATGAAAATGAAAATGAAAATCAGAAATCAGGAAAAATCAGAAATCAGGAATGTTCAAAAAGAAATTCTAAGGATGCGTAATTCTAGGGATGAGGGTCATCAGGAAGTTAGGCTGATGCCATCTAGAGACAAGGTTGGAAGCCAATAGTGGCCTTTTAATTAGATAGACAAAACCAATAAATTAATAGAAATAGGAAAATGCAATGTGGAATGAAATAAGATTATATGGGCAAAAGATTATTTTGGATTGTCGAAACCATGAAGTCGCCACTATTGGCTTTCAACCTTGGCTCTAGATGTTATCAACCTAACTTTCTAATGACCCTCATCCCTAGAATTACACACAAGAAATTCTTTTCGAGCATTACTTTTTTCCCTTGCGACTTTTCTCAGTTTTTCAAGTGGTTTTATAGTGTAACTAACACCGTGTGCTTGAACAAGACTGCCATCAGTGCTATAAGAAGAAGGCAACAATCAGATTAAGAATTCTTTTGGCGTCATTATCCATACTTTAAAATCACTCATGAGCACTATAAAATTATTATCTTGCATTGAGAAGATCGAAGATCAAACCTTCCTAAATTACCACAAATAGCAAGTCTTGCAAACACTCTATGAAAATTAACATGAATAAAAATGTTGGAATGTTCATAAAATTAAATCCATTCCAAAGCATTATTGATTCTTCAAACATCTGCACCTGGGTAAACTTTCACAAAAGTACCAACAGTCCTGGCGACTACGAGACTCTGCCAAATCAGCCGTGTGTCTTGCCTGGCAGCAGGAGAGGCAAGGCTTCTGCAGTGGTTATCTCACAAAACCTTGCAAAGCAAAACCGACAGCAGCATGACAGATGACGCAGAAGAAAAAGACCAAATTATTTTAGATTAGGATTTTGGAATGTTAGGACAATGTTGGGAACAGGAAAATTATATAATATAAAACGAGACATTGAAAGAGAAAATATATAAATTTTGGGTCTTTGCGAGGTGAGATGGAAGGATAGCAGGGATTACTGGAGGGAAGGTCATAGAGTAAAATACAGTGGAGGGGATGTGAGCCAATGAGGGGTTGTCATAAAATTGAATAAAAAGGTTGGAATATTAAAAAGGAAAGAAGCATAGTCAACATAGAACAAGCAACGGATAGAATATAACTAATAGAGATAAAAATAGAGGTGACAAACTTGGCATATATACCACCAAGCAATAGTAAGGAGGAAGAGGTCGACAGGATATACGATCAGTTAGAGGACATAATGGCGTGTGTTCTGGAAGGAAACATTTGATAGTGATGGGAAATTGGAATGCGATGGTAGGCAAAGGAAGAGTGGTGATGAGGTGGACGACTACGATATAGGTACAAGGAATGACTGCAGTGAGAAAGAAATTTAATTCAGCAGGAGAGATGGGTTAGTCATCACCAACACTTGGTTTTGACACCATAAAAAGCCCAGGTATACATGGAAAATGTCAGGTGACTTACAAAGGCATAAGTTAGATTATATATTAGTTAGGCACAGGGTAAGGAACAGTGTGATCAATTCGCACAACTTCCAGGGAGCGGATGAGGCCTGTGCCCATAATTTAGCTGTTTTGTCGTCCAGCATCCATTTCATAAAGATAGGGCAGGGGCGGCGGCGTTAGGAAATGGTATGTAGAAGCATTAACCATATTGACAAGGAAAAAGTATCAGCAGGTAGTAGAATAAATCATGGATCATACTATCAAAGAATAATAGCAATGTATCAAGAAAGGGATATCGAAAGCCACGAAAGACACTATGGGAACCATTAATTAAATAAGTACAAGGAAACCATAGATCACGGATGAGATGATTACAAAGATGGATGAGAGAATAAAATGGAATGATGTAAACACAGAGTTAGGCAAAATGAAGCATAAATAGTTAAATAGCAAATTGAGATGGGCAATAAATAAAGCAAAAGTAGTGTAATGGAAAAAGCAGTGAAAGGATATAGAAAGTTTGCAGAGTAAGGGTGAAATTAGTGCTCTATACAGCATGGTTAAATCACTATCGGGAAGTAAGAAAGGAAGATATATGTTAGCAATTAGAGATAAGGTGGGTAAGATAGTAGTTGACACAAAAAGGATCCAAGAAAAATGGAAAGAATATATAGAAGCACTGTATTGTAAAGAACTTAGTCCAACAAGGTTAGACCGAGAAAAGGAACATGACATAGATGAAGATAGATTAGGTCCAGGCATACTCGACCATTCAATAGAAAAAGAACATTATGGGAGATGTCATCTAATAAGGCCATGAAGTGGAAAACATTCCTGCAGAACTACTGAAATGTTTAGGCAAATGTGGGAGGAAGAGGCTATATGGGCTGATTTGTAGTATCTATGAGGAAGGAATCTGGCCTGAAGACTTGGTGAGATCAAGGATCATCTGGACGCCGCGAAAATCTACGATCCCACATTACCTTATAAATATTTTGTTACCTCTAAACGTCCACATTCTTCCCTCCCACCCTAACGCCCACCCTCTTCCCTCACTCCCTCCCCCGTAACGCCCACCCCATCCCTAACCTCCCTCCCTAATGCCAACCCGCTTCCCTCCCGCCCTCCCTAACGCCTACCCTCTTCCCTCCCTCCCTAACGCCCACCCCATCCCCAAACCACCCTCTCTAATGCCAACCCGCTTCCCTCCCGCCCTCCCTAACGCCTACCCTCTTCCCTCCCTCCCTAACGCTCATCCTCTATCCCTCCCTCCCTCCCTAACGCCTACCCTCTTCCCCCCCACCCTACTTCGCTAACGCCCACACTCTTGCCTCCTTACCTCCCCCCTAACGCCAACCCTCTTCCTTCCCTCCCTCCTCCCTAACGCCCAACCTCTTCCCTCCCTCCCTCCATGATGCCCACCCTCTTCCCTCCCGCCCTCCCTAACGCCTACCCTCTTCCCTCCCTCCCTAACGCTCATCCTCTATCCCTCCCTCCCTCCCTAACGCCTACCCTCTTCCCTCCCCCCTACTTCACTAACGCCCACTCTCTTGCCTCCCTACCTCCCCCCTAACGCCAACCCTCTTCCCTCCCTCCCTCCTCCCTAACGCCCAACCTCCTCCCTCCCTTTCGCCGACCCTCTTCCCTCCCTCCATATCGCCAACCCTCTTCCCTCTCTCCATATCGCCCACCCTCTTCCCTTCCTTCCTCCTTAACGCTCACCCTCTTCCCTTTCTCCCTAACGCCCGCCTTCTGCCCTCCCTCCCTCTCCCCTATCGCCCACCATCTTCCCTCCCTCCCTCCCACCCAATCGCCCACCCTCTTACCTCCTTAACGCCCACCTTCTTCCCTCCCTCTGTATCGCTCACCCTCTTCCCTCCCTCTGTCCCTACCGCCCACCCATCTTTCCTCCCTCCCTCCCTAACGCCAACACTCTTTCCTCCCTTCCTAACGCCCAACCCCTTCCCTCCCTCCCTCCCTAACGCCCAGGCTCTGCCTACCCTCCCTCCCCCATAACGCTCACCCTCTGCCCTCCCTCCCGCCCCCTAACGCCTACCCTCTTCCCTCCCACTCTAACGCCCACACTCGTCCTTCCCTCTCTAATGCCCACCCTCTTTCTTCCCTCCCTTCCTAACGCCCACCCTCTTCCCTCCCTCTTCCCCACCCTCCCTCCCTAACTACCACCCTCTTCCCACCCTCCATCCCTAACTCCCACCCTCTTCCCTCCCCCCCTTTCCACACTTACCTCTTATTCCACTGATTTTCTGATGGCAATCAGGCCTTTATACCCGAGGCCTTTTTTCTACTTACATTTTCTCTCTTCAGGTTTTTTCCTGGCCAATTCCCATTGATCTTCTGCCGCAGTTTTAACCGAATCTCGAGGGGTCTTCTTCATCTTTTCATTAGGAGAATAAACTTCATCTTACCTACTCTTTGACAGTTTCATCCGTCGCACCATCCTGCTTATTTGATATTTTTAGATCAGTGCTACGTCAGTGGCCGGTGCTTGCTAAGTGCTGTCTACGGCCAATCACGTTAAGTGCTTGGTGGAAGTTCTTTGGGAGCACGTATCGGGACAATATGCGGATCTGCTATAAACGTGTGGTTGAGAATTCTGATGAGTGATTTCAAGAGAGGTTTTCTGTTGCTCCAGTTAGACACCATTTGGAATATACCGCATGTATTTGGGATCTTCGGGAGAAAATTTGGCAAAAAGAATTAGCTAAAGTCCAGAGAAAATCCGCTAGATTCGTTTAAAATTGTAATGATAAGATACAAGTGTGACAGGTCACTTAGTGGATTTAGGCTGGGAAGCACTTGAAGTGCGAGAGAACAAGCGAGGCTTAGACTTTTAGAAAGGTTCAGGTTAAACAAACGAGTTTAACAATGACACTGAAGGAATTCTAATGGATCCACCCTACTTCAGAGATCAGACGACAAAGATAAAATAATGGAGATTGATTCCAGTACAGATAGGCACAAATACTCATTCTTTCCCCGAAAAATCAGAAATCATAATAGTAAGAAACCGAAGTCACTTCAGAAATATTAAAAACATTTACAAGACGGAACAAATCCTTGCAAAGATATCAGGTATATTGGTAGGCGCATGGGTTTGTTAGTTTGGGTGTGGGGTTGTTAAGGTTTTTGAATAATAGCATGTCATGTTTTGGTTGTGGACTGAATAAATTTGTGGCTTTTTGCGAGTTTTTTTTCTTAATTACGGGGCGAAGACGGTACGAGTTGAGTCGGAAAAATTATTATTTTGATTTGAGTCTGCATAATTGCTTTACCCAATTATTATAATGGTCGTAAACCTTTTTTTCGCAAACAACTTTTAACCTATTTTTGTAAATACTTCCAGTGTATTTTCGTGATATAGCCTCCAATATTTAATATTTCTTATCAATTTATAATGAATTATATCACATTTTGTTTTTTAGTCACCCCTCACCTCAGTTAGCTCACGGGAGATATAGCAAACAATGGGGTTTTTCCTAGCGGTTTCACAATTTACAAAAGGGACGGACCTTAAATATTGGGTGGGGGAGTATTCATTGCAGTCAAGTCAGATCTTAGTAGCCAACGAAATGAATGCGACGTAAATGACATAGAAAGCGTTTGGTGCAATATTAAGGACTACAACGGCGGAAGCCTATTCGTGTGTTCATTTTATAGAGCCCCAAATTCTAACACAGATGTCCTACTGAAGCTCGACTAACAAATATCCACTCTCAGCAGCAAACATAGCAACAGTATTACTATAATCGCTGGTGACACAAATCTACCGTCAATTGACTGGGACACGTACTTCGTAGGATCAATCTGCAAAAAACAGAGATGCATGCCAAGAACTCCTTCATATATTCACATAAAACTCCTTGGATCAAAGTGTTAAATCACCAAAATGGGGCCACAACATACTAGATATCTTTGCGACTTCAATTCCCGAAATCATTTCAAACATTGAAATAATGGACAGAATCAGTGACAAAAGGCTACTTTTGTAGAGTTGAAACTATGGTCGACCAAATAAAAAAAAGGGTAAAATTTACCTATACAACAAGGCAAATTTTAACGGACTAAGAGAATTAAAAAACAAAATTGCCATAACACAACAAAAAAACACTGAAAACCAATACAGAGAACACTAGGAAATATTTCTTAAATATTTTACGTAAAGTCTGCGGTCAAGCATATAAAAAATTGGGATTCATTAGACGCATTGTCGGCAAAAGTGACTCGAAGGTCAAGGAACGTTGTTACCACGCTCTTGTAAGGCCTCATTTAGAATACGCATGCAGCGTGTGGGATCCGAGTGAAAAAAGTCTCATTCGGGAAATTGAGAAGGTTCAACGCCGGGCAGCCCGTTTTGTAAAAAATTCCTACGATAAAACGCAAAGCGTCACCGAAATGCTCATGGATTTGGGGTGAGAATCATTGGCTGAAAGACGATTCAATGCAAGATTGAAATTATTAAATAAATTTAGATCCGCAAGTTTCAGCACCGAGGTCTCGCATATTATTCGTACTCCTACATACATTGGTCGCTTGGATCATGCATATAAAATTCGGGAAATAGATGCCAGAACTAGCCGACTCAAGGACTCCTTCTTCCCACGGACAATACGAGATAGTAACTGCAGGGTTATAGATAGCAAAAATTCCACTTGACACACTCAGCGTCTAAAAAATAATTAGTTGTATTCAAATGCATGCTCTTCCACTAACCTTATGTGTTTTGCTATAATAACCCATTCTTTCCGAATGACCTCATTCGTGTTCCGTTCATCTGTTTGTAAGTCTCCCTTTTGAATCCCTCGTCCCTCTCCGCGGGGGGAAATTCCTGCTACCTGCAACGTTGGGTCGAATTCCCTTCCTTTACAGACTCTTTGGGGGTAGAGTAATTTGTGGTGCATTTTCATGTGGTAGTGATGTTTCAATTTCTTGCTTGTTGTGTCCTGGCTTCCGTGTTGTAGGATGGCTTTCGTGCTGCATCATGGGGTGCAGTTTTTTTTAGTTGTTTTGCGGTATATGTGTTTGCATGAGTATTGGATGAAGGGATTTTTGCATGAGTGTGTGCGCTGCTGTGGGGGTGATTTTCCGTGTTGTTTTTTTGCATGAGGTATTTTTCCTTTTACGGTTGGTGACCAAACACCCCCCGCCACACGCCCTTGCGGCGGCTTGCGGGGTATGATGTAGATGTAGATGAAGGAATGAAGACGCACACCCCATCCAGACTCTAATGCGACAATAAGGGACCTAGATGGTACAACGGGGAAGTCAGAGAGGCATTAAGAGGCAAAGAAAGCTACATTCAAATTTCAAAAAGAGTTTAAAATTGGACGATATAGTTTATGTTAATGCATCCAAACAGCAACTAAAAAAGTGACGTAGTCAGACGAAAGTATTATGCGCAGAGCACTACACTCTTTTAAATCTAAAATTCTGAGCAAATATCTTGACTAAAATCCAAAGTTATTCCGGTCCAATGTTAGGGAAATACAGGGTGAACGTCCAACTGTTCAATCTTTGACGACGGAAAATGGAGAAATCATTACAGATAGCGTGAAAGAGGCAAATATTTTAAACCATTTTTTCCAGAGCGTCTACAATAAAAACACAAACGCACCAAACGATCCCCCACACCCACCCGGGGTACACGTGAGCGATCTTACACTACCAAGAAAGGAATAGTACATCTGCTCCGTAGTATCAAAGCACACAAGGCACCTGGTCCGGAAGAAATACCTGCTAGAATATTAAAGGAATTAGCTGAGGACATTGCCCCGTTTTTACATATTGTCTTTCAAAAATCGATGGGAGAAGGCTCAGTACCTCGCGACTGGAAGCTAGTCCATATAGCCCCAGAAGTAGTAGTAGTATTTAGGGGAGGCGACGCACAGCTGAGGTCATTGGCGCCATTAGGGATGGACAGGAAAGTATGAAGGGTGGAGAGAAACCCGGCGTCGGCATAAGTCTACTCTAATGATGAAAGGCGCCAAGGGGTCCGAAGTTTAAAGTCCCATCCGACGGACGGCGTACTCACTCAAAGTGCCCTCCCAAAGTACCTCAAAAAGGTATCGAGATACCACTGAAAAGTATTCAAGACCGCCGGCATGTGAACTCAGGCCCTCTGGGTGGGAAGCCAGTACAATAGCTACCACACCATCTCGATTCCCCTTACATCTCCCATCTATAAAGGCGGCGAGAGGGATAAACCAACCAATTACCGATCCATTCCCTTGACATCGATCTTTTGTAAAATATTGGAACACAGTATTGTCACTAAGATTTAATTTCTTGAGATTAGGGATATACTAATCCACAACCAGCACGGATTTCGGGAAAGCAGATCTTGCGAAACACAACAAGGCCTTTTCATTCACGATATACTTGGATCGCGAGAAAACAGCACACAAGTCGATTCAGTATTCATAGATTACAAAAAAGCATTCAATAAAGTCCCACACAATAAATTGTTACACAAACTTAAATGCCTGGAATCGATGAGAAAATAATTAATTGGATTAGAGACTTCTTGTCGAATCGCAAACAAATAGTAGTCAGGGATGGGTTCTGCTCAACGGATAGAGATATGACTTCGGGCGTATTCTGTTCTTAATATACATCTATGACTTAAGCGCACATGTTAGTAGAAATCTTAAAAGTAAGATTAGGGTGTTCGCGGATGACATGGTGATCTATTGGGAGATATCTGGGGATGAGGATCGTTTCATTCTAGCACAGGATTTAGATTGCATTACTAAATGGTGTTCTGAATGGGGATTGTCATTCTATCTTAATATAAGTTCGGTGGTAAATTTCTTTAAAAGATCAACGGGATTTGTTTACAAATTGGCTGGAGTTGACCTAGAAGTAGTTGATACGGTAAAATACCTAGGTGTTACATTCATTAAAGACAGCTTTGGGGACTCCCATACGTAAAGTCTGCAGGCAATCATTTAAAAAATTGGAATTTATTAGACGTATTGTTGGCAGAATTGAGTGAGAAGTGAAGGGTTATTGATAGCAAATATTCCACTTGCCACCCTCCGCGTCTAGGGAATAGTTAGTTCTACTCAATCGCATGCACATTCACTAACCTTGTGTGTTTTGTTATCATAACCCATTCTTTCCAAATGACCACATTAGGGTTCTGTTCATCGTGTGGGTTGCTTTCAAAATCCTCCCCGCATGATCGTATTTGAGTACCATTTAGTGGTGTACCTTCCATTGTCTGTTTTGGGTTTCCCCTTGCATCCCTTGCCGTGGGATGCCTTCCCGCTCCCTAAAGCGTTGGTTCAAATTCCCTACCTGTTTCCTTTGGGCGGAGAGCGTTTTATGTTGTACGTTCATGTGGTGGTGGAGATTCGCATTCTTGCTTTTCGTATTCTTGCTTTCGCGTTGTTGGATGGATTCCATGCTGCATCCTGGGGTGCAATTGTTTCTCGGATGCCAGTGGATGTGTTTGCATGCGTGTTTGGGGTAGGGATTTTTCCATGAGTGTATACGCCATGTGGGTATAGTTTTGTACGCAGGTGTTGCTTTCATCTAACAAAATAAGACTTAATTGGACGTTAGAGCAAAAGCACAGAACCCTCAGAAGAGAAGTAAGCTAGTTTAGTAAAATAGGAACTTGGAATGTTAGGACGATGTGGAGGACAGAATGATAAGAAAACATTTAGCGAGAAACGGAGAGAGGAAATGTAAGTATTTTAGGCCTATACGAGATTAGATGGAAGGATAGTGCAGATTACTGTAGGGATAGTTACAGAGTAGTCCACACCCGAGGAGAAGAGAGCCGGGAAGGGGTTATGAAATGACATCAGGCAAAAAGGTAGAACAAAGCGTAGTAAGCAAATAGCAAGAACCGATTGAATTATATCGGGAGAAGTAAAAGCTGAATCGACGAACTTGGTCATTCTATAGGTCCAGGCTACAGTTTGCGAAAATCCATTCCCCTTCAACGATGCCATGGATCGTACTGTAATTAATTACACTGAAAATTGTCATAATTTTGTATTTTAATGAGAGTGGTGATTATTACAAACTACATCACACCGAGCAAACGCAGGGAAAAAGAAGTCAATGTCATATACGATTATATTAATGAGCTAATTTCGGATATTCTCGGCCGAAAACATTTGATAATAATGGAGGTTAGGAACGCGGTTGAAGACGGAGGAAGAGATGTTAAAAAGGTAGGGGACTACGGTTTAATGAAAAGGAAAAGTCGCGGAGAGAAAGCGGTAGAGTTTTGCTAGATACGAGAGTTATCTTAATCAACACTTGGTTTAGACACCATAAATGACGTAGGTTTACATGGATAGTGCCGCGGGCTCAAGAAGGAATCACTACATTATGATTTATTTATATATTCTGCAAGGCAACGCCAGGGTGTGTGGCAGGGTAATATTTTTTCCCGAAAATGAGCCTACCGCGGTTTACAATATTATTATGATCCACTCTCGTTCGTGGAAAAAAAGACATCGTAAATCTCTCTGTTATACGCTTAATCTCTCTAGTTTTATTTACATCATCTCTCTTACTGTTGTAGAATGGGGGTAATATTAAATTTTCAACATCACCGCTAAAGGGACGTCCTTCCAAGTTATGCCAGAGATTTGGTCTGTAATTTAACCTATACACTATGAGTGATTCCCAGCCTAGCTGCTCTAATATTTTGGATACGCTACTGAATTTTATCATAACAACGTTTTACAAAACGAATTACTGATCGTACCACTTTTCCACTTGATACATTTTTTTAATTTTACGACCGGGTTTCAATGTATTACATTATCATCAGGTCCTACAGGTACCGTAAGGCATCAATACTTGGTTGTAAAATAAGAAAATTTTATCAAGTGGAAAAGTGCTACGATCAGTTATGCATTATGTTCGACTTACACCACATCATGCCTGACGCTACTCAATTTGAACGTTTTACAACTCTACCTCCTTTACACTAATCGCGATCCAATGGGGATATCAATCCAACTTCGTGAGAATCCCATATATCAGCAGCATATTATTCTAGACAAGGCCTCACCAGCGAAAGATAACATTTATCTTTGACCTTTTCATCACATTCACCCAGAACTCCTCTAAAAATGCCTAATTTTTGTTACATTGCCCACGTATTCCCAACATTCGTACTTGAGCAGTGTGAGATATGTACATGTTGTGGATACCTCACTTATACCTCCTCATTTTACTCCTATATTTTGCAATACATTTATTACATGCACTGAATGTACTCAATGGAATTCGTAAAATTTATTAGGAATATACACGTTGATTATATGTCCCTGAGAGACAGGGCTGGAAGGTGAAGCTTGAAAACAAACAATAAATTTGTCTATGCAACGTTTAATCTTGTCTTGACTTGTAAATGAAATGTCTGTGATATTTCTAGAGTGACTTTGGTTTCTTACTTCTATGATTCATGGTTGTTCGGAGAAAGAATGAGTACTTGTATATATCTGTATTTTAAACTATCTCCCTTGTCTTATGCTTGTGGTCTGATCTACCTAACTTGTGTGGGGCCATAATAATTCATTTAGTGCTATCGTCAAAGTTGTTTGTTCTGAACCTTTCTAAGAGTCTAACTCTTGCTTGTTCTCTTCGCAGATGAGTGGAGTTGTCTAGTTGAAGTCTTGTAAATGCAAGTAAATCACAGAGAATCCTGCCTTTAGAGGAACATGGATCTCCCATTAAATGTACATAAAACTCTGAAAAAATAGTTACGGAACATTCACTAAGATGATTAAACCTCAACTAGAATGCTGATAGCGGTTAGGTCAGGAATATTTCAGTCTCGGTGGAAAGATATCATAATCTTTGATGAATAGAATGTTTTAAAATCACTCCCAAGAAAAACTTAATCCCTTGCTGAAGAAAACTATATGGTTTAGCAACAAAATGGAATAGTTTCTCTTCAAAAAGAAAATTGCATATATGCAGAATCACACAGTAAATATGAGCATATGGAAAATGAATTGGTTAGAGCATGAATTAAAAACACTCCGAAAACAAAATTTGTAAACTATTATTTTTATGTAAAGCAATTACTTTAAGTATCAATTATGCATTCACAATAGGATTATGAAGTGACATAAGGAATTAAAGCGGGAACAGAGATGCCCAAGTGTGAATCAGTACATGTAGATTTCATCTCAAAAAGGACAGAACACCAAATTTCCTGACTTTTTCAGGATTAACCCTGGTTGGTGTACTCCCTCCTACCTTTGGTACTTACCTCTGGTCAGAAGTCTGGCACTACTGACTCCTATGCACACACAACCCCCTACAGTGGTATTCAACTTCTAATGTGAATCACCTTTTTCCATGACCACTGCTCCAATCCACAGGTGCCATGTTGGCTGGAGTCGTGTAATAACCAAAATGTCATTTCTCATGGTTGGTTGTAGCACAGAGGCTCCATTGCACTTCAATGAATGTTTAGGCATGGGGAGAATATTTCAGCACATACATGATCCTAGATTACATCAAATTTATACAGAGATCACCATTGTCCAATGTCTTCAGCCACCTATATCATATCTTTCCCACAAGGCCCAATAGCCAGGGCTGTTTTCAAGGCATCCAATCCGTGGCACAGTTAGGAAAACCACGCTCTCAGTAGAATATGCCAATAAATTCAATCAACTCTTCTGGCCATTTTCCATTGAAAAAAACATCTCTGGAAATTAAACTGAATGATAAATGCTTTGAGTTTCTCCATGGCATTAACAGATAACAGAAACTACATAAACATTAGGTAAAGAGTGAAAGTCATCAATTTGCTATTTACAAATGGCAGATTTACTAGATGTGAATTAGTCTTCGATGTTTTAAATGAAAACAAAATACATGAACATAATTTTATCCTATAAATATGTAACCTACCTGAAGAAAATCATTTGTTCCAATCAGAACCATGACGTTAGTGAGCTACATTGTGAGAAAGAGAGCTTTGCACAATTTAGAAACTAGTGAATGACTAAAGACACATTGAAGTATAGTGCAAGCAATCATATATGTATTAATAGAATAAATAACATTAATCAATTTTCATGAAATGTTGAAGATACGTAAGCACATTACAACATCAGGTTGACAGGTATGGTATGAAATTTCACTTGAATAGAATGAAAGTCACGAGGATCTTGGGAAATTGGAAGACTAAGCTTAACAATAAAACAGGATTGTATTAACTGAAGCAGGTGGAACAATTTACTAATCTAAAAATTTCATGGAGAACCATAGCACAAGAAGAAGAACCAAAGAAGAATTGCATTAAGCAAAGATGCTTTCACAAAGAGGATGGAGTTGACGAGAGAGATCTTAAAGTAAGGAAATAAAGAAAAGATTAGTTAGCATGCCGATATGGAAAATATTACACCTAAGTTTGTGCTCAGCCATTATTTGTACTTCTTCCAATCAGGAAAAGGGGGAAGTATAGAAGAAGTCAACTGTTAAGCAAGCATATAATGCTCTTCTGGAAATACTTATTTTCCTTCCTTGAAAGTATTTCTATCATTGTCAAGTAACTGTGTGTGCATTTATGTTTGCAGTTTAACTTTTATCAGGAAAAAATTCATACTGAAAAATATTTTTCCTTAGCAAGCCACCTGCCTTCACTTATCTGAGTTGCTAGTTTTTATGCAATGCAATCTGTAATCCGCTGGAAGAAAACAAATAACAATTGCTAGATACACACTATTTGCAAGTATTAAACACCTTGCATCAAAGCATCAGTTAAAGGTTCAGCATCTACAACAGAATAGATGGGTGAATTAAGGCCGCATCTTCCTGGCATAGATAGCCTATTAGCAAAGTAGGACAGAAAATAAACCAGCATTACGATACGATAGCCAGTGCGATAGCCACCACACTATCTAACTCCCCTCTCTTCACCAACATAGCGTATTTGGTTACATGTGTTATGAAGTAAAACATCATGTTACATCAATTAAAAGAACTTGATCATACCTTATCCTCAGATAGTAAGCATCCTACAACAATGATCATGGTGATACGCACAAATGGGTAAAATTACAATTAAAATTTCTAGTAATGTACGGCGAATTCTGGCTAGGACCAGATATCTGAGGATGTCTACTTGATTTGTTAGGATATGCCATACTCATACACTGGTCTTTTCATCACGGTACTTTCACACTAAGCACTATTACTGTTTGCATATTCAAAACTATTGTCAGACGTATTTACATAACCGTCAGCCTTCAACTAAATTAAAAGTAAAAACTAAACTAAAAAGCCTTCATGGTTAATTCAAAACAAACACATTTAACATCCGAACTCGGTCACACACACATCATCGTTGCACTTCCCTTGATCACGACCAAAGATAGGGCTTACTTAATAAAATAACCTAATCCACATTCACCTTCACAATGCATTCCAAAATAGCTTCCGCGCCACAGGCGCTGGTGTCTGTCGGCAGCAGCCGGAAACACTAATTTTCGAATCGAATGTACCCCGCAATGATGCCATATATTCAGCGGACTTTTTAAAAGCAGATTTTTGTTGATCCACATGGGAATGTGGCTTTATGGAGGTATTTGGCAGTTTACTGACCTTATGTCACAATATTTAAACCTAAATTTAAATGCAATTATATTTTGAGGATCTTTCTTCAATAAAATGAAACCGTATATTCATCCGTATCAACCGTATATACATCATAACCAAAAACTATATTTTATATTTCAGCTTAAAGTAAACTGGGTTTCGCGATGTCTTCAAGCTTAATGAGAAACTGACATGGAAATATCATTGATTGAATCATCGCCGAAAACATTAATATTTCAGGATATTGTTCATATATTGCTCATTTAATTTAGCAAAAACTATTAAAAATATCTTTGATCTTAATTTCCGCCTGAGCGGATTAGCGGCATGAGAGAGAAGTGCAATCGTAGTCTTGAGTCCACTTCTGGAGAGATTAAATCCATGTAGATATTAAATGTGGAATCGATATTGAGAATTGGGAAAAATGTTCAGGCCTGTATTCAGAAACTATATAAGCGAAGTAGGCGCTCATCCCTAAGATAATACTAGCATTGCTTCTACAACAAATCTGTATTCAGAAACAACACTACAACATCTCTTAGTGGGTGAACCTTCTCGTGGTGGTGGTGATGGCTTTGCTGTTACATCTTTTCCCCTTTTTGTGGGTGAAAATCAGCGACATTACTCGATTGAAAAAAGGAATCGGACAAACTTGGCGGGACAGGCCCAATATTAATTAGACTGGCCACCCTATTGATACCACCAAAAGGAGGAGCATTTGAACTTCCCGACGCTGATATTTGAAATTAAACTGATATCAAAACTCATTGGAAATCAAAGAAGGAAAATACTGTGAGTACGGCAATAAATAAATGGTTACGTAAGAAAATTGAAACGAAATTCATTTTTCGTGAGCAAATTCAAGTTGGCTATGGACCTTAAGACAAAAATGGTTTTCCAGGGCATCTACAATAAAAACACAAACGCACCAAGCGATCCTCCACACCCACCCGGGGAACACGTGGGCGATAAAACACTGATCAAGCAGGGAATAGTTGACCAGCTTCGTAGTGTTAAAGCAAACAAAGCACCTGGTCCGGAAGAAATATCTACTAGAATATTAAAGGAATTAGCTGAAGTCATTGCCCCTTGTTTTACATATTGTTTTTCTAAAATCGATGGAAGAAGGATCAGTGCTTCGCGACTGGAAGCTAGGCCAAATAACTCCCATCTATAAAGGCGGCGATAGGGATAAACCACCCAATAACTGACCCGGATGCTGCATTATCGGGTTTCACCGCGTCGTTGATTGATGCTGACAACAGTTTCGCCGAAGTTGGATTCGGCTTATTCAGGTCGAAAATGAGGGATTCGGTTTTTTTCAGTTTCAGTTTCTAAAAGTCTTTATTTCCGTAAAGCGGTTTTAAAAGAATTTATATAAAATATGCATTGAAACATAAATAAAACAATAAAGACGGAATAAAGGACGGAAATAAAGACCTTTTAAAACTGAAACTGAAAAAAACCAAGTCCCTCATCTTCGATCTGAATACGCCGAATGCAACTTCGGCGAAACTGTTGTCAGCATCAAACAACTACGCGGTTATACCCGATAATGCAGAATCCTTCAAACCACCGCCGCGATAACCTTTGCAGCCATATACAATTACCGACCCATTTCGTTTCCATCGATCTCTTTTAAAATATTGGAACCCATTATTGTCACTAACACTATGATATTCTTGATAGTGGGAAACTACAACCCACAACCAGTACGGATTTAGGAATAGCAGGTCTTCCGAAGCACAATTAGGTCTTTTCATTTGCGAGAGACGTGAAGGCCTTCCACCGTCCAAGTAGTCTATCTGATCGCGTCGGCCCGTCACGAGCGCCTACGAAAACCAAAGATTTTTGCCAAGTACGTAAACCCTATACAAATGGAGAAGGCAGCGCACTTTTTACGGATTAGAATTTACAGAAAGAATACTAGGTTGATGTTGACAGTGGGTACCCTTATACTGGAGCATGGAGAAGAGTGTGCGTGGAATACAACTTCACCAAACCTTGAGGAACATGGCGAATGAATGAACTTACAGTCACTCCCGTCCTTGTATTCTCGGAATGAATGGTTGTATCCCTGCATTCCCGGAAAAATCAAGCCAACACAATTCCTCCTTTTTTGGGCTGTGCTTTCGGCTACATTCCTTCTTCTGGGTGAAAGGGACTTTCTTAGCTGGACACTTCTCCAAGAATATAATTTTGCTCGCATCACTCAGGCCACTGAAATAGGTAAAAAAACAAGGGCAAAGAACGTCTAAAAAAATATTTAGGGTCTTTTATGGACTTTTAAGTCCAATGAAAGAGGTAACGTTTTGATGTAAACAACTCAGCTTTGTGCTCTAAGTAATTGGCGTCATTAATTTATTCCCTCCACATAGAACACGCATTACTCAAAGTCCTTCTCGCATTAAAAACATGGGGCACACCAGGGACGCTAAAACGAGCCACATTTAGACGCACAAGAACATACGAAAAAACAATAAGGAATTAATGTGTTCGCAGTCACCTCAAGGAGGTTCGTTGCATGTCCCGTGGAAAAGATTTCAGGCTGGCAGGGAAAGGGAAATGAAGCCTTTGACGAATTTACTGCGCCCAGTTTTCCTTAAAATCTCGTCAGTAAAATGCCGATATTCAGCTGTTAAATTCTCGAGCTATGTGCTGAGAGGGAAAGAATTTCGTCCTGCTTTATTCAATGTTTAGTTTCCGCTTAGTCACTTCCACGTATAGCAGCTGGAAGAGTCTGGAGGGTCCTTCCTTTGTTTTTCGAAGGAACGTCTCTCAAGCAGTGCTTTGTTATAAATTGCGCCTTCTCCACGGACTACGTTCCTACATTTTTAAAATATAACAGTGGTCGGTGCGGATTCGAACCGTAGGTGGGCAGTGATTGAAAGCTGACATGGGATGCAGTCACATTGTTACTTGATGCCGATTGGTTTAATCTTGGGAAAGAGTGATGTTTTCGATTTCACTGCGTATAGTATTCCTGGAGTTCCTGGGCTCGGATAGTGGCCCTTCGCCCGAGTTCACAAGACACCCATGCCCTTAGCACCTTTCTAATTTTCCCTGCGGGTGTTTATAAAGTGCTCATAGGTCTATCAGACTTTGGTCTATCAAAGCGTTTCAAAACATCCACAGAACGACGATTCGCGCCGCCAGAGTGGCTTCCGAATTTCCTGTGATTTTATGTGTTTAACAGAGGAGTATCGTCTCAGTGAGCGTTCGTAAACTGTGTCAAATATTAAGTAGCCGAGAAATATTCAAGAGGAAAGAGTTATGCTTCTTACCAGGAGTGAGGACAGTAAGAATTCTTGCCGGGAGAAGCGAATGATGGACCAAGGGCCAAGATCCGATCCGCTATTTCTCACGTACGTGTCCCTGTGCAATGACGCGACTTCGCCGTGTCGTAATCAGCATCCTGAGATTGCTTGTGAAGTCGTCATCTATATCCCCTGGCGCCATCTAGCTGTAATAGATCATACTATGGCGGTTAGTTGAAATACTAAACTAAATTATAAAATTGAATTTTAAAAATCATAATTAATAAAGAGAAAATTGTTTTAAAATTACATTACCAAAATTTTAATGGAAATTTTTTATGCAGATTTCATTTACTTTTTAACGTTCAACTTAATGGCACATTTTCAAATTTGAAAAAATGACGTCATCCAACGGTATTGGCCACCTGGTATTTCTTCGATTAACTAATCCGTTCAGACGACAACGTGTCGTCGTGCGGAATGGAGGTGAGTGATTACTTGTCTTATATTCGCGCCTTTTGTGGTTAATGGTGGTAGCCTTATGTTCTGGGCTGCACTTGTGAAAAAGAGTGTAATACTTTCAGTTCGAGGTAATTCTATAATTATATTTGCGAAAGCGACGGATATGTCAATTCCCTCGCAATTACGGAACACACAAGTGTCGACTGATTTTCGTGCGATTGCTAGTACATGATCTGTTTCATGTTTGCTAGGGAAAAGTTAAATTACATCATAATTTAAAATGAAATGGGAAATAGTGAATTTAGATTGGTTTCAAAATATAATTAATGCCGAGAAGACGGAGAGATTGCGGCACGCGACGCTATAAGGCCTTGGAAATTTTCTTCGCTAAGATTGTTGATTTATTCTTTTTATGCCAGGGAACCAATTCTCAATCTATTTTCTACTCCAAAGTCCCCTGAACATATATACAGTCTGACCACTGCATTTACGTTTTTTTCGCCCGAGATTTTTGAATGCTGGTATTTTTTTTAAGGGTTGTACCCGTCAAATATCAACGTATTTTGCTTCCATACTCATTTAAAGGATAATCTAATATATTAATTAAACTTTAAAGAACCGGAGTCCAACGCGTGTTAACGTTTTTCGAAAGAAAGCGGTGACGATTAACATTGCTTGAATGTACGCGTTCCAAGTAAAAGGTCAAGGTCACTGGGTGCTTAGTCCTCCAGTGCATTTCGCCCTATTTTACTATGAGTCTCTCTCTGGATCAGACCTGAGTTGAAACCTCTTTCTTTGAGGGAAATTGCTCGATTAGTGATGATGGATTCCGTGTTTCGAACACTCATAGCTTCTTTAACCGACTGCTGTCGGGTAAACAATTCATTACGCATTTTCACCCTCCGATGCTCAATGACTGGCAAGTATTTTGATTAAAAACGGAGCTGAATAAATGTTTTTATTGCAGCAAATAAACTGCGTTTAACGTTTAATGTCCTTATTATGAGTGGTATGGCATTCTTTTGAAGGCGAATTATATAATGAATATGTAAAGTTTTTTCAGGCACATTCTAAAGTGCTTGGACTTTTATGTAACCTATTTTTGAATTTCATTTCAGTGATACCATCGGCGTGTGAGCGTGTGGATAATGATTTTTTGAACAGGGAAGAATGACGCAATGTTATGAGAGAGAGGGAGGAGATGTCTTGAAGTGTAGGAATGGAATTAGAATTCCTAGGGAATGGAACTTCAAAAATTTCGGCAAAAAGGAATAATCGTAAGTTGAGACATTTTTGCACTATGTTAAAAGATTTTTTGTAAACTTGTTTTCTATGCATATACCGGTCAGTCTTAAAGACGTCCACGTCGGATTGAGCTCTTTCATGGAATGACAGATTTGAGCGTCTCTTCGTTACATATTGCATATTTCTCATCAAAATGTTTCTTCCTTAAAATTATTCTTTGAAAAGATAGTCTTACAATTTTTTACGCGGGAGAATCATTGCTGCTAAAAATGTAATCAGTGTCGTAATTACGTGCGACAACGTGCGTTGGGGCAAGTGATGTTCTACAAACGTAACTCTATTTATCGAGCCATTAAGATTACTACAGACCAGTGTCTCTTCAGAAAAACGTTTGCGGGTATAAATTATTGCTATTCATCAAGATATACCGCCTCGTTCCATTTGCATTATAAGTTCTCAAAGGCGTCGAGTTTAAGGATATGTGTGCTCCTATTTAGCGGTAATTTTTGAAGAGTAATAGGATGGGAAGTTTCGAAAATGTGTATATCACCGTCCGATGGCTCAAAACGACCGGTTTTACAATTGTTCCTTGACCCTAGTTGAGTGCTACATTTCAGATGACACCATCTGAGGCCACCCTTACCACGCCACCATTCTTTAATTGGTGAATCTCAGTGCTGAATATTTAAGCTATGATATTCTTCCGTAGGTTGTGGAGTAGTTTACTACGGAATACTTCGCAAAACGCTTTTATTAAAAGTATGAAAATCACGGACGCTGGTGTATTATTTTTTCCGAAATCAAAATTGTATGAATTTAAGGAGTAATATTACCTCAAGGTATATTGTCGCAGGGGTCAATGCTGTTCAGGCGTATACCATTTCGGAAAACTTTCTGAGTTTTCATTCATTCACGGCACCCGGCAAGCCTCCGCTAGGGTAAGTGACAGAGAGTGATTACACGCCAGACTTCTTTTGACACAAAAAATGCTGTGCACTTTTTCTGTATAATGCTTTGTGAACCTACTTTTCCACCGTTGTAGCTATGATTAAATGCTACATTCTCAACGTTATTGCTAAAGAAATATCGCTCTGTTGTTTGCATAAAATTTATTCGTAATCTGTAATTTAACCAGAATACAGCGAGTTATTCCATACACGGCTCCTCTAATAATTTTGATACGCTTCTAAGTTTGTTTCAACAGCTCATCTTTTGAGCAGGAATAAGATCGGTTTTTTGGCTTAAAATCAATGTTTAAAGTCTCGAGCCATGAGATTCGCTGGTCAACACACCCAGGACCAGAGTGTTAAATATTCTTTTAGATGAAAAGACACTATCTCAACCTCTGTCAAGATTTGTGCCATTAACTCAAATTACCACCTACATTGGCTTTCTAATATTAACATTACCCTGAAGAGACCTTACGTATTGTTTATACTTAATTGCATTAGTCGTGACATTGTTTCTGATAATGGGCACCTGAAAACTAAATATATTTACGCATAATTTTACACTTTTACATCAATAATTTTATTTTCGCACTCAGATTGCGGCACATTATTAAAACCCAACTTAGATTTCTTAATTATTACCTACAAGGAAGAGTAATAGTTAGTAAGGCATCCGTTATCTATCTAGTATGTCACTTGCCATTGCGTATTATGATTTATAGCGACAGATGGGCAGACGCAACGCACCTGATCGTATCGTATTCTTTTCGATCGCTAAAATTGCTTATTTAACAACTTTAAGTGACATTTAAAGTGTATATTTTGTGATGAATCACAAGTCAGAAATTCAACGGCCTCCATCATATTTTTTGGTGAAATTTTGAAGAGCATCAGTTTGTTTTTTCACATAAGGCACTGTTTTATCATTTGCAACGCTCGTGGGACTCCGACATGAATACTACAGTTCTGTAAGACATCTGCACACGAATCAACATTTGACACAATATTAGAATAATGCACGCAGTAAAATTGACATCAGTGTTTTTAAGAAAAATAACTAAAGATCAAGAAATGTTGTGCACACTGTCCATTCTGTTTACTTAAATGGCACAAACTTTGAGGAATAGAATAGTTAGCGTGGTAATATAAATGAAAAATAGTTTCTGGTGGTTCATTTTCTGTGAAACTACGACTGAATTGATATTTCCCTCCTGATAAACACCTAAGTAGTAGTGCGCTCCCGCATTTCATTCTCCTCAACACAGTTTTCCAGTGCTCTCACCTAAAATCCATTCAACTGAGGCGACGAGCATTGATTTAGACATGCAGCATGATGTGATTTTAATTTCGTAAACTTTTAGCTATTCTACTAAAAGGCACCTAGTACATCTTTACTTTGCTATCTTTATTTGCTTTCCTTAGTTATTCTGAAGAGTATTATTGCATTGATTTTACTTTCTTCTCAATGACATAATATTTGTTAGAGTGTAAGGTTTAGAAAGCCATCATCACTCAAGTGTTATTTGCTCAGTCAGTTAAAATAATAAGACCTTACCAGAATGGAAACTCAATGCTTCGGAAAAATATAAATATCTCTTAAGGTATTAAGTTTGAGTTTATTTTGATTTGATATTACGGTGCTTTGGTGCAAAGATTCTCATAGGGCCTAATTTGATTCTGGAACTGAAGGTCATAAACATGGTCCATGAGGGGTTCAAATATGTTAATCGTATTCCTATGATGTTATGTACATTTTTCTTGCGTGTGTGTGTGGCTCTGAGGGGATGAATCTTGTTCTTCGATCCGTTTGGTTGGGGTTCGTCCTGCTGTCGTTGCAATGAACCTGTGACGTCCGAGCGAGTTTCGATCGTTGGTATATCTCATATCCTGTTTATTTATTGCATGCTCTCATCCGCTCTATTACAGTCCGCTAGACATGGACCAACCAGAATGTCGAATGAAGATTGGAGGAACCAAGTACACACAATAATCGAGAATGGACCACGGCAAAGAAAATAAGCGGGGATAGGTTTATATTTGGATAATTAGGGTCGACACTCATCAGTCAGCAACAGGACGTCGAATGCAGGAAGATGAAATAAGGGATTCGCTTCCATCGCCCTTCAGCATGTGTTTTTAGACAGTGTTTTTCCATCCCTTATTACGGCTTCAATACTAAACGCAGGTTTTTACGGGTTAAATTTTAGCAGTAAATTATTAAATAATATCATTACGAAAGCTTTTTCAACTATTTTATTTATATACGTGTTGCTATACTAGAAAAAAAATCGTGGAATATGCATATAATTTACTACGCTAAGTTTAATTTTCAGAGCTCACACGCGTAGTAACTTCGTTCAACGTATTTTTATGAAATTTATTTCTCCATCTGATACAAATGAACATTTACTTATTTGTCAAGTCTGAATTCCTCTGGACTCAAAAGGAATGAAGACTTAATAATTTCAATTTTTTAAAATTTTATTTTATCAAAAAATCAGAATCACAGAAAGAGAACAACTGGGAAAATTTTTCCGTTCCTTCTTACTCTTAATGTATAAATGTTTCTTTGGCCAAAATATTTCCAACCGCTATAATTGAAATGCAGCAATCAGGGCCACAAACATGGCATCCGTTCATCGCCTCATATCGGAACGGTCAATTTTTGTAGTTTTTTATGCCAAATCATCAGAAGAATGGAAGGACACCATTTCAGTTTCTCCAGGTCCCTTTGCGTGCAACTATCAAAAAACCTTTTCTATATTTCATCGTCTATAATATAGAAACTCAAAATTTTGAACTATTTCCGAGATAATATTTGGAACAGGATATCATTTTTAAGCGTAAATACGTCACATTATTTCATAAAGACTGCAGATTCCTATGAAATTGAGAATGGATTTGCGGAAACTGGCAAATGTCAAATATAGGTAGAAATAGATAACAATATTAGTCCTGATTCAAGGTGGGTCATGTGAAATACTCATTTGAGACCTCTCACGCGCAAAAAAAATTATTTGGCCATAATACCCTGTAGTGACTGTTGGTATGAGGTCATTTTAGGCGGGGCGCACCAAGTACACGCACAGCCCTCCATGGATGCGGTAAAGAGGAGATTAAATGGTTTTGTACTCACCTGTGCAACTTGTTAATTTAATTTTGTACATTTTTCAAATGTAAGAGATTCTATGTAATATGGATATTACCACTGTCACACTGCCATTCACTCAGGCACTCGCATTTTAAGACACTTGCCATCACCTCATGTCAAATACTCGATAGGATACACATTGTGTGCTTGGATGAGTGAATTTAGGAGTGTGTTTAGTAACTAACTAAAAGATAGATTATTTATAGGGGTTTGGTAGAACCAGTAGCCTTAATATTTGCACCGGTAAAAATTAACCTTTGTGACGTTATAAGCTATTAACGAAAAGTTGAGAATTTAAAAAATATTAATGTGATGTCGTTTCTATTTTTTTTCATGAAGAAATATGCTTCTTCGAATAGAAGTAAAATATGCGGAGAAAAAATAAAAGTTAAATTGGAAAAAAAATCATGACTTTTGAAATTGTGTTGCTGTCGCCATTAATAACATTCACATACTTAGAAAATTAAGTTCAATAATAACATTGCTGAATTTGTAAATATAATGGCAGTAATGGAGTGATTTTTACATATTGGCTTCCCGCCATTGCTAAAAGAAGAATGAAATTAAATTTTTGTTCAATCCAATTCGAAATTTTTAGTGAAGTAAAATTACTACTCTTAGAAATGCACCATTCTGCATTATAGCCATATGTCCCAGAAAATACATATTTCCTGGGATAGAAACGAAACCATATGGAATAGAGCAAACAAATGAGGATGTATAATTTTAATGCGGCGGGTAAATATACCTTCCAGTCGCTCTTGAATATTTTACGTTGATGTTACCCGAAAGGGGTTTAATTATTGAAGTCACCAGAGAATTTAGTGACCATAGGATGGTAAATGCTAAATTTACACTACATCGGGTCAGATATAAGAAACCTAAAAGAAAAATGTACTTCTTTTAAGGAACGGGGCTATAAGGACCAAAACTGCGAGCTACAGAATCAATTTGCAGGGTTTAAGAAAAATAGCCTTCACGTAAATACTGAGGATGCGTGGAATCACTTTCCGGAGATGGCGCGATCAGCAGTAAACCTTACTATTACTAAGTCTCATGATTAAAATATATCCAGTGCTAATTACAAGAAGAAATTTCGGAATGCTGTAAGGGCACTCAAAAGGAAAGGGTAAGCGGAAAATTTGAAAAAGAATCCGAAAGGACTTCGGTCGTTCGTCAGAGGGAATAAGTAAATGGATAATCCGCTCAAAAATGCTAAATTTGAAAGAGTAACCAGCATTTTGGGAATGGTCAACTTATAAAATTCATTCTTTCAAAGCATCTTCACCAATAACTCGCAGAAAACCTCCGAAAGCTTACCAAATCGTGCCGGACAACCGATGCCCAAAATTGAAATCTCACATAATGGCATGGAACATTTGCTGAAAAATATCAAGCCTAATAAATCCGGGCCCGATTAAAAACCAGATACATTGCTTTACCGGGATATCCGTAATGCTGACGACAGAGCAGCTTTATCAGATGACGTTAATGTTATACAAGGCTGGTGCGACACTTGACAATCAGAATAAAACATAAAAGTTAGTATAGAGTACCGGTCAAATGTGATTCAAAGGTCAAAAGGAATGTTATGTTTCTATTTATAACAAATGAGCTAGATATGTAAAACGTTGCTAAGATAAACTTAGAGGGAATCTAGAATATTAGAGGAGCTAGGCTGGGAATAACTCAACGGAGCGAAGGTTAAATTACAGATTAAATCTATTGCAATAATTGATAGGGAGTGTCTTTGGCAGTGATTTTGAAAACGAATCATTTCCCTCATAGTTCTACTGTGTGCGAGATTTTATCAGTAAAATTAGAGAGATTAAGCTTTGAACAAGTCAATTTAAGATGCCATTTTTTCCACCAACGATAGGGGATTTTCATAACATAAGAATTATTCTCGTGTCTGTTCACCCCCTGCCAGACACCCTAGTGGTGTTTTTCAGGGTAATAAAATATCTATTAATGTATATGTTCAAACCGTAGTTGCCATTTATTCATAATTTACAGTGCAACTCGATATGTCAGTGAAAGGAAAATAATATTTCCCGGTACGAATTTCTCATGCCGATCATAATATTGTTCCAAAGGACGACATTTATCAATTATGACTGGAGCCGTTTAAATTACTCAAATTGAGTTTTTCTTTAGTATAAAACGGAAAATGATATTTACATTAAAGTATAACTCAGGTTAACAAACTTTTATTTAGTTTACCGCGAAGTGAAAAGTAAGATTAGAATGTTCGCGGAAGACACGGTGATTTATCGGGAGATATCTGGGGATGAAGATTATTTAGTTCTATCACAGAATCTAGATTGCATTACTAAATAATGTTGAAAATGGGGATTGTCAGTAAATCTTAAAAAATATTCGATGGTAATTGTCTTTAAAAAATCAACGGGGTTTGTTTTCAAAATAGATTTGGTTGGCCTAGAAGTGAAATACCTAGGTGTCACAATCACTAAAGACAACCTGGGGGACTCCCATACGTAAAGTCTGCGGGCAAGCATAATCAAAATTGGGATTTATTAGACGTATTGTTGGCAGAAGTGAGTCCAAGGTCAAGGAACGTTGTTACCACGCTTCTTTAAAGCCTTATTTAGAATATGTATGTATCGTATGGGATCCTAGTGAAAAAGGCCTCATTCGGGAAATTGAGAAAGTTCAACACCGGGAAGCCCGTTTCGTTAAAAACTCCTACGTTCAAACGAAAAGCGTAATTGCAATGCTTATGGAGTTGAGGGGTGGGAATCATTAGTAGGAAGGCGATTAAATGCTAGGTTGAACTTACGAAATAAATTCAGATCCGCAAGTTTCAGTTAAGTAATTTGCTGCGAGGTTGTGCATGTACAAACTTGAGTTGAATTTATTCATTGAATATTGAATTAATTATTGAAAACGCGTAACCATTTAATAACTAGTCAGTGTACCCCCATTCTAAAAGTGTATGATAAAAATTAGAAATACGTAGATTTAAGTTCTATAAGAAAGAAGACCGCAAAATATGATAATATTATATGACGTTCGCATTCGGAGCAACGTTGGTCTCCATCGCTTCAAATTATCATTTGAGCAACTTTCTCCCTGCAATTTGTGTGAACGGGAGAAAATATCCTATTGTCAATTTTAAGAATAATTATTTTTTCTTTCTTAAATATTTGCACACCTTAATTGCCACAGCTAAATCTGATAATGACTAGCAGCTGACAAAGCCCTTCTCCCTCTTTTACATCTTCCTCTCGCATGCTCTGTGATGAATCTAATTCCCGTGTAAAAAGGCGCCAGTCTGATTCGACACGAGAGTATAAATTAGGTGTCATATCTAGAGAATGCGGTCGGCCCCCTTTCGCTGGGTGGGGCCCTTCCTCCTCCCCTTGGCACTTTGGGTGTGGGTCGGCGGCGTGTGCTGACCGAGCGGCTAGACCTCGACCAATTCTGCCGAACGATTTGTTGGACTCTTGAAAAATACGTTTAAAATGAGGATTATGTATAAATCGCTGGCAGCAGCCATCAGAATGGAGCGGATAAATGAAGCGGACTTCACGTGGAATTCACGTGGAATTAGGTTAACTTGGTTTTCAGAGCGCTGTCTTAATTTAACCTATGCGAAGCTGTACTTGAATCCAATTGGGCCCTTTGGAATTTCGTAGCCTGAACTGTAGGTGCGATTGGAGGGTTATGAGGGGAGACGAGAAAGCGAGGGACGAGAGGAAGCGAAAAAGCAGACCCCGTCGCTAACCATAAGGAGTCGAGCGAGGAAACGCATGCGGGAACCCCAAACCTCTCCCCGTTCCAGCTAGTATCTCCAGCCAGACCAAGAGTGGAGGGAGAAAGGGAAGAGGCGAGGAGAGCATTGCGAGGAAACTACTTCCATCTGCTCACCCCTTCTTAAGCTCTTACCAATCTTATCCAATTATTCGCACCACCGAGAATATCTAGGTGCCACACACTACCCCCTCACCACGGTTGATGCGCCTATTCTAATTTATATGCTCGACTTTTACTTCATGTTCATCTCAATTTATTCTTATCATGGGTATTTTAGAGTTTAAGGTTGGTTTTGGCTGGATAAAGTCTGAAAAGCAATACACATCTTGGCATCTCTTAACAAAAAACATCGAGACATCCGACTCAAATACGAAACCCATCATTACTTCTTTTCTTTGTCTCCTCCCATTTGCAGCAGTGAATGCAGCTAAGGTTATTCTTTGAAATCTGTTTTGCGATGGGAATTTATGCCATGGTCGGTAGAATATTTGATTTTATTTACGCGCGTAGATGATAATACCGGCGTATGGATAGGACATAATATTTGGTTTTTCAATGCAAAAACCAGTTCTGGTACGTAAATGTGAAGTATAGTAGCGCATAATAAATGCACTAGCAGGTGAACAAGAATGTAACTGCGTCAACATGTGAAGAGATCAGCACATGTTTATATCAGAGAAATAATTTGATACGAAGCCATATTTTAGATTCAAGTTATTGATTTAATATATTTTTAAATCATATAAAAGTAGATCTAGCGAAGCATAGTACCCTATAACGCGCATGTATTTGAGTGTGATATGTCATGTGTGCTAATGTGCCACGGGATAATACTTCCTCTGAGTCCGATCAGAAAACTGCATTGTACTCTTTATTTAATTTATCGATTTGATTGTCTTGGCCAGGAGTGAGCAGTACCACTGATGAGGGGCAGGGGTTAATACATGGAAGCCAGTAACAAAGTGTATTCAGATCTCACAAAATATTTTCTTATTACATATTTGAAATTTAATATTTTTCGCCTATGCGGAATTTAATGCAGCATCAAAATGTCTGTGTCGTCTTTGATAAATGATGCAATGTTAAATGAATTTACGTAATAACACTAGGGTGTTAAAAATTTGATTGTAAATGTTTTGAAGTAAATGAGTATTAGCAGTATTTCCTCATTGATTTTCTGCTGTCGTTTTGATTTACATATTTCTATATTTAGACTGAATCAAAGAATTCGGAGTAAGGAGGCCCTAACAAATCTTGGAGTGGAGGTCGTCGTGCCCAGAATAAGACGAAATGTGATTAGATTTAAACATTTTTAATGTTGATTTCACTTTTTAAAAGCATACAACCGAGATGAATAGCTTAATTTTTTAGTTATTGTTGCATCGCTGTGTGTTCTTGGAAAAGGGAAAAAGTTGGATGAGACATTTCATCCATTGTTTCTCATTCCCCACTGATTGCATTGCATTCATTTGCTTGCGTGACTGACTGTATGCATGGCGGGGGAAGGGTGCCTCCGCAGAGATTGTTGGAGGGGGCGAGAACTTTCTTGAGGTCAAGTCCTTCCGCAGGAGGAGGCAGGGGCGAGAACACGTACTTCCTTCTCTAAGGCCATTGGAGAAATTGGAGAAAGCTTGGAGAAACAAGCCTGATTACGTGGTTGAGCATTCAAATAAGTTATTGGAGATATTATTTAAATACAGGGCATCTCGCTATTCGTATGTCCGGATTACGAGCGAATTTTATCAGTTTTCAACTCGTTTTTATTTTCTAATGAACTTATTTCTACTTTGTCCCGTTGTTCAAGAGATGCGTTTTCGATAAAATCCATAAAGTGATGATTGTAACATCTTTTAAATCAATCCAAATTGACTTCTTTTGGTCTCGGTATTTAAAGGAATTCGACATAAAAAGTTTTGTACGTGGATTTGCACATGATTTATCCACTTGATTAAATCGTTTGAAATTACCTGGAAATTCATTCAGTGCAAATTACGGCATGGGTTACGGTTCAAAATTGCATATTTGGCAGTGTTGCTTTTAAGATTGATTTCTCTAAGTTAATCATCTGTGACAACAGTGACTCTCTGACTGATGAAAATACCTTTCAATAATTTAAAAATGTCTCCCAATTGACGAAGCAATGCTGAGGATATGTTGAGAGCCCTAGGTGCCTCATCGGTGAGAATGAATCAATGTCCACGACTCACGCGACGGCGACAAACCCTTGGTTTTGCTGGATCGGTGGAGTGTCGAGTGGAATCTTCAATGACTAAACGTGTTCTAGTCAGCTTTATATTCTTTCACTGCCATAGGACAAACCCACTTTAATCAGTTAGGAGGCGGGTCTTCGTCCTTCTGCTTGTTTAATATTTAATACAATTTAATGCAATAGCCCAAAATATTTATGGCCCTTTGGGTAATCATTTCATATTGTACAGTGGTAAATCAGTTACAACGGTTCCCTAGTCCAATATCATAATCTGACCAGATCTTCAATGATGGGAAAGGCTTTCCATTATGCGAATGGTTAAGGTTCTGATTGTCTCATATAAATTAAAATCTAATTTTCTTCACACGATTACAGGAATCTTCATGGAACATTAAACTGTTGGCATCTGATTCATCCATAAGCATGAACATATTTGGACATTTTGGACATATTTTAAGTGAATCAACTGTTAGTTGGCACTGCACCTGTCTCATTCTTGTTGTTTAAAAGAGTGTCTGTCGTACGTGTTCATTGATTTAAATGTGTACTATGCTACGAGAATATGAATGTCTTCCCCTGCGTCCTGAGGGAAAATAGGTAGAAAGAAAAACGAAGAATTTCCGAATTTTTTTTTAGACTTGGGTGACGTATTTGTAATGTCCGATCGCATGGTTCACTTAAGGCGATGAACAATTTGTAATGTGCTTTGTTTAATTTCTATGATCTACGGGAAGTTGTTTTGGTTACGAATATTCATCCCCAATTTAAATTTAGAGGATTATTATGTCCTTCCCTTGTTCCTGTTTTACGCCAGCATGCTTCTTCGTTGTTTTCTCTTGTTGGTGTTGGTGGTGTTTGGTGTTGTCGACCGGCTGGGCACCACCGGTCGACTTCGGGGGTTCAATTCGCACCTGCCTTCGTTTCCACGTTGGCCTCCTGTTCTATAGTCCTATTTTTAATGGCGTTTGAATTTACTTGCTCAATACACAAGCTTACATTAAGGCATTAAGTTTTTTGTGGACATATCAAATAATTGCACTCTTCACGGCAAAAAAATCTCATTCAGGATTTAACGGCATACACGGCGGAGGTCCTGGGTGTGGGTGGGTGGTATAGGCCTCAAGGAATCCCCAGGGTCCTGCGGGCCCCTTTAGCCAAGAAATTACCAAGAAATAATGCTTTTGCCCCTTAGGTGAAGGAGGAAACATTTTACTCTGAATTTTGGTTTTCTAATTTTATTTGATATATTATTTAATGAAAATATATTTACAATATGCTGTTTACTTAATTGATTTTTTTAAATTTGATATCTTCCCCCCTTCGTCTTTCCTTTATTTATTATTATTATTAGGTAATCTACCGGTTAAGGTAGGTTTTTGGATGGACATGATTGCTAATTAAATAATTTGTGACCCCTAGCAAAACACAACATCCTACTCTACATCAGGTCCCTCTTCAGCTTTAAGTTCCTTCTTCCTCCCTTTATCCCGTCCGGCATCCCTTTCCTGTTCCTTCACTTTCCTCATCTGCCTAACATTCTCCCCTCTATTACAGTCTTCAACATCCCACTGCTGGTCAATAGGCCCTTCATCCATTTTTCCTGCATCCGTAGGATTTCTCCCAGCAAACCCCTTTCTTCGCCCACCATACCAAGTACTTCCTCATTTGTTTTCTTCTCTGTCCATTTCACCTTCTCCATTCTTCTCCACACCCACATTTCAAAAGCCTCCAGTCTACGTCTATCCTCCTGCTTCAACGACCACGTTTCCGCGCCGTACATAGCTACGCTCCATATCAAAGTTTTTACGAGTCTTTTCTTAATATCCTTACTCAACGTCAATGTCATCAACTCCCTCCTCCTTGTGAAAGCCTCTTTGCCTAGCGCTATTCTTCTCCTTACGTCCCTACTATTTTGGCTGTTTTGGTCCAAAACACTACTGAGATACGTAAACAATTCTACCTGCTCTAGTTTTTGCCCTCCTGTTTTAATAGTTAGCTTAGCCTTTTCCTTTCTAAACAATCGCATACCCTTTGTTTTATTAATATTGATTCTCATCCCATACCTGTCACACTGAATTTCCAATTCACTCAGCAATGCTTGCAACCCCTTGGCTGACTGACACACTAAAGCTTGGTCATCAGCGAGCCTTACTGATTTTACGAATTCCCAGCCCACTTTCATTCCTACCTCCAGTTCTTCCCATGCCTCTTTAATCCTTTCCTCTGCATGCAGGTTGAACAACAACAGTGATAATGGGCAACCTTGCCTTACACCTCTTCCTAACACTGCCCATCCAGACTCCCCATTCCCCACCCGCACCTGAGCAGTCTGTGACATGTACAGGTTGCGGATTAGCCTCCTTTCCCTCCAATCTATTCCTATTTTTTGCAATATACTCATTAGTTTTTCCCAATTCACTCTATGTAACACATTTTGGAAATCTACAAAACATACAAATATGTCCTGATTGTATTTTATATTCCTCTCGATTAATAATCTCATTACTGCAATCGCATCACGCGTACCTCTCCCCTTCCTAGACCCAAACTGATCATCCCCTAAGTAATCATTTGCACTACTCTCAATCCTTTTGTTTATGATACTGAGAACAACTTTAGCTGCGTGGGATGTCAAACTTATTTTCTTGTAATCCTCACATGATGTAGCCTTTACCTTTTTTGGAATAGGAACTAAAACTGATCTCACATAGTCTTTCGACCGTATTCCTTCCTCATAAATACTACGAATCAGCCCATATACCCTCTTTCTCCCACATTTTTCTAAACTTTCTTTTATATACCTCCGCGTAATTCACTTTTATTGATACATCTTTGAACTATATTGCCTTGTGCCTAGAAATGAATAAATCTTGTGTAATATTTGATCAATGTTAGAACACTATTTAATACATACTTTAAATTTTAATGCTAAAATACGCTATTTTCTAATGTCCCCATAAAAATTAATATAAATAGAATTAATAGTGTTTAGAATTATTTAACATTTAAACTAAATCTGTCATCTTTATGCCTCGTTGCCCTAATGGAAATAGGAAATATAATTGAGACAAAATATGCAAGCTACTATTACATTTCAAGTATAATAAAGGAGCCTCGATGTATATTAATGAGCGAGTCTGGACATGGTTACTCCGCTGCCAATTCAAATAGTGACACCTTCCGAAATACCACCTGTCTACCTACGAGAGCATTCTAACGTAATAAATGTATATTACATTCCGTTCTCTCTCTCTCAGTACCTCTTAGCTTACAACTGGCAGCTTCTTATGATGATGCTACCCTTGTACGCATTCGTCCATATCATGGCGCAAAAAGTAAACATGTAACCCTTTGAAATGTTATACAATAATCCACTAAATTCTTACGGATTAAACATTTGCGATGAACTATCCACAGTCATAGCCAGCGGTTAATAAACGAAGAATTAATGGTGAAAATTGAGTAGGTGTGCGTGGCCCTGTTTAAATATTAAAAAACATTATTATACACTGCATTTTTAGAGTTATGAAGTTCTCTATCATAACTCGAATGATTTAATTTCGGAGCAGAATTACAGTTTTTCCCTCCTAATTTTGTGTACTAACAGCATTATATATAGCGAAAAAATTTAAAAATGTAAAATAATAATTCACCTGGACCTGATACTAAGATAGGAATCCTGATCTTTTGATGTCTAGCCGATTGATTTATCCAGTTAAGCTACAGGGGCGAATGTTTTTTGACTTTGAAATTTTAGCATCGTAATACACCTAAGCGGATGAGTCAGTTAAAAGTTATTCTCTAATCATCTCTCGCAGTTTTAATAAACGCAGCGATGCTTAGTTTACGTTCATCCAATCCTATCGAAAACGCTGGAGTAATAATTATTGACAACGTATTGAACATTTTTGGAATGCTACTTGGTGTAACAAGAGTATCGTTTCTAGTTTTTATGCAACCAAGTTTAACGTATCATCTGGGCTTTTATTTTGATTTTTATTACTGCTCCACAGGGGAGACTAAGTATTGTGCAGATGAATATTGTGTCCATCACATACAGTAATACTACCTTGATCAAAAAGTTCCCGGAATAACCACCGTGTGGCGCTCCCATCGTTCCGATTTGAGTTCTGTTTTTTTTGTTAAATTGGTACATCTGTTGTTGATATTCCCTTTAAATCTTAGTGTCATAACTTGACATTTGCAAAAGTTACGTAGCCAAGAGTACATCTATCTCTGTGTGTGTTGGCGATTTTTTACAATTTCAGAAATGGATTTAAATTTGCAACAACGAACTTGTATTAAATTTTGCGTAAAAAACGGATTTAGTGGCGCACGGACGTTGGAAATGTTAGAAAAGTGTTTCGGCAACGATTCTCTAAAAAAAAACGGTCGTTTACCAGTGGCACGAGCGGTTCAGAAGTGGTCGTGAGTCAATCGAAGATGATGAACGCAGTGGCAGACCATCGACATCGAAAGTCGGTGAAAAAATTGATAAAGTAAAAGAAATGTTGGTCAATAACCGCAAATTAACCATCAGAGAAATAGCGGAGGACTTGAACATTGCCTATGGATCCGCCCAAGACATTGTGGTTAATGATTTGGGTTTCCGTCGTGTAGCATGCCAAAAGACCTCAATTTCATGCAAAAAAGAGACCGTGTTGACGTCGCAAAAGACATGAATACCACAGATCCGTAGCATGAATACCACAACAGCATCGAATCAGTGTTTTGCATCCTCTTCCCGCCAACGGTCGCATCAGATCGACATCCCTTCCAATTCTATTCATCCAATGTATAACGTTGTGATCTATTATTAACCTAATTAAAATATTAGAGGAGATAGCCTGGGGATCACTCACGGAGCGAAGGTCAAAATACAGGTTAAATCTCTTGCATAACTTAGAAGGATGACTTAAGTAGCAATATTGAAAATGCATTAGTACTCCCATCGTGCGGCGGTAGGCGATATCATGCAAATAAAATTAGTTTATTCATAAAAAAATAATTTTTCCACCAACGATTAAGGGATTAGAATAACATTGACCATCCGCGGTAGGCTTAAAAATATTCGGGTCAAAATTCGTCTCCTGTGTATTCAACCCCTACCACACACCCTAGCAGTGGTTTCCAGGATATTGTGATGGTTTTTAGCCAGAATTCGAGCGATTGGCTTGACATGATCTGAACCTAGAACCTTTAGATGTCCACTTAAACCTTTGCCAAGGTTTCAGTTTACATCTAAAAGGTCGCAAAAGTCTATAAAAGCAAGGATGCCCATTAATACAGACCGAGTTTCCGTGTGTTTGTTTTGATCGACATGTATGACCACACGAGTAACAACTCTGAATAAACCGGACCCAAGAATTTAAGTATCGATGGCACAGGGAAAAGGCGTCACACTTAACCAAAACTCAAACCTAAGTGATCTACTTCATAATTTTTATTTGCTTGTAAAACCAATATGGGAAAGAGACCACCGCGAAGGGGCAACACAGGATAAAAGTCATAGAATATTGTGATTAAAAAGACAACCGAAAGTCGCTTCACTTTACACACAAGTCCCGTTTCATTTGAGATTGATTACGCGATCATTTACGAACAAGAGAATATATTAAATACGAGGTATGCTCAAAAAGTAACACAACTTTTGTGTTTTTTCAAAAATTATTTTTTTATTCATGAAAATCAATTTTGTCCCCTTCAAAGTAATACCCATTAGATATTATACACTTATGGCAACAGTTTTCCCAAACCTCGAAGCATTTCAAAAAATCATTTTTTGTGATCTTGTTCAGCTCCTCCTTCGATGTAGTTTTATCTCTTCAATCGTAGCGTAGCGTCGTTCTTTCATGGGCCTCTTCAGTTTCGGGACAAAGAAAAAGTCACTGGGACTCAGGTCTGGGAAGTACGGTTGCTACGGAATCATTATTGTGTCGTTTTTGGCTAAATATTCGCGCACAAGAAACGATGTGTGCGCAGGGACGTTGTCATGGTGCAAAAGCCAATTTTTTGGAAGACCGCAAGACCCAATCGAAGAAAAATCTAAACAAAACTTCACATTTGACCGAACTTTGCGCGCCTTTTTCCGTCCAGGCTCGTATTGCTTCTTCCATATGGATGATTAAGCTTTAATTTCCTCGTCATAGCCGTAAACCAATGATTCATAACCAGTTAGGACCCTCTGGAGCAAATTTAGGTCGTTTCGGACAGAGTCCAACATCTCATTAGCAATGTTAATGCGTTGCTGTTTTTGGTCGAAATTGAGCAATTTTGGTACGAACTCCGCGGCGACCCGTGTTTTGCCCAAATCATTGGTAAAAATCGAATGGCAATCGATATGTTTAGGTCCTCAACAACTTCTCTAACGGTGATTCGACGATTGGCTAACACTATTTCCTTCATTTTATGTTTTAGTCTATCGTTTACGTGCTGGGGCGTTCGGCACGCTCTTCGTCGTTCACATCTTCTCGGCCTTCTGAGAACATTTTGTACCACCGATATATGTTGCCTCTGCCCAAGGTAGCTTCTACAAATACCATAGTCAACATTCGAAATGTGTCCGTGCACTGAATTTCGTTTTTTACACAAAATTTGATGCACATTCTTTCATGCATTTTTTGCAACAGGCAAAAATCGAATACAAGCCAAAGCACGTCCAAGCAAAACAGATGTCAACAATTAACTGAACATTCATAATGGCCGAACTTTTCGGCATAAGTGTAGACGTAAGTAACCACATAACGCCACAAAAAATCAAAAATCAAATATACCTATCCTATGAAAATTCAAAATTGGCGATACTTTTTGAACAGACCTCGTATTTGAATCATAGCTAATAATTGTTCAAAAATTTGCCTGATTTTGGTCGTGGATTGACGTGGCTTTATTTCGAGGTGAGTACCCGTAACACAGAGGCATCGGTTAAAGCCTAATGTATTCTTCATCACATTAAAGTTGTCATAACTGATAATTATTCTCGGATGCTTTCTGTTATTTATTTCCGAGAGCTGAAAACTGTAATTTGAGAATGAAATTATTTTTTTTTAATTTTGAAAACATAGCCGAGGTCTCAATTAATTTTTTGCTCGGATTCAGGAAATTAATTCAACGATGTTCTCTCCAGAGGTCACCCGTGTTTCAGCAGTGATTTTCATGAATTGGACAATTCAGTACGATGCACGCTTTTCCCTCGTCTCAAAAAAGATGACTTCCTCTGTATATTTCCATTTGAGTTCCCAACTAGGCTTTTAAAAAAAAGATAAGTGTCTTCCATTTTAATATTCTCTTTCTTATTTGAGATGACACAATATTGCTATCAACTTAAATTATTTCAGAATGATTATAATTTGGAAAGGATAAATTGAGTTTCTTACTGCTTTTAAAAACTCAAATTATATCTTCTTTAATGTGTGATAATATTTTTCGGCTTACGAAATATTATTTAAAATATTCAATCATCTAACTTTAATTTTTGGCACTTAGGATTAGCATCTTTTAACCTCTACTGACAGGAACAATGGTGTAGACATAGTAGCACGGTTTGAGAATGAATTGTGGAGCGCTCACTGTTTGTCAAGTCAGCGTTCTTCGGCAAACTTCATAAAGATGATTAGGAAAGAAAAGTAGAGAAAGGATGAAGATAGGAAATTAAAATTATGAGTACTGGGGCGGAGAATCCAAAAACCCTTGCTCCCTCATTTGATTTTTTGCCGCGGAGCCCTATTTAAGTCCGAGGCTTTCAGCAAACTCACCAACCATAAACGGGGAGAATATGCACTGTTCTCCACACGTAAAACTAAATTTTGACCATCTATGTTGAATTTCTCCGCTATTAAAAGACTCACCCAAGAACTAATTTATTCCTTTTTTCTCTTAACTTCTAACTCCCCAAATGCAATATAGATTGACTTTCGTTTCCCCTTTTTTTCTCTCTGACCATACATTTTTCTTTTGCGTTCCTTAACTCCCAACACCCTCCACTTTGTTTTTCTATCGTTACGAACAACCCCAACAGTTCCTTCTCATTCCCTGATGCACCGAATTTTCATTTCCTTAATTTCCTTTCCAACGTATTTTATTAATGTTTCTCCATATCACAAAACCATACCACCCCTACGTATTTTCGTTCCACAAAGACAAATATTCCATGAATGGGCTTCCTTAAACATTTGGCTTTATTTTCGTCCTGATTTCCAGACCAAAGAGGCATTTGGAAATATTAATCCCATTTTCAAAATATTCTAGCCATGCTGAAATTTCATCTTCATTTCTAAAATCCTAGGCCTGCATCAATGAGAACACTATCTACAGATGCACATATGTTTAATATCGGTCATACTGAATGTTCCTTTATGTGACGCTATTATAGTTTACTTCGTTTTTTATTAATTTCAGCCTCTCTTTACTTCTTGCATTAATTCTGAATTGTACTTTAAGATAAATTCAATGATCCGCTCAAGGCCTTTATACTCGTATTTTAAACGAATTGCATAGCTCTCCCTCCTCAGAACTTCCAATTTTCGTTCCATCATTTCAACTGCGTGCGTGCCATACTTTGTGACTGCAGAACACGCATTGCACTAATTTGCAGAGCTACAAAAATCCACGATGAACAAAATGTTTATTCAATATGTCTCATACTCCTTATTGAATCATGGAAATGCGAAAAATGATATCAGTGAACTTTTTAGCTGGAAAGAACTTGATTTTACCGTCATCATACATAAAATCAGAGGCAAAGCTTAGGATAATTTGAATCTCCATAAAATACGTGTTTTCCTTGCTGCTGGATATAATATTGCCAACACTGAATTTTAAAAATTGCATTGCATATTTATTGCTAATCCCATTTCAAAAGATTGGCAAATGCAATTACCATCTGTCGGTCGATTTCATCTATATTTATTAAAAATTTTAAACTTCAGGAGTAAGGCGCCGGGGATCAATATTAATCGATTCAGGGGAAATATTGCATTGAATACGTAGTAAACTTCAATCTGCTATTTGCACCTAGGTCACAGAAATAATAGCATCATAGAAAAAAGCAATATTTTCGGCCAATTTCATGAAAGAAGGCACTTTGCTATTACGTGAAAAAATTTTTATATTACGACCTAGGTTTCGTTACGGCAAAACATCTTCAGGTTTACTTGATGATTGAATGATTTCCACCGTGTTACGCATGAAACTACTACCTTGATCAAAAAGTTCCCGGAATAACCACCGTGTGGCGCTCCCATCGTTCCGATTTGAGTTCTGTTTTTTTGTTAAATTGGTACATCTGTTGTTGATATTCCCTTTAAATCTTAGTGTCATAACTTGACATTTGCAAAAGTTACGGTCGGTTTTCGGTATGTCCATCAGTGCTTCCTGCGATTTTTCCATTACTTCCTCTCGGCTGCTAAAACGCGTTCCCCGTAATGGTTTTTTAACTCGATTGAACAGAAAGAAGTCACAGGGAGCCAAATCAGGTGAATTCGGTGGCTGTTGGATGGTATTTGTTGCATTTTTCGTCAAAAAATTACGAATAATGATAGTACTGTGCGACGGTGCGTTATCATGGTGCAAAATCCACGAGTTTTCTGCCCACATTTCTGGTCTCTTTCGGCGAATTGCTTCACGCAAACGTCTCATAACGCCCAAATAATACTCTTTGTTTATTGTCTGGCCTTCTGGCAAAAATTCATGATGCACTACACCGTTGTAATCCATGAAAACCGTCAGCATTGCCTTCTTTTTTGACTGAAAACGACGTGGTTTTTTTGGTCTCGGCTCATTTGGTGAACGCCATTCACTTGCCTGATGTCTGGATTGCGTGTCGTACTCATAAACCCACGTCTCGTCTCCAGTAATGATCCTTTTGATGAATGTGGGATCGGATTCAGCCTCGCAAATCATGTCTTTTGCGACGTCAACACGGTCTCTTTTTTGCATGAAATTGAGGTACTTTGCTGCTACACGACGGAAACCCAAATCATTAACCACAATGTCTTGGGCGGATCCATAGGCAATGTTCAAGTCCTCCGCTATTTCTCTGATGGTTAATTTGCGGTTATTGACCAACATTTCTTTTACTTTATCAATTTTTTCACCGACTTTCGATGTCGATGGTCTGCCACTGCGTTCATCATCTTCGATTGACTCACGACCACTTCTGAACCGCTCGTGCCACTGGTAAACGACCGTTTTTTTTTAGAGAATCGTTGCCGAAACACTTTTCTAACATTTCCAACGTCCGTGCGCCACTAAATCCGTTTTTTACGCAAAATTTAATACAAGTTCGTTGTTGCAAATTTAAATCCATTTCTGAAATTGTAAAAAATCGCCAACACACACAGAGATAGATGTACTCTTGGCTACGTAACTTTTGCAAATGTCAAGTTATGACACTAAGATTTAAAGGAAATATCAACAACAGATGTACCAATTTAACAAAAAAAAACAGAACTCAAATCGGAACGATGGGAGCGCCACACGGTGGTTATTCCGGGAACTTTTTGTTCAAGGTAGTATGTCGTTTATTTTAACGTCGTCTCATTCTAACATTCTTTTAAATAAATTGAATTACTATCATTAATCCTACTCGCCAGTTGGTCGCGGCATTTTTTCTCAATGGCAAAAGAGTAGGCGTAAACCAACAAGTGGTCAACATGCGTTATTTTGCCTAACATTTTTAGTACAGACAATGAGACATGGAATAAAGGATCGATGTCGGCTTTTTACGCTGCTTAAGTCATTTCACCGATTTCTGCAAGATACGGATGGAGGCCTCCTTGGTTTTTTAAAGTAGTCGTTACTATAATGTTTTCAGATCTTCATCCACCAAGATTATTTCTCGGCATAACCTTAGAATTTTTAATATGCGCTGGGCATATAATGGACTTTTGCCTTCGAGCGACATTTCGGTAGTTAGCAGCAACTCAAATATATGAAAGTTTAAAATAGTTATCCTCAAACTTTTTGGTTTTTTAGTGTAAAAGTTCCTTATCGTAGTATTTTCAGATATTTTTGGTGGAAGTGGTGTGCATTAAGAGAAGTAAAATGCCCATTTATTCTCGTTGTGGAAGCTTTTTAAAACATTGTAATCCTTTTTTAGACGTCTAAGTTGAGTGCCCATCTTCTAAAATAATTGCATAAAGAGTGCATTTGTTCCACCTGTTCCGCTTTTACGGCCTCATTTGGATATTTATCTTCAACAAGTTACGTCGGGAGAATCTTCCTTTCGCCTTCTTCTCGGTCATTAAAAACCTATCGCACGGTTTCTGTAACGGGTTTAAAAATACTAGTGGCTCCCTTGGCTAACTATGACTTGGTTGCCCGCAAATCTACTAAGTTGGTGTTCAGTTTTCTCCTAACTATTTCTTCTTCCACCAACACTGTCCATGCTTCTCTTTTCATTTTCCTCGCGTCTGCATTGAAATTGGTGGCTGATAATGAATCTACTCACCTTGTCTAACGCTCCCCTTGGTAGACCATCTAAGACGCTGCACTTACAATGCAATCAGAAAAGACATGCATGCTTCGGATGTTTCATACCCTTCCTATCATCTGCCATACCCGAATTGCCATTTTATATTCTATAGTACATGAATTAAATATATTAACCCAATACACTCTGTCTGTCGAACCGAAGCATTAGTGTTCGATTCACAAGTTTACCGCTCAACCGAAACTTTGCATACATAGAGGTACTTTGTCGGTTCAATAAGGAAATATTACTTCCATTTTGTATTGAGCATATCCGTGTCCGCATTGAGGGAGTGTTAGTTTAGGTAGAATATCATGTGATGTTTACTTCATTGATCACCAAAGATGACAAGTACAAAAAAACTCTTACTTCAGTTTGTTTATTTTATTTATAAACGCATTTATCAATCCGTTATAAGAGGTACGAAATGTTAGTTTCATTTCAATTTACTTATTCAGATGCAATTAAATCAATAATACCATACTTTTTTCCCTCTTTCCGGGATCAGCCGTTTTCACGCTCCTCCATGCATGCGCAATTTAATCGAGGTATTTCAGTTCGGGGACGCCCGGTGACGGCAACCAAGGAGGACCACGCGCCCCCTACTCTCTTTCCCTCCCCCTTATGCCCCACCTAACACGCTGTCTTGTTGGTAGTATTGCACGGACGCAATGGACGCATTTACAGTTGTACTTATAATACTTCAACTGCAATTCCCTACGCCGGGAGGAATCTATTCGCTGCCTTGTTTGCGAAAAATTAACGCTGCGTGCCCAGCGACTCCTTTTTTTGTCGTAGAATTCAATTTAATTTGCGTTTCCTCGTACTAATTAAAGAAAATGGTACAGCTATTGTCGCTAATAATGTTCTCATTTTTGTTTTTTTTGTAGGTCGTCTTCGGAATAACATTATCCCGCCATCACGATCGATCTAAGGGTAGGAAACCACCTCGTGGCGGGACGCTGGGTCGCATTTGCCATGCAGAGAGAGATGTAACTGATCATGCGTACTATAAGTTTGCTCTAATTTTAAAAATTCGATGTGAAAAACCATGAATATTATCTTACCTACTAGAAACATAGATCATTCCCTAGATTTACAGAAATAGAGAATCGTATTTTGTCCAGTTTATTATCATTTTGCTGATTTTATTTTAGGCCTCTTCGAAAAAAATATCGGGAAGGGTGTGCGAAGGAGGGCCCTGGAGACCGTCAGTGGTGAGTGTCATATCTATCTCATTACTTTTAGTAACCACTAGTTTTCTCGGTGTTGTTGTCTTTGTGGCTGGGATAGGTATGTTCATCTAACATTGGGGTTGTCCTGTAAACCCTAACGTTGGCAGTGTGACAAAATGAAAACAACTAGAAATAGCCTTGCACGTATTTCCTTTCTACTGTTTGGAAATCCAACTGTTTAGACTCTCTCAGGTCTCGATACTCGGGTCTGGCTGTCTCGCCAAGTCGAAATGTTTTGTAATTTGGAGAAGGCTATGTTCGGGTTATTTAAACAATGAATTCCATATTAAGTGAAGAATTTTGGGAATAATTGCGGAATTATGTCGTTATATTCTATGTTTATGGAGAATTTACGAATTGATGTTCCCGATTGGAAATTCAGTGTTTGAAGTGACTGTGCGATCCAGACGCATAGTCTTTGATTAATTCGATATAATATTTCCTCTTGTCTAGCATTCGAAGACAAAGTTAAGTTACAAGAGAAACAAGAGCGTTTTTTATGTAAGCTCTCATGCATTTTGCCTTGTGAATGGAAGCATTTGTAGTGGGACGTTGTTCCGTCCATCAGTTGAAGATGGTGTGGTGAGATTGCGCATTTTAGGAGTGGGTCTAGTGAGTGAGTTTAGTGTTTTCCTATGTGTCTTAAATTCATTTGTAATTATTAATAAACAGTAAGCAAACAGCAATTCAGTTTTTGGCGATCAGAATTCGCCAGAATTGGAAAAAAATTGCAATGATTATTTCTCTGATGGGGTCGTTTACTTTTGTTTTTGTAAATTAAATCAAGACAGACTCAAAATTTCAAGTACTAGTTTTTCGCACGCGTCGTGATGTACAGTAATAGATATTATTCCCAAATTCCGTTTTACATCTCAGTGCGGTTACACACGAAGACATCCCTCTACTCATTAATTGGGAGCGAAATAAGACGACTTCTTTGATGAATGCTAAGGCCCCCTTAAATGTGTTCTTCTCAAGGGGCGACTCATGTCAATAGCCCGTTCTCATGCCAAGGAATGAGATCAGTCCCTTACTTTCTGATATCAGAAATCGGTTAAGTCACATCAATCGGAAAACAATGGCAATGTTTAACTCTCCGCCGGGATCGTTTTGTTTTTATGAATTCAATCATTCGATGAGCCTCACTGATGAGCTTGTTCTCTAATCTTCATAGAGAATCTCAGAAATCATAATTAAAATAAGTGATCTACTCATACTTTTTGGTTCATAGAATTTAATTTACAATTACGCTTTTTTCAATGTTTTTAATTAACTCTATTGAATTTCTCCGTTTAACTATCAAAGTTGAGTCTTGCAGCGGAATTATATTCGAGGTATTTTGCAGTAATGCCATAGCCCAACATTTCCATTGTGTATGATTAAATATTCCTTGTTGAATTGAAATATAATTTGTTTCGTATTTGCGCAGGCAGCGATGATGTGGTTTCAGTTTCATATTTCTCCAAACTTTTATCTTAAATATAAATTAACACTTAACATCAAGCGTTTCTTGTTTTGTCAGAAACTTCTTAACCATGATTTGTCTTGTAATGTTCTTCATTCCATATGTGTCACCCTGGTTTTATCTCCGCGAACCTTTATGATTTAATGAAGACTTTCATGTCCATTTCTCCCCACACCTTTTTAAGTTTTTTGTCCCTTTTTTTATCGGAAAGTTTTGAAACGTACTGGTCAGGGTTCATGTCTCAACAGCAAAACCATGTCCACGATATCAAATTCGCCTGTTTCGAATTCATGTCCATTAGCTTTTCGCTGGGCGTTAATTTTGGGAAGTAATTTGAGTTAAGTATGTGTAAAAATGTTGGAAAGAGAAATCTCTGAAGTTTTCAAATGGCTTTTACTGATGGCACCATGGATAAAAATATTTTATTTTGAATTTATCATTCCCCGTCTAGTAGAGTTTTTGAACATTTTTTCAGCCATCCATTCATCAAAAGTCCGCCAGCATCTTTCAAGTTGTTTTATTCTGGCTTTGAAACCTCTTCCGGTCTGCCCAATGTAGCACATATCTCAGGAATCACACTTCACCGTTTAAATGTGGGATTGTAAGAGGGGCTCTAATTTGCCTTAGTTGCGGCAAAGGATGTGGATTATGAAAAGAGATATTGAATTTCCTCTTAATATATTTTTGGGCAATGTTATTCGGAAGATCACTCACAAAAAATAGTCGATGCCACTTTTTTGGCTTTTTTGGTGTCAGACTAACAGAGCATTACTATGAAATAGCTTTCAATTTCAATTTTTCTTTAAGAGATTGGCTCCAATATTTACACGATGGCCATTGGATACTGCTATTGAATTTATAATGTCTTGGATTGACATTTATTGCTGCTAGTGGTAAATTAACAAGTTGTTTGATCATTGAATGGAAGACGGGCACTTTCTGGTTCATAGGGTTGCAGGAATGATTGCATCACTGTGACATGGTTTCCTGTATATGACAACACTGTGTTTATCATCTATGATAGATATGGAAAGTTGAACAGTGTTCAACTCTCTCCCAGATTTCTTTTCCATGGTGAACTTAATTTTGGGGTGTTGGGCATTTAAAAGATTGAGTCAACTGTCTAGTTGTTATATACTCCCAGTCCAACAGCAGATGATGTGGTCCAAATAGAAATTCCAGTAGAGTGTATTAGTTATGATAGGGTAGCCGTAGTTATATACTAGTGAGTCTAAATAGCCAATAAATATTTCTGTTAATAGTGTGGATAGAGGAGATCCCATTGCTGAGCCGTCCGTTTGATGATAGCACACGTAATTGAATAAAAAGTAATTCTGGTTGGCACACAGTTCCATGAGCAGATGGTGTTCTTTTATAAAAACAAGGTTCATGTTGGAGTCTCTTGGTAAATCCTTTGTGAGTTACTAGGTTATTTGATTGGGCACAGAGATAAGTAAGTTTTTTACATTAAAGAAAACTAGTTTGGAGTTAGGAGGCAAAGAGAAATGGTGAAGATTACGTGTTTTGTGAATGGCATTCTTAAGACTATATTTTGCTGAAAAACTAGTGGAAATTGTAAAGATGGTATTCAGTTTGGAGGCTAATTTGTATGATGGTGAGCCTATGTATGATACCACTGGGTGAACGGGTGTTCTATCTTCATGAAATTTCGGTAAGCCATTAAATCTAGGAGGTAAAAGATTCATTTGTAATAAAACTTTCTGAGAACAATTTAGAACCTGCGGACAAAGCTGCTTTTACACCTTTTTGGAGCCTAGTATTTAGGTCATGAGGGAGGATCACAAAGGACTTATCTGTCAACACATTGCCACATTTTTCGATAAAAGGTTTGTGTAAGATTATTATGCTATTCCCTTTATCTGCTTTAGAGATGATCAGGTTTTCGTTTTCTATTTTCTGCATGAAGGATATTAACACATTGTTATGTTGAAGGCCCACTTTTTTGAGGCGGGCACTGTCTCCATTGTCAAAATGGGACGTGATAATACCTTTAACATTTTGTTTAACACCTGTATGTTCAGAATGCAGGGCAACTTCACAGTTTACTATCAAAGATTTGAAGGGGCGTTGTGCCTGAGGCTGAGTAGGGGCAAACTTCAAGCCTTTTTGTAATCAAAATTTGAAGCCGATAAAGGTAGAATCACAGAAGTTGACTACTTCAGGATGAAACTTAATATCACTTATGAGTTTACACTTGGGAGAATGAGTTGCATTTCCCCATCCACGTAGCAAATAATGTAGTTTTTTGTTTATAACGGAATAATTCTTCGAGGAGACTTTGCTTCCCACAGATTTAACATGGTCATAAAGAGAGTGCCACTGAGTGATATGTGAAGCTGATGATAGTTCCATGAGGAGGTGATAAAGGTAATGTGAGTAAGCATCCCTCTTACTGTACCAATCTCTCAGTTCTCATATAATCCAGGTTCTCTTGGTGCAGATCACAGCATGATGAGCTGCTTTTGATGAAGATTTGGTGGTTAGGTTCTCATACTTGGGAGTAAGGTCCGGGTTGAGACATTTCTGTTTAGTTCTGCCATATGGAATTAAACAGATAATTTAGGAAGAAATTGGCTTGATAAGTTATGCTACCGTTCCGAATATATTCAAAAAGTTCAGGCGACATATAGTGGACTTTTGTCATTATGAGAAAATATTTGCATAAAACCATATTTGCACTTTTCCACATTTATTTCTAATGTACAACGTGTTTCTGTTCATCAAACCATACTCAGGTGCAAGACAAGATCCAACATATGATACGTAATATTTATACTTGTTTAAGGAAAGGAAGGGCTTAGAAAAGATTGGGGAGTAAGGTGGACGGGGACAAAGAGGCATTCCGGGAAAGAAAACACTTTGTTTCCCCACATACACAGAAACACGACCCAGGCCTCGACTTACAAAGTTATCATATTTGAATACCAACACCTACTTTGCGAATAACAAATTATGTGTAGAAGAAAAAAGCATCCCCCATTCTGATAAAAATTGCTTCCTCAAAGTGAGGCCTTAAACCTTGGGATGATTATTTTAGTGGACGGTGGCAGGTGACTAACTGGAGCAAAAGAAAATCTCTCTTTAAATCACTCATCAGAATTATAAACCATTTATTTATGGCAGATCCGCATATTGTCCTGATACGTGCTCCCAAAGAACTCTCACCAAGCACTTGACGTGGTTGGCCGTAGACAGCACTTAGCAAGCACCGGCCACTGACGTAGCACTGATCTAAAAATATCAAATAAGCAGGATGGTGTGACGGATGAAACTGTCAAAGAGTGCCTAAGCTGAAGTTTATTCGCCTAATGAAAAGATGAAGAAGACCCCTTGAGTTTCGGTTATAACAGCTGCAGAACATGAATGGTAATTGGCCAGGACAAAGCTGGAGAGAGAAAATGTAAGTACAAAAAAGGCCTGGGGTATAAAGGCCAGATAGCCATCAAAGAATTAGTGGCATAAGAGGTAAGTGTGGAAAGAGGAGGAAGGGAGGGAAGAGGGTAGGCGTTAGGGATAGAGGAAGGGAGGGAAGAGGGTGGGCGGTTAGGGTGGAAGGAGGGAGGGAAGAGGGTGGGCGTTAGGACGGGAGGGAGGGAAAATGGTGGGCGTTATGGAGGGAGGAAGGGAGGGAGGGAGAGAAGGATAGGGTGGGCCTTAGGGGGGGAGGGAGGGAAGAGGTGGGCGGTTGGGTTGGAGAGAGGCAAGAGAATGGGCGTTTGGGAATGTGGGAGGGAAGAGTGTGGGCGTTTGGGAGAAAGGGAGGGAAGAGGGTGGGCGTTTGGAAGGGAGGGAGGGAATAGGGTGGGCGTTACGGAGGGAGGGAAGGAAGAGGGTGGGCAATAGAGTGGGAGGGAGGGAAGATGGTGGGTGATAGGGTGGGAGGGAATGAAGAGGGTTGGCGGAAGGGTGGGAGGGAAGGAAGATTGTGGGCGTTTGGGAGGGAGGGTGGGAAGAAAGTGGGCGTGGGGAAGGGAGGAAGGCAATAGGGTGGGCGTTAGGGAGGGAGGTAGGGGTGGAAGAGGGTGGGCGTTAGGGAAGGAGGGAGGGAGGAAGGGAGGTTAGAGGATGGGACTTATTGGGGGAGAGATGGAGGGAGGAGGGAAGAGGGTGGGCGTTAGGGAGGGAAGAAGATAGTGTGGGAAGAGGGTAAGCGTTAGGGTGGGAGGGAGGGAAGAGGGTGGGCTTTAGGGTGGGATGGAGGCAAGAGGGTGGGCGTTTGGGAGGGAGGGAGGGAAGAGGGTGGGCGTGGGGAAGGGAGGGAGGGAATAGGGTGGGCGTTAGGGAGGGAGGTAGGGAGGGAAGAGGGTGGCGTTAGGGAGGGAGGTAGGGAGGGAAGAGTGTGGGCATTATGGGGGAGGAAGTGGGACGGTAGTGAGGGTATGTGGTTGGGAGGGAGGAGGGCAGGGAGGGAGAAAGGGAGGGGAGTAGAGGGGAAAGTAGCCAGGAAAGAAGCAGCAGGCGAGGCTGTCTCTTTAAAAACAATACTGAAGAGTAACAGCAGACGATAGGAGTAGAAGATCACAAGAAGACACAATCAGCGCTAAATATTTATCATACGGTAGGTTTTCATTGTTATAATTAAAAGAAAACAGAGGTCATGCAAAATATGGAATTACTTAAAGTTAACTCTGCAGGAATCATACCCTCACAAGGCAACCTTATTTTGGAAGACCTCAACGAAGATTGAAAAATATTTAATCTGGGAAATGGCTATAAGGAATGAAAAGATCATTTGCTAAAATTGCTTATGAAGAAACAGTGGACCGTTTAGGAGAATGGTTATAGGATACTCCACAGCTGTAAGAGAGGAAAAAATAACCCAAAGATTAGGAAATTCAATGCCAAAAACAATAACATGTTTCACTAACATCACGAGTATTGACAGAATAAAAACTGACAAACACTTTTGCGAAGGCGATAAGCAGCCGGAGCTCTTGGAGGATGAAAGGACGAAAGGGGTGGTTAATTGGTCGAGGCTGCCAATCCCTGCCATCATTGAAGTTGGAGATGTTTCCTCCACCTTCAATGTTGCCCGCTCACCACAACGTCCTTGCCCCTTCCCCCTTCTCCCTCGTCCGCTCCTTCCTACTTCCTATTTTCAACATCTTCCTCCCCTTCCAACACCAAAAATTACTAAATGGTGTTCCAAATGAGAATTGTTATTAAATTAAAATAAATTTTGGGTGGTATATTTTTTTAAAAAGATCAATGGGATTTGCTTACAAATTAGCTGGAGTTGACCTAGCAGTAGTTGGTACAGTACGACACCTCGGAGATACATTCTCTGGTCAAGCATATAAAAAATTGGGATTTATTAGATGCATTGTTTGCAAAAGTGACTCGAAGGTCAAGGAACACTGTTACCACTCTCTTGTAAGGCCTCATTTAGAATACGCATGTAGCGTGTGGGATCCGAGTAAAAAAAGGCCTCATACGGGAAATAGAAAAGGTTCAACTCCGGGCAGCCCGTTTTGTTAAAAATTCTTACGATAAAATGAGAAGCGTCCCCAAAATGCTCATGGAGTTGGGGTTGGGAATCATTTGAAGAAAGACGATTCAATGCAAGATTGAAATAACTAACTAAATTCAGATCCGAATGTTTCAGCACCGAGGTCTCGCAAATTATTCGCACTCCAACAAACGAGGGTTGTTCAAAAAGTATTGTGAATTTTTGCGAGTTACGTATTTTTGATTTTTTTCCGCTGGCAAGTAGTGCTAGCAAATTATTATTCTTCTATCACATTGTTGTAAATACTTCCAATATCTTCGAATTTTATTTTAAGCGAATAACCTTTCTTGATTTTATTGATGGCATTTCATTCAAGAGCATTTCTATTTCATTAACTATGTACACAGGTAAATCAAAAGAATTCAAACAAATATAAAAGAGCACAAGGAGAGAAACACGAGCTCAGGGTCAGTGCTCTTCCGCAGGTGAACTAACCAAGGCCCTTAAAACGGAGGAGCCGATATAAAGACAAGGGGAGAGCGAGGTCCTCCGATTCTTAAAACATTGGTCTGAATCAGCAATTACAACCACGATCACTGATCTGGCATAACTCCTCTGCATACGCCGACCAGAATCATGACAAAACACACATCCATCCATCCCATTCAAATTTTAAAAAATTCAAATTCATCCAAATCAAATTTCTGATACAATAAAAAGTTTTCATAAACTTTTGGCAGCTTAAAAGCTACCAAGCCCAAAAAGGCATAGTGCCAATGCTACATTTTAGTTTGTGTATTAGAATTACAATAGCACCATGATAAAATTTCGTTACCCTGAAAAACTGAAGCAATACAATGCATTCTGAGTCTCAATATTATGAAGGTAATAGGCTCGCCAATATTCAGGCTACGTTGTGAGTCATAAAACTAAGTACTTCAATATATGCAGCATATAATGATAGCATTTGTAGTAAGTATTAATGCAAAAACTTATTTTTTTGGTGTAAATTACACATATTTGATTTTAGCATTTTTTGACGGAATAGGCTCTTTTATCTAGTATACCGAACAGGTAAATCTGCTTTAGGCATTTAGTTCAGACAATCAGCACCCATTTAATACTGGCCAATTCTGTACATGCTTCCGGAATGTCCGTTGTCTGTTCCTGGGATCAATATGAATGACTTCCCTTGAAAATACTTCCCGCACACAATTGCGATGCTGTATTTGGATTTTTGCAGCAGAAATGCAGGGATATTAATCCAGTACAGTATGAATTATCCCATCGCAGCTGAAATTTCATCAAGTTCTGTTGTTTGCTTTTTAAAAATCAATATGATACTTCGTCCACTGACCCAAACCAATTGATACAAAATAAAATTAACTAGGACAGTTATTCATTCAAATAAAATCAGATTTACTATAAAAAAATCAAGATTCTATCGAAAGTAAATTTTTATTAACAAACGACACCTCCTTTAAGGAAAATGAACAAATTCATAATTGGTGCTTTCATCTCAATACCCTATTTCATGCTTTTTTCGAGTTTCCCCTCTCCTAGGGGGGATACCAATAGTGCACAAACTTAGACGGACACATGGCGGCATGTAATGCTTCAATAGGATATATACTACCTTGATCAAAAAGTTCCCGGAATAACCACCGTGTGGCGCTCCCATCGTTCCGATTTGAGTTCTGTTTTTTTTTTGTTAAATTGGTACATCTGTTGTTGATATTCCCTTTAAATCTTAGTGTCATAATTTGACATTTGCAAAAGTTACGTAGCCAAGAGTACATCTATCTCTGTGTGTGTTGGCGATTTTTTACAATTGCAGAAATGGATTTAAATTTGCAACAACGAACTTGTATTAAATTTTGCGTAAAAAACGGATTTAGTGGCGCACGGACGTTGGAAATGTTGGAAAAGTGTTTCGGCAACGATTCTCTAAAAAAACGGTCGTTCACCAGTGGCACGAGCGGTTCAGAAGTGGTCGTGAGTCAATCGAAGATGATGAACGCAGTGGCAGACCATCGACATCGAAAGTCGGTGAAAAAATTGATAAAGTAAAAGAAATGTTGGTCAATAACCGCAAATTAACCATCAGAGAAATAGCGGAGGACTTGAACATTGCCTATGGATCCGCCCAAGACATTGTGGTTAATGATTTGGGTTTCCGTCGTGTAGCAGCAAAGTACCTCAATTTCATGCAAAAAAGAGACCGTGTTGACGTCGCAAAAGACATGATTTGCGAGGCTGAATCCGATCCCACATTCATCAAAAGGATCATTACTGGAGACGAGACGTGGGTTTATGAGTACGACACGCAATCCAGACATCAGGCAAGTGAATGGCGTTCACCAAATGAGCCGAGACCAAAAAAACCACGTCGTTTTCAGTCAAAAAAGAAGGCAATGCTGACGGTTTTCATGGATTACAACGGTGTAGTGCATCATGAATTTTTGCCAGAAGGCCAGACAGTAAACAAAGAGTATTATTTGGGCGTTATGAGACGTTTGCGTGAAGCAATTCGCCGAAAGAGACCAGAAATGTGGGCAGAAAACTCGTGGATTTTGCACCATGATAACGCACCGTCGCACAGTGCTATCATTATTCGTAATTTTTTGACGAAAAATGCAACAAATACCATCCAACAGCCACCGAATTCACCTGATTTGGTTCCCTGTGACTTCTTTCTGTTCAATCGAGTTAAAAAACCATTACGGGGAACGCGTTTTAGCAGCCGAGAGGAAGTAATGGAAAAATCGCAGGAAGCACTGATGGACATACCGAAAACCGAATATAAAAAATGTTTCGAGGATTGGATCAAGCGCTGGCATAAGTGTGTTGCAGTCGATGGGGATTACTTTGAAGGGGACAATATAGATTTAGATGAATAAACTTGTATTTTTAATTTTCTGAATAAATTCCGGGAACTCTTTGATCAAGGTAGTATTTTTTTAAATAATATATATTCAACAGATTCCAAGAAACTGCGGATTATGCCGCAGTAGTAACATTAAACGGAGTCATCCGCTACATGTTTTGAACTCGGACATCGAGGGATCCAGATTCAAATCCTGATCAAGGTGAATGATTTTGACACTCTGAAATTGTTGCATTGAGACATTTACCTGTTTGTTTCTTTAAAAAATTATTATATTTATTGAAGGTAAATATTACAGCAAGGGTAATACTAAATTCCACCTGGCTTTTGACAGCGTCTCGCCACATGCAAATTCAGCCAACCAAATTTGTACACAATGAAGATCTTGTGATTTAACACTGATATGCTTTTAGCTTGTCCGTACAACAGTGGATTACATATGTACATTCACCAGGTTTTTTAAAAATTTAAAGGAACTTTAAAAATAATAAAGTCTAGTAACAAGTACTTTTGTAGAAAGTACAATAAAAACCTTCATAAATACCCATGCGGTTTATTGCATAATGAAATGATGCACATATTATAAGACATTGCCCTTTTATGGGCTTCGTGGCATTCCAAGCTGTAAATAAATAGTAATTATTACTTTTTATAGATTTACAATATATTTTTACAACAAGAAAAATTTATTATATCAAGCAATACATGGTAATGATATAGCAAAATATATGAGAAAAACATATTAAGGAGCAAATATGATGGCAAGAAGTTATTTTCCAAAAGTCTCAAAGAAGTGCAAAGACTCGTTAAAAATGCCGGGAAAACATTTTGGTGGCTAGAGTTCAGGATACTGCAACTACCATTTTTAGTTGACGGTTTAAAACAATTGCTTAGCACTGATGAAAAACAAATGCAGAGGATTCCTACATTCCTCATAGTCAATGATATTGAGTAAATAACAATAAGTGCTTCAATTTAAAATAACATAAGCACCATAGTTTATGACATTTCACTCAAGATAACCTATTACATGTCATACAAGTAAATGAACTTAATTTTGCATATTTAGTCATAAACTGCCAGGGGTAAACAACTAGGGTGGAATATTAAATTACTTTTAATGCATATTAACAACTTTTAATGATTACTAATTATATCTAGAATTTTTCATACTACAGCATGGTAAATATGAAAACTATTGCAACGCATACATATTTGTTTAAGGTCATTAAATTCAAGACAATAAGAAGGAAAGCATCTAATTCTCATGAGCTACAAAATTTCCAAATTTGTATGCTAATATAAAGAAAGTATTTAATCGTAAAGTGATCCCTGAACTTCTACAAAGATTATGCCATCGAGCAAACCCAGTGAGCCCAAAAGCACACTGAGCAAAATGTTGGGACCCACCGAACATCAAATAATTTGCAACCCTGGCCATGGGAATGCCAAATCTCAAATTTAATTTTAAAACTTAATAAATCCTAATTCTAAAATATTCATAGGCTCATGAGCTACCCCATAATTTAGAAAGACAGGCAAATGAAATAGCATGATGAACCAAATATTAAGAAAAGAAAAAAGAAAAAGAAAAGAACTCAAACATACTTGAAAATGTGTATCTCATCTGACTGGAGTGATGGATATTTTAAACCTATAACGTAATACACGGGTTCACTGTTAATCTCATGACGGGTATTACGCAATTCGTACTTTTCCAATTAACACATAGAACTAGAGGTTCAATGAACGTTCAATTATGAGACTTCACCTTATTAGCATATTCCAATTCAACGCTTGGTATTATTCAAATTGGAGTGCATGCATAACCACGATAGCCACGGGACTCATTTGAAAGAATGAGAGAAAGCACATGAGAGGACTACGTACGGAAAACTGCTGGAGTTTTTTATATTTCCGTAGGCCATGCTCAACTCTGGACATTTATTTTATGTAAACTTGTGTTAGGCGTAGCCACTTGAATTATTCTCGCATTTTAAATATCTATTCTAATCAAGGAGATAGAGCATTTTAGGATCTTATACAATTCTCGCGATATCTTGGTGAGAGTACATGTTTAGTATGCTTATGTAATATTATCTGTCAAGCAATGTATATGTATACAATATTTATGTCCATCTGGTAAGTGTATGCTATGCTATCTGACAGATTGGTACTCCTACAAAAGCGTCAGCTAGCTGTGGACTCTCAATGCGAAGCGGAACTAATTTTTCTAGTGTATCGCAGTTCTGAGAAAGTTTATTTCTGCGCGTCAGCATGCCCACATCTCACCGTCAACTCAGCCACGAAAAATGAGAAATAACACCGCACGAAATCGCCCGGCCGAATTGAAAACTGCGGTCTTGGAATCAGCCCACGAGCAACCAGTACCACCAGCCAACTGCATCGACAGACGAATGTTAACTACTACCTCTCATTTCAGATGCTGAAGCAACGCAATACGATGAGAGTTCATAGAGGAGATGTACTTTGATAGTTCTGTAAAATACTTCGTTTTCAATCAATGGAGCAATGATATGCGACAATACGGCAATGCGACATCAATGGCGCAAAATTTTTGATGCGGCTAGAGAGAACGTTATATCTCAGACTTTCGCTTTCCCTCTACATAATAGATTAATATTAAGTGATAATTGATTACCAATAGACATTTCGATAAAACAGCATAAGGCCAAACGATACCATTTATATGATGCTATAATCATAATCCATATCACGAAATATGACTGCTATCGAAGTAAATATACATATGAGATCTACCCACCGGAAAAATATCTCCACAGTTTTTTTTTCTTTACATCACGGCGTGCAGAAAATTAAATAAATGTCCGTATTTCCATTTCTTTAGTTGCCAAAGGAATTTTGAATATTTCGCCTGGCTCTTTTCCTTTTTACTTCGGATATGCTCTTTTGCCTACGGACTCTTTTATTGCAATCACCAGCTAATTATTTTACTTTTAAGCATGGAAATATCCATTTATCCGGATGCACTGTTAAATGCAAGAGTTTGTCATTTAAAGTTTTCCAATTTTTAAAAAAAGTTACTTTTTAAAGATAAGTGGAATTATTTATTTTTTAAATTTATTAACTGTTCAACAAAATGCTATTTTTAAACCCGGAGAACTAAGGGCATCGTGAAAATGGCAAAGATTCATTTTCGATGGCTTGATTTTGAGTAAAAATGTGTAAATTTTTCAAATTTGAATCGTGTAATGTAACTCATTTTTTTTATTGTTCGGAATTACAGTTCATCATTTCTCGCTCCAAAAATATGACACTCGGCTTCAGGACCTCAAATCAACAAAACAATTTCCAAAAACGTTTTGAATTTAGTTTTTCTAGAACGAATAGAATACTTCTTACGCAAAACTACTACAAAACTACTACAACAGCACAACTTTAGGTGTCATCGGAACGCACAAACCCTTCCATGACGTCAAGGTTGAAGGTAATATAAAACTTTCAAATTCGCACGCCGTGCGATGCAGAGAGTAGCAATTTCTGGACCATTTGACACAATCAGCTTACTCCCTACGAACGAGGTACAAGGACTCGCAAAATGACTCGGAGTTTTGAGAAATGGAACCCATGCTTTTCATGGTAACCGCAGGCGGCATTGTGGAAGGACGAGAATCGGATGGGAAATTCACCATAATTCCTGCAATCCCCCATCAAAACAACTTTCGAGAAATATATTGTTGCATCATATTTTGTCAGAGTATTAATCGTTTATGAAAGCCGATGCAAAGAGATTGCCTTTGAACATTAAATTTAGTTTATTGTTTCTGCTCTAGGAGTGACTCAAAAAAGGACTGATATGTGATATTATCATTAAAATCTTTAAAAAGAAAATGTTGGGTTAGAAATATAGGAGGGTAGGCTGAAAAATAATTGACGCTCGTATGACGTCTGATATTTCCCATGTTGCCGAACATTGCTGGGTTCTGTCCTCCGATGTCGAGCCCTCTTCTCAGAACTGATAGCAATCAATCAATACGACGATCTAGCGCCACAACATTCATGGGACTTATACTAAATGATAGTTTAAACTGCAATTTTCACATACTGGATATGAACAATGAAATGGCATCAGGACACTTCGTGATTTGCAAACTTGTTTCAAATGCAAGGGCTGACCAGATAAATAGCTTAGGTTTCGACCTACGGTGGCGGAGGGTAAGGGGGCTAGAGCGACCATCTTGGTGTCTAAACGTCCTTTCACTCAGTCATGAATCCTGCTCTGATATTATGTGCAGACTGAAATTCTTTTACTTAGCTTTAAAATCTGTGCTGCAATAGAAAATCCCGCGATTAGTAAAGTTCGATCTGTAATTAGGTTTTTACTGGAAAAAAAACCACAAGATATTCATTGGCGACTTTGTGAATTGTGTACGGAGATAGAATAGTAATGAGTGAAGACGGGTTGAGGCAGTGGTACATTCAGTTCAAAAATGGCCACAGCAACAATGGTGACGACAAGGACCGTAGTGGTCTCGTGATAGTAGAACGGACACTGAAAATAAACGAAAAACATCGTGAAAATCTCGGATTAACAACTATGAATCCTTCCCTTGACGTGGCTTGCAACGCAGCAGCGCTTTGACGGTGACGCAGAATTGCATGCTGGCGGGTAATTAAGTGGTTAAAATAGTAAGGTGGTGGCAGATTTCTTCGGAGACGATATTGAAAAGCTTTTGAACCGTTGTGATAAATGCCTCAATTTGAATGGCGACTTTGTTACTGCTTAAGATGTCCTAAAACTAGTATGTTATGCCATAATATATTCTTCTCTCTTCTGTAGTGGTAAGCCTACCGTTAAAAGGTTCCAACTGAACTAAAGAAAATACCATCAAGTAAGTGGGACTACAGTGTGGATGAGTTAATGAGTGATAACTTGTTATTATTAGCTCTGTCTGATCTAACGGTGTGTTTTTTAGTGTTTCAGTGTATTATTCTAAATTTCCTATTGGTTCCATTGCTATATTTCATTAAAGTGTCTATTTTAATTCATTGCTCTAATTTTATCTTCTGTATATCTTTGTCATGACTATGTTCCATGCCTCATGGATTCCCGACGGAACAATTGAATAAAAATATAAATAATAATGTCTCCCATTACCCCACTATTCCTTGAGATATTTACACCTCATTTTGGAGTTTGGACTGAAATCAGATTAAATAATGTAGTTCAGAGTGATTTTATTCGCTGTGTGTAGTTTATTGGTCCATTTGCATGCAATTTTCGTCACAAAACTGATATAATTTGGCTCTTTCTGTAACCATCCTTCATTCATTGTCGAAGCCACCGTCTACGAATTTTTCCGTCGTTGTTCAATCCTTTAGTAATAAACCAGTGAGAAACTTTTCACTCCCTGGGCAATGAAGCTAACTGTTGCCATTTTTTTCGCATATTTCAGCCGTCTTATTCTAGAGTGCAAAAAGATAATTTCTCCTAGAAGTCCATCGACATTTACCAGTGGGATGGATGCCATTGCACATCGGTTGGTATAATCTAACTAACATTTTCTTACAAGCGTTTCTAATTAACCCTGATTGGAAACCGTAAATTTCTGAAGCCTTACTACCCTTAAATAAGTCAATAATTTCCATTACCGCTCTTAGTATAGGTCCCTCGCTATCTTTTCAATAATGCTTTCCATTCTCCAGTTGTATTTTGTTCCATTTTCCTTCCATACATCCGGAGCTACGAACCGCAAACTCAAAGAGCTCATTTCGTTGCTATAGATAACTCCGAAGCGGAGCAAAACAATCGAAATTGACCCATGGATCACTCAGGCGTATTTTGAATTCAAGGGCCAGAAACAAAAAGTTACAGTGGTTGATTAAATATATTTATTTGATAAATAAGTATTCTAAAAATATTATTATTAAGCTGAAAGCCTTTAATTCCTCCAGTTAAAGAGTCCTAAGTATAATAATTTCCAAGATTACATGCAAAGAGACTATCCGCATATTTGTCTTCCCTATAGTGTCATTAAAAATTAACTCGCCAAGGAAAATTATAGTCAAGGTATCCTATTACCATCTCCTACAAGAGTATAGAAGTATGACAGTGGGTAATTAACGTCTTCGTACCCCCAATTAAGCTTTAAGAAGTCTACAACGCTCAAATTTAGCATAAATATATCACTAAACGAAACAGGGTTAAATGGGTTCATCTAAATGCTATTGGAAACCAAAACAATCAAAGAAAGTTAGAATAATGTTTGGATTATCGACGGTTTTTCACAAAGTGGGTGATTCTGTGAAATTTCCTTAGACGTCACTTACTAGATGGGCAATTATGAGTCATAATTTGAAGGTATGGAATCCGACAAGGGCGGAAGCATTTACGGTTGGCTGTAGCAAGGAGCGAAGGAGACTGTTTGGTATGCCTATGGATTAAACAGCAGCCCGATATATTATCATCAAATATTTGTCGAGCACACAAGACCGGTGATTGCTGGTCTAACAAACAGTTAACTGCATCTTGAACGAGGGATTTTAAAAAATCTCTCCAAACTGTGTCTTATCGCGTTAGTTGCAACCGCTGAATCTACGAGGAACTTAAAGACGAGAGAGCAAGCATATGGATGGCGAAGAAACATGTCCTGTGGGGGGGAGGAGAGAGGAAATGAAGGCGATAGCCCTAAGATGTACTATGAATGGCGTGGAAATGAATGGGAACGGTGATGCCCTTTGGATAATCTCATTAAACGGTCGCGCAATTCAATACCCGCGTTGATGAAGCTCGAGGTATTACTAGATAAGAATTAAGGTTCCTAATCCAGAAAGGTTCTAAAACCGGAAGTGCGCGCGGCGGCCGTCTTGGAAAAGCCCCGGCGCTGCCACCTGTATTGAGTTTTAAAACAAAAGCGCAACGAAATAGTAGATGTATTAAAAGGTTCGTAACCCAGAAAGGTTCTAAAACCAGAAAGCCGTTTCTTTGAACAATATGGAGGCCTTATTTAAGTGTAAACAAAAACGTAACGACAGAGGCGTTAGCGTTGAAGTGGGAATTCAAATTTAAAACAAAAGAACATCTGGGGCGTGACGGGATTCGTGTGGCGTTTTAATAAAATTGTTGGGGGGTTTGGGGGGTCGGGGAGATAGGGTCTTTGGAATGGGATATGAGAGGCGTTGGGACGGGAAGTCACTGTCGCGACGCGAAATAAAACTCGTGGTCAAATATTAAATTGAAAAATCGTTATTTTATTGTTTTTAACAAAAAGCAAGTCATTTCGAGGCATCGGGTGAAACTCAATGCGTGAAGAAAAATTCAATTTATTTAAAATCATTCAGTAACCTCGCCAAATACATGGATACATTTCCATACATAAATACATATGGTCAAATGGCTTGTTAATTTTCCAATCCATTCATTTAAGTCACTCATCATCTTCAGCAATATAGTCAAATACATATGTCACAATATTATCAAAGAGATAGTTAAATTTCCAATTACTTCATTAAAAGTCACTTATTCTCATCCCAAATATTAAATTCGGTATCCGGTGGGACCGTTGTAACAACGTACTCATCTTTTAATGGTAATGAGAGACGACACCTACGACACTAGTTAGTAGACCTCCATTTCAAAGGTGGATAATCAGCGCTCATATCACAGACTTGCGCATGATGGAGGTCACCGTTAGATTTAATTAGCTGATGAGCATAAACAATGGCTAGAAAGTGATTTCCACATTTTTCGGGCTGCGTCCGCGTATGTCGTTTAAATGTACAACAGTTTCGCCAGCTATCCTGCTGGCGTCTCAGCACTGCCTGGAGTGAACCTGGACACTCTATTCTCTTCGACGACGCTAAAATAATAGCGAAAGAAGGAAAATACTTCCAGAGAATAATCAGAGAGGCCATTGAAATCGTTAAAAGGCCAAAAAATTTTAACAGAGAGGATGGATATCCACTCCACAGTGCGTGGAAACGAATAATTCCGCGCAAATATGAGGACGTTCCCTGATTGGCCAAGAAATTTCCCGGTATTGGCGCCGGATTTTTCCTATATAAGACGGGACAACAAGCTTCTTTTCATCCTTGACCTGAGGACGCCAGCAGGATAGCTGGCGAAACTGTTGTACATTTAAACGACATACGCGGACGCAGCCCGAAAAATGTGGAAATCACCTACTCATCGCCGCGGAAACCTTCGAACGAACAATGGCTAGAAAGGCTACATTCAAAAATGAAAAGCAAGGCTTACATAGATTTGCAAATCTCACTCCCTCAAGGTCAGGGTACACTCTCCGTAGATTTCTCCGTAACAAATTACCATCAACACGATAAGGCGTATATTTTACGCACGAATGCAATGGCTCAGATGAATTCATGGTGTTACAAATCTTCTGAGACCGACACTTGTCAACCCACACAAACACTTACTTCTCGGACGAGGTGGAGTCGCAATCAACTGAATTCACGGAACCGATGGATAAGTTGTCGCTATTAATTTCTTCATCAGTCATGTCACAGTCGGGAAGTACTGTTATCTCAGCAAACTTTACCCTGCTCGGGATTGATTTTCACACCTCTGACAGTCGAGAGCATGCTGAACATCGTAGTGTGGTTCCTTCTTACACAGTTTGCACTCGATGTAAGGACGAAGTCTATTATTACGATGTAATTCGTCTATATGAACCAGAGATATATATGGAACATTCAATTTACGGAAGCAGTTACGGTACACACAAACGAGTCGAAAAGTAACTATTCGTATGAATCGACCATGAGCGTTGAACAAATTATATCCCACGCATGCATAAAGTGTTGCTTCTGAAGCCATTCCGCGATAACTTAAAAATGCGCTCGTGTGAGGTTGAGTGTCGAAAGTCCCGCTTATTCATGTCAAGTGATATCAATAATAATTATCTCTTACTTCGGCCATTGGAACGAGGATGGATGGAACCTAATTTCAATTAACTCTTACTCCCGACGTTGAGAGATTATTATTATATTCGGATGTGGGAGCTGCATTGTTAAAATTTTAATTAACTCAGACATCCAACACTGGAATGATAACCTAGCGAATTTCAATTACTATGGGGCTGCGGGAACTTGGATGGTAGATAAATTATTAGTCAACTTGAATTAACGTAGGAAGGATTAAACAGATAATTATTTTTCGTTGGAATTTTAATTATATACCAGGATGTTGCGTTTCAGAAATAACTGTGAGGAAGCAATTGGGTAACCATTGAATGGCTTATATAAATAGGAGCAATAAGGGGTATAAGTTGACATTATTGAAAAAGCAGAGACGAGGAGTCAACAAGAAGCCAGAGACGAGCTTAAGAGACCGACAGACCTAGACGAGAGTAACTGCTTGAGAGACGGACAGAGACCTAGATAAGAGAGTAAGTATATTCCCTTTCAAATTAGAAATATGCATTTATCATAACTGATTAAAATTGGGACTTGAGTATTTATTTATTTTTCTCTATTTTATTTGATGGATGGATTCCGTGAAAGAAATTTTGATGCATTTGCAGAGGAAAGAGGAGTTTTTGAAGGAGGATTTGGTGGAGGGTGTTGAATACCCGGTTGAAAAACTAGAAACGGTCACAACAAGATATGGGGAAACAGGCAACTGTAATGTATGAGGGCATGCAAAGGAAGATATATCTTGCAAAAAAAATTGCCTCATAAAAATAAAAAAGTTTTATACTTACCTCGATGTATTATATCAAAGAACCCCATCCATTAAAGTCCTTATATCCACAACGGAAGCGCCCCTTCCTCAAAACATCAACCGTACGAATCCCTCTCGGACGAGCGGAAGCGTCACTTCCCTCTCAGAGTAGGAGAACTCTCTCGTGATAACACCACAAGCCTCCAAGGCAGTAAGACGTGTATCAAGTGAAAAATTCTCGTGAAAAAATACCAGTAAAATTCGAGTGATCATGGAGGATTCCGTTCTTTGTAAAACATGTTATGTGTACTATAAACACCGGTACCTAGCCGCCCATCAGATGCCCCAAGTGCATCTTAGACATGCTCTTCGTGGCCAGCAATCTGGAGGAGGTGGATGACCATCAATTGGAGTCTGCTCTCCATGACCGATTGAATCCCTTTTGGGTGAGTCCAGGCATTGGGGTGTATACAGACTTGGTTATTTTCTTGGACCAGATAAAAAATGTAATTATTGATAAAATTCAGAACTCTTTGCAATATACAGCCCTAAAAATTAACATTATGGTAAAGGCTATATTCCAGAAAGATGAAGAGCGAAAGGAGCGATGTTTTAAAACAAAAAATGTTAGGATTTAAAAGCTGATGTTGTTGGTCAAATTTCGGAAGAATTATTCGCAAAAATTTTGAAAGAGGAATCTGAAAGTTCAGCGAAAGGTTCCGGGTTGTCTCTTGCTGTAATCTTAGGGTTAGAATTGAGAATCAATCGATATAAACCTCTACGAGGGTCATCTTTCATTAAGGTTCCACATAAAATAATGTGCACGCGTAGTGTAATTAACGTTCAGAACAGTGACAAATTTTGCTTTACGTATGCGATTTGTCAAAATATGTGGAAAATCATCCAGAACGATTTCGTAAATATAACACGCTAGAATTTCAAATTGGCTACGATTTGGATTCTATCGATTATCCAGTAGAAATTCGTAAAATTCCCAGATGATGAATTGAAAGCAGACATGATTTGAAAGCAGGTATAATATTTCCATTAACGTTTTCGGATTAGATGAAAAAATAATGTCTATCCCATTAAAGTTGTGGCAGATGAGCTGCGGGTTCATCGTGATCTTCTACACATCGTTGAATGTGAGAATTCTCATTATTGCTGGATCAAAAGTTTGATAAATTGGAACATTTACAATTGACGAAAAATAAAAATGGGATAAATATATGTAAGGCTTGTTTAAAGTATTTCAGTTCGAGCGAATCTCTCGATAGACATAAAATTGATTGCAAGCTGAATTCACCCTCTAGAATAATTCTACCGGAAGGAAATGATTCTTATTTAAAATTTTAAAATTTTTTACATAAAATCAGAATTCCTTACGTGGCATATGCGGACTTTGTTCTACTAAAAGTTTCCAGCTGTTTTCCTCAGGATGATCATTCACATACCCAAAAGCGCCAGAAACATGAAGTTATGTCCTTTTGTCTGCTTATGGTTTCAAGCATTGGTGAATTTTTTGAGCCTATTCTCTATAGGGGGAAAAACGCCGTTGAAGTATTTCTCGAAAAGCTTAAAGAAATGTCACGTTTTGTGCAAGGAGTGTACAAAAACAGTAAACCCATAATAAAAATGAGTGAGGCGGAAATTACTGCTTTTGAAAATGCAGTAATTTCCGCCTCACTCATTTTCAGCAGAAAAGTTGTCATATTTGCCGATATTTACTGGGTGAAGATAAGGTGAGAGATCATTGTCACTTGTCAGGTAAGTTCAGGGGGGCCGCTCACTATGCGTGCAATGTAAACTTTAAAAATCCAAAATTTTGACCAGTGTTCATCCATAATCTCTCTAATTATGACGCACAATTCATTGCACCGCTTCTAGGATGTGATTCTATGAAAATTACATGCATCCCAAATACTGAGGAAAAGTATATTTCTTTCTCGAAAAACGTTGAGAAAATTTCTCCTATCGGTTCCTTGACAGCTATAGATTTTTGAGCACGTCACTATCTAGATTAGTCGATGTTCTTCCTAATGATAAATTCAAGCAAACAGCCCAAATTTATAAAGAATAAACAGATAGAACCACGCGAAAGGGTGTATTTCCATACGAGTATGTAGATTCATGGGAGAAATTGAACGAGAGCTACCTTCCATCAAAAGAATGCTTTTATTGCACTCTAACAGAGGGTAAAATTACAGGCGATTATTATCGTTTGCTAAAATGGTGTGGTAAGAATTTGAGTGCAAGACGTTGGGTGACTATTCAGACTTGTATTTGAAAACAGTTGTACTGATACTAACTGATGTCTTTGAAAATTTTAGAAACATTTGCCTGTCGATGTATCAACTTGATCCCGCCTGGTATTTCATTCTTCCAGGACTATCTTTTGACGGCATGCTTAAATAAACAGGGGTCACACTAAAGCTGTTAACGGACTATGATATGATTCTAATGATGGAAAAAGGAATACGGGGAGCTATCAGTCAGTGCACAAAGCGTTACGCTGAGGCAAACAATAGGTACATGGAAGATTTTAATCCATCACATGAGTCAACATTTATTGCTTATGTCGATTTTAATAATTTATATGCATCAGGGTTATCCGCCCCCCTTCTCTTGGATGGGTTTCGATGGGTTGACCCCCTGGACGTCACCATAATCAATCACGATTCTCCCAAGGCATATCTTTTGGAAGTGGATCTAGAATATCCTTAAGAACTCCACGATTTTCATTCCGACCTACCGTTTTGTGCAGAAAAGAATTTACCACCGAATGGTCGGAAACCTAAATTATTAACTACACTGTACGACAAAGAACGATACGTCATACATTACAGATCTTTAAAACAGGCATTAGCAGCAGGGCTTAAATTGAAAAAGATACACAGGGTAATCGAATTTTATCAATCCCCTTGGATGAAGCCATATATTGACATTAATTCAAAGAAACGGAGACTTAAAACGACTGAGTTTGATCGGGACCCATTCAAACTATTTAACAATAGTGTCTTTGGTAAAACATTGCAGAATGTACGGAATTATAAAGATTTAGAATTGATAAATAGTGAAAAACGATTAGATAAATTAATCTGCAGTTCATTATTTCTCGATAGGACTATTTTTGCAGAAAATCGAGTGGCTTTTCATTTTAGATAAAGCAATATAAAAATGAATAAACCTCTGTGCATAGGACAGGCCGTTCTCTATATTTCCAAAGTGCTTATGTATGATTTTTTTATAATCATATTTAAGTAAACTATTATAGTGATGCAACATTGTTATATATGGATAAAGATTGCTATTTTCTAGAGCTAAAAACTAAGGATTTTTATTCTGATATTCAAAAGAGCATTTCACTATACGATACATCAAATCACCCCCAAACCACACGTTTTATTCGAAAATAAATGAAAAAGTGATTGGGAAGATGAAGGATGAGTGTGGAGGTAAGGTTATTACTCATTTTGTAGTGCTCAGAAGTAAACTGTATTCTTATCGATTGCAGGGTCAATATGAGGGAAAACGGGCCAAGGGAGTTAAAAAGGCCACCATAGATAGATCGATCACATTCAATGATTACGATACTTGTTTGCTTGAAAATGCTCCAGCCTGCAGAAAGATGTCACTGATTAGATCATAGAAACATCAGTTGTGTACATTTGAAATAAATAAAACAGCTTTGAGCTCTAATGAAGATAGGAGATACATATGTGATGATGGAGTGAATACCATTGCTAGGGGTCATGACAATCTTTTAAGGAAGAGAAGCTATGATGAGGCATTTGATGGTTGGATGGATGGATTGATAACCTGCTTATAATTGATCAGATTATGTATGTATTCAGTGGTAGATTTTTTTGAATGATCGATTTGAAAAATTTTAATGAAGAGTCGCCAAAAGCTCAAGTTATCACAGATTGGCTTCCTTACCTTCCATCAGTTATTTTAAAAAATTGATGATATACACCTCAGACCGTCGGGTGAAATTGTTATTTTCATACAAAATCGAATTGACATGTTCCATTATGAAAGTTTACAACTTTTTCAGGGCTTTCCGGAAAGATTAGAAGAAAGTGCAATTCTTCAAGGGGCTTTTAACACATACTCTGGCAGAACTTGTGTATTTTACAGCGATGTTTTCGTCATAGAAATGGTTGAGTGTAGCTTCGAGCCAAAGGAGTTTAATTATTTGAGCACAAATTTTCCACCCAAACCCAGCGAATATCAGCTCAGCCTTCAGGTATACGAAAGAATTCATATACTTTTTCAAAGGAATTACTATGAATATTGCGAATTCAATAAGACACTACGAAACGCAGGTCCAAGTAGTCTATCACTCTTCGGAATTCAATGCACAAAGGAATCAACTCTATCAAATGTAGTCGATGAGTTAAAAGGCATCGTCGCGAAGCTGGAAGGCAATGTATAAACTCAGTGGGTCACTCTTAATTGTAACTAGTGATATATCCGACGTTGCTGTGGAAGTGTCCATTTACATGTATTTGTGCTGGTCCATCATGTTGTGGTAAAGCCACATTCGTAATAAGATTTCTAGAGAATTTAAAGGAAATGGTTGATGGAAAAATCGAAAAAACAATTTGGTGTTGCAATCGTCAAAGCGGACCTGATAAAGGTGTGGAGTTTCAATACGAAGTGCCAAAGTTTGATAATCCACGAAATATATTAACCCTCTTCGTAATAGACGATGTAATGCACGACTGTTATAACAAGGGAGTCAGCGAGCTCTTCACTCGTGGTTCACATCATTCAAATATATCCGTTATCCTTATTACTCAAAATGTTTTTTACCAAAGTCCTCAGACTCGTAATATTTCACCCAACGCTAAATATATAATAGTTGTCAAAAATCCACAAGATAGGTCTCCGTTTTGGTTTCTTGCAGCACAGGTTTATCCGGAGCATCCTAGTGAACTGCTGAGGGTTTATGAAGACGTGACCGCTGAACAGTATACTTAGCCCTCGACCTCTCACAAGAGACGGACGATAGAGTGCGTTTAAGGACAGAAATATTTCCGGGAGAAGTAACTTCCGTGTTTGTTCCAACGTATGTAAAATATTATGAGGAGATTGAAACGGCACAGACATCCTATCAGGCTATTGAAAACTGCCGATACAAAGTTGCGAAAATCAATTATTGAGTCTGTAAACGAGGATGGAATAAAAGCTGTTTGCGAGTGCTGTCTAAACACAATAAATGGGAATCACAAAATTAGTGGACTAGTGAAGAAAAAGTTGACCCCCTATAAAGATAATCTTCGTAAATTGAGCTGTTCTAACGTATCCATAAAAAAAACGCGTAAATTATTGAAACAGAAGGGTGGTTTTTTAACAGTGCTTTTGGGATCTCTTTTGAGTAGTGATCTTGGTATCCTAATAGGACGAGCTTAAAAAGAATGCTCCATATCGATCCGCAAACGCTTAAAAAACAGCGATTGAGGCGAGATGTATCAAGATTAGACGAGGGAATGCAAAACGTGCTTAGCACGAAAATGGATGATTCGAAAAAATGGCACCACTACCGTAGGGTTTTGGATTCGTATTTAGGAGCTGTAAACAGCATGAATGACCCCATTTCTATAACATATGTAGACGAAGATAGGAAAAATTCGGAAGGGAACAAGAAAAAAGGGAGTGTCAAGACGGAACAACATGGTAGGAATCTTTTGAAAGCTGAACGTAGGATTGGTAAATCATGAACAAAAGCTTTAAAACGACGAGCGGGAGATATGGAAAGAGTTCTGGACGATTTAACAAAAACAGCTAAGTTGGAGGAGGAAGAGGAATTTCGCCCGACCACACCCATCAAAGACCGTCTAAGAAAAGTGAAAAGAGCTCCGCGTTGGAAGAAGCTAGATTAAGTTAGCTATTTATTAAGAAGCTATTTATTATGATCCCGTGAACCTCGCTAGCTATTCCACTGTTGAGAGACTTTGGAATGGTGTTGGTAGGGAAATAAGCAAAATAGGTGTGAGGTAATGGTTAGAAAGACAGAATACTTACACGTTACATAAACAAGCGCGCAAGACGTTCCTCAGATATAGATATACTCCTGCATATATAGATGAGACGTGGCAGTGTGACCTTAACGATATGCGAAAGTTGAAAAAATACAATAATGGATATGCATACCTTCTCACAGTGATCGATTTGTTTTCCAAATAGGCATGGGCAATCCCCCTCAAAAGTAAGACTGCCGAAAATGTGATGAACGCTTTTCGAACAATATTAACCAACAGAAAACCTGACAAAATTCATAGTGACAAGGGGAGTGAATTCTCTAATGTAAAACTTACACGTTTCCTTAGTGATAAGGGAATTAATTATTATACCACGAACAACCCAGATATCAGGGCTGCAATAGTTGAACGCTTCAATCGCACGCTCAAGAGTCGTATGTATTTTACCTACTTTAACACTTTGAACTATGTTGATGCGCTACCGTAACTATTGAAAGGATATAACGATGGTAAACATTCAAGTATAGGTGTACCTCCGAGTAGAGTGAATTATACGAATGCCTTCAAGGTCCCGCGTCGTTTAGCGCGGAGTATTCGGAAACGGCCCAAATTCTCCATCGGTGATTTTGTACGCATATCAAAAGAGAGGACACTATTCAAAAAGGGTTACGATCAAAATTTTTCCCGAGGGATTTGTAAAGTTTGGAAAGTTGATAGAACGCCAATTCCAACCTATAATTTAGAGGATCTGAATGGTGAACTGATACAGGGATCTTTTTACGCGGAAGAACTCTCGAAGACATCAGTCGGTTCAGACACAATATCAAATTGAGAATACTTTAAAACGAAGAGGGAAGTGTAAAAACCTGGAATACTTTGTTAAATTGACAGGGTACGGTAGTAATCTTAACACTTGGATCAGAGCCAGCACCGTGAAAAGGCTATGATGGCCGAAGATTTTTTCGTATTTCTTTTGAGCGATAGCTCCGGAAAATATTTCCCCGATAATACAATCGCAAATTTTCGAGTGAAATTACCCCAGCGCATAGCCACTGAGGATTCATGGAAAGTAGGCCTAGCAGAAATTTATTTTCCCAAACTTGACATTCCTATGGACCCCCCGGAAGATAAACCTGTGGAAGATCACAAGTCAAAGTGGAACCCGATGAGAAACCACCTCCCACAAGGCTGAAACTTGAAGCTCCACCGTGCCCCGTCGTTAAGGTTGAAGTAACAGACGGTGTAGTCATTAGTTTGAAAGCTAGAACGTATAGTCTAACCGATTTGCTGAGAACAATTCATAGAACAATACCATCTGGACAAAAATGGTATTACAATACTAAGCTACACAATAGGTTTCAAAATAAACTCTCTCTCGTGTCTGGGAGTATACCATTAATTGAACGCTCCTCGATAAAATGCCCCTATACGTTCATAGATATAGGGGGTGTTAAAATACCACTATCGTTTACTAGATACACCCTTGATGAACTGCTCAGTACGATCAGAGTAGATATTAACACCGAATTAGCGAGGGCTGAATTTGACGTACAAATCATGTGGACCTTTGCGGAACTCAGTATCCCTCCAGATGGGAGTCGTAAACGAAAACTGAGTTCTGAAACGGAGACCGTTAAACCTGAGGAACCTGAGCGTCTGACGAGCCAGGTGTTTGTCTACCTAGACGTTCTAGCACCACAAATGGTTCGAAATGTCATGTCGAATTGTTTGCGTGTAGTCATGGGTGATCGCGGAAACCATCAAATATTCACTTCGCCGTATTATACGCATCTCGATTAAAACGACTTTGACACTGTTTAAATGAAATAGAGGGTGAACTGTATCCATTTACCGATGGCATAAACCCATGAACTGTCATTTTACAATTTCTAAGGCAATAAATACACTTGCTGAGTATTCGTGTTTTAGTTATCGATAGGATGTTGTCGGACGTAGATCGATATAAGCGATACTACTCACAGGTTGGTGGTGGGGATATTGGTCCTGCGTATCGATCGATTCATTATTGACAAAAAGGCAGAGCTTCATAATGGAAATGCCGATAAAATTTTACGAGGATATTAAACGGAACAGCTCTCTTTACGATACATCCAATTATCCTCCCGACCATCCTTACTATTCGAAAGCTAACGAGAATATAATCGGTAAAATGAAGGACGAATGTGCTGGAAAGAAAATGACGCATTTCAACGGATTACGAAGCAAAATATATTCATACCGTATGCAGGGAGGATGTGTGATTAAGCGTGCGAAAGGCGTAAAAAGTAACGATCGGAAGAACTATCACATTTGAAGGCTATGTTAACTGCTTACGTGAAAATGCTCCAGCATTCAGATCGATGTCTCTGATTAGATCGAAGAAGCATAAGCTGAGTACCGTAGAAATAAATAAAACTGCATTGGGTTCCAATGACGATAAACGGTATGTTTGCGAAGACGGAATTAAAACATTAGCTTGGGGGCATTATGAAATAAAGCAACCCTGCAGCGAAGCATTTTCCGATGCGTGATGCTCGAAATATGAAGATAAAAGCGCAAACTCAAGAGAGGAGCGTTCATTTTTCTATTCGTGCCTCGAGAAAACGTTGATGATGATAAAGTGGAAGCATGCTTTTACGTGTGAGGTTTCCGGTCCTTCAAGGAGTGGAAAAACAGGATTAGTCTTAAAGTTTATTAGAAATTTAGCGTCAATGGTGAATGGAAAGATAGAAAAGATCATTTGTTGCGGTAGCTACGGAAGTGCACCTAATGCAATCGAGACTTCCAAGGTTCAGTTCGCATTCAGTCTTCCCGAAAGTTTTGCAAATCCTAAGAAGGTACCAACTTTGTACATCATAGATAACTTGAAAAAAATTGCTCAGATACAAAAAAGCAATCAGAGAGATAGGTTGCTATAGAGCACCTCTGAAAAGGAAACACGTTTTATTTAGTCAACAAGGGGGATTTTTATCAGCTCTTCTTGGTGCAATACTCCCACTAATCAGCGGCGGAATAGCTAGTTTGATAAAAAAATAATGAGTTTCAAAAAATTCGTGTTAGTGGATTCTACCACCACCGCCAGATAAGAAAAGGGACAGAATATTAAGAACGAAATGACAGAGTTGGATGAACAAATGCAAGGAATTCTTAAGCGGATTGGTTTGAACGATTCGCAAAAATGGCATTATTACCGAAAAGTATTAGATTCATGTTTAGACGCAGTAGCCGAAAGTAGCGAATATAATGTATTATCACACCCCGTCGACTATCAACTCAAGTCAACACGGCGCAAAGGAAGAAAAATTGCTAAGCCGTCCGAGGCTGATTATTATTTTATTTCTGGAGAAAACAATGAAATAGCTCTGGACGAAAAACTTTGAGAGATTTTAAATCGAAAGGACCTCCCCGATCAGAAAAAATGGATTTAATATAGAAGAATATTGAATTCGTATTTGGAAAGCGTATTAAAAAAATAAGCAGTTCATTCCATCGTCAATATTTGATGATGTTGGTCATTCCGACGAGGCGGTGCCAAAGATTGACATAGGAAATTCTGGAAAGGAATTATTGCAAGCAGACGCTAAGTTTGGGAAATGGGAGGAAAACCAAGAGAAAGGAATACAGAGGATGGAGGGTCTGCTGGACGACTAGAAGCAGCGAGTTCGAGAAGGAGAAATAACGGGGGACGTGTATATAAAAGCAGAGCAAGAGGGGAGAATGGTCAACGACGAGGAGGAGGGGAGAGTTTTACCAAGAAGAGGAAGTCGAAAACGAACGAAAAGACCATCAAACACTCCACCGTCAAACGGCCAAAGTAAGGGAAAAGTCTCTTAAAAAGGAGGCAAGATTCGAGCTTGGACCTCTCATCCTTGAATAAAAGTTACTACGACCGATCACATCCGGCCAGTTTTCCGACTAAGAACACATTATGGGAGGCTCTCGGAAGAAAATTTTCAAAGAATTACATTCAAAAATGGCTGGATTCGCAGGAAACATATTCGTTACACAAACCTATCAGAAAGAAGATTTTTTACTTAAGGAGAGTTCTTACGCCGTCTTACATTGATGAAACTTGGCAGTGTGACCTCAACGATATGAGATGTGTGATTAAGTTAAATGAAGGCTATCGGTATCTCTTGACGATCATCGACTTATTTTCTAAATATGCTTGGTCTGTACCTTCGAGGAGCAAGAAGGCTGAAGATGTCATCCGCGCGTTTCATGCTATTCTCAAGAAAAGACAACCATTGAAATTGCAAAGTGACAAGGGAACTGAATTTCCGACGAAAAATTCTAGTCGTATCTCAAGAGAAGAGGAATAAAATTCTATACTACCAACCAACCCGGCGTACAAATATTTGACAAAGTACAACACATACATTTCCGTGAAAGTGTTCTCGAAACTGCTCCAAAGTTATAACAATCGAGTGCATTCTAGTATCGGAATTCCACCTTCGAAGGTTAACAATTAAAATGCTTTTCAGGCTGCACAAAAGCTCACTCAATAAAGTCGTTCGAGAAACAGACTGGTCAATAAGGCAGCATTTGAAGTAGGCGATCACGTTTGATTCAGCAAAGTAAGGACACCATTCGCCAAAAATACAACCCCCATTACTCCACTGAAGTCTTCAGAATTATGGCGTTAGTACAGGGTTTGAAGTTGCCAACCTATTACTGGAATATTTAAACGGAGAAGATATAAAAGGAACATTTAACGGAGAGGCGTTGGTTCGAGTACGGTTGAGTGATAACACCAAATTTCAGATCGATGACATACTCAAGCGTAGGGGCAAGGGAAAAAAGTTTTTCGTTAAATGGAGAGGTTAGGGCAACGATTTTAATAGTTGGGTACATTCATTTTTAGTCGGGCAGAACCTCAACAGATGAAGATTCGCGAATGCCTTCAACTGCAACAGATCCCAACCATGTAAATTTTTAACAATTTGGTGCGGAAAAATGCCCGCATGACAATTTTGACAGACATTTTGGGAAAGGGCCTGACATCTGGGAAAAGGCCTCTCTTTTTCCCCCACCCCCAAGATTAATCACGTGACCATCCTCGCAGACGTCATCAATTTTGCCAGAAATCTTAGATGGCGACATTTCTGGGCGATGCAACCCGCCACTCAATCCCCCGCACACACACACAGCGCTCTCACCAAGTTCCGGCCGCCTTCCCACCTTGAGCCTCCACCGCTCCCTCCAAATCACCCGGTCGAAATCTTTATCAATCTTCTCCTGTCCAAAACATCTAGTCCTTCTTTCCTTAAATCTCTAAATCCGAAAACTAATCTCTCCCCGGCCGAATTAGCTGAGTTAAAAAAACTCACACGCAACCCCAACCTAGTCATCACTTCTGCCGACAAGGGTTCGACAGTTGTAATCCTAAACACTACAGACTACCTTCAAGAATGCAACAGATTACTCTCCGACACTTCCTCCTATCAACATATTCCTGCTGACCCTAACCCCGCATTCCAAAAAGAAATAATCGCTTTCCTCCGAGACAATGGCCCTAAGGAGAATCTTTCCCCCAGGGACATCTCCCTCCTTTCCCCTTCCCAACCTCACACCCCTCACTTCTACATCCTTCCTAAGATCCACAAACCCAACAACCCAGGCCGCCCTATAGTCTCCTCGCGTAGCTCTCCGACCGAAAGAATTTCCGCCTTCGTGGACCACTATCTCCAACCTTTAGTTCACTCCCTACCCTCCTTTATCAAAGATACCTACCACTTCCTCAGATTGCTCCACTCAACTTCACTCCCTCCTGACACCCAAATTACTATGGCTACAATCGATGTCACCTCCTTATACACATCCATTCCTCACCAAGAAGGCCTTTCTTCCCTACGTTACTTCCTCTCCAAACGCCCTACCCCTCAAATCCCCAGTACCGATTTTCTCATTGATCTTTCCAACTTCATTCTCACCCGCAACTCCTTTTCTTTCAACAATAACCATTACCTCCAAATAAAGGGCTGTGCCATGGGTAGCAGATTCAGCCCTTCATATGCAAACCTCCACCTCGGTGTCCTGGAAGAGAATTTCCTTTCCAACTATCCTCTGCAACCTCTCCTGTGGCTCCGATACATTGACGACATCTTTCTACTATGGCCACACGGCATAGATTCCCTCAATTCCTTCATCTCCAAACTCAATGATTCCTCATCTTTGTCTTTCACCTCGACCATTTCATCCTCTCAGATTACCTTCCTCGATGTTAATATTTCCCTCAGCAACAACAAATTCCTTACCTCTGTTCACACCAAACCTACTAATAAGCAGCAATACCTTCATTACAGCAGTTGTCACCCCTCCCATACCAAGCGCTCCCTCCCTTACTCTCTTTCTATCCGCGGTCACCGCATTTGCAACCATCCCGAATCCCTTAACAAATACCTTAACAACCTTCACCACTCCCTCCTCCAACGAGGATACCCTGATTCTCTCCTCCATAAAAAAATACTTAAACATTCCTACACCCCCAAGACTGCGTCAACCACAGCCTCCCAGCCTCTCTCAATCTGTACGACCTACTTCCCAGGCATTCAGTCTCTCAAAGTCATCCTCAAAGACCTATTCCCCATCCTCAAAAATCACAACACTTCCTCCAACCTTCTCCCCAATTGCCCCTCTGTCACCTTCAAACGTCCCGCCAACCTAGCAGATATCCTCAAATCCACCAGGCCACTCTCAAAATCCCCTCACACACCCAGAGCCATACCCACTCCATGTCATCGAGCAAGATGCAAAACCTGCCCTATTTTCACCACTCCACCCCACTCCATCCCACCATTCAACTCTCTCCCGCCCTTCCCCTATTCCTCTTGCACTTCCAAGAATGTTGTTTATCTTCTTACCTGTAAACTCTGCCCGTCCTTTTACATAGGCCAATGTTCCACACCACTTAACATTAGGATTAACAACCACCGCGCCTCGTGCAATCCCTCCTCCCCGTCCGCGGGTCTCCCCATCCCTAAACATGCTTCCCATCATAATACCCCCTTCAACCAGTGTTACAATGTTTCCGTCCTAGCGTCCCTTCCCACATCCGATAACCCTATAGAATTAAAAACCCTTGAATTGGCTTTCATTTACATCTGTATGGCCTATCAGCATCCGGGCCTCAATGTCGTTCACTGATGGGAGTGGCCTAAAACTGTTACTTCCACCCCTTCCCTCTCCCTTTCCTCTCCCCAACCATTCCTTTCACCCCTCCTTCGCCTCCCGTTCTCCCCTTCCCCTGGCCCCCTTCCCTTTCTCTCGCACCCCTCACCTCAACAATTCCAGCAGTCATTACTTCTACATCTTCAGAGGAAGACGGATTGTTTCCGTCGAAATATCAAGAAAATACGTGTGAGTGTTCTCTTTTTTTGTGTTTCTATATTATGTGTTACTGTGTATTGTACTATATATATATATATATATATATATATATATATATATATATATATATATATATATATATATATATATATATATATATATATATATACATATATATATATATACATATATATACACATATATATATACACATATATATATATATATATATATATATATATATATATATATATATATATACACATATATATATATATAGAAGAAAAGTATAATAAAGAACTTAGACCAGCAAATTTAGACATTTATATATATATATTCTATATATATATATATATATATATATATATATATATATATATATATATATATTCTATATATATATATATATATATATATATATATACTATATATATATATATATATATATATATATATATATATATATACATATATATACATATATATATACATATATATATACATATATATATACATATATATATATTTACATATATATATAGATATATATATATATATATATATATATATATATATATATTATAGACCAACAAACTGGCTGTGAGGGTGGATGACATTCCTGCAGAATTACTGAAATGCTTAGCAAAATGAGGGAGGAAGATGCTACATGGGCTTATTTGTAGGATCTATGAGGAAGGACTCTGGCCAGAAGACTTTGTGAGATCAATTTCAGTTCTTATTCCGAAAAAGGTAAAGGTTACATCTTGTGTGGACTACAGGAAAATAAGTTTGATATCCCACGCAGCTAAAGTTATTCTCAGGATCATAACGAAAAGGATCGAGTAGGGCAAAGAGGCTTTCACAAGGAGGAGGGAATTGATGACAGGGACGTTGAGTAAGGATATTGAGAAAAGACTCGTAAAAACTTTGATAAGGAGCGTGTGTGTGCCGAGGAGACATGTACGGCACGAAAACTTGATCATTGAAGCAGGAGGATAGAATATACAATAGATAGGAGGCTTTTGAAATATGGGTGTGGGGAAGAATGGGAAAGGTGAAATATACAGACAAGAAAACAAATGAGAAAGTACTTGTTATGGTGGGCAAAGATCTTGTTGGGAGAAATCCTATAAAGGCAGGAAAGTGGATGAAGGGGGTATTGACCGGCAGTGAGATGTTGAAGACTGGGGGAGAATGTTAAGCAAACGAGGAAAGGGAAGCAGGATAGGGATGTTGGACGGGATGAAGGAAGGAGGAAAATACTCAGAGATGAAGAGGGCCCTGATGTAGAGTAGGATACTTGATTTTGTATTTTGTTAGGAATCACAAAATATTTATTTAGTAGCTGTGGCCATCCAAAAACCAACCTTAACCGGTAGATTACCTAATAATAATAATACTTCCAATTTAGTCATTTTTTAACACCAAATTTGCATAATATCTCACGTCCGGAGACTTGGTTCTCTTTCCTCAGGAATGTTTGCACAACGTGTGCCTATCTAAAAGAGTAAAATATATTTTTCCAAATTATTCACTTATGTAATCGTCATTGCTTCTTAATTTTCAATTACTTGTGTAGTCTTCTTCATGCTTGCTCATTGGATATTTTCTTTCAAATTCAAATAAAATTTTTCGAGCACCAGTTCTTTGTGGGAAACCAAAAGCAGCTTAGGATACCTAATTATATAACTTGTTTATCTCAACAGATTCAGCTTAATTGAACTAGTCGACCTCAAAGTACATGCCTTAACTGACGACACACATTTGACAACGTTTTCTCCTGCTCTCGCACCCTACCTGGGAAACCACCGCAAGGATCCTCTTCAGGTCTGCCATGCAATTAGTTTTAATGTCCTCAATAGAGTCGAATCGGCACCCTTTGATGGTTGATTTTAACTTTGGAACCAAAAAAAATGTCTGAAGGAGCCACGTCTGGAAAGTAGGGTGGCTGCGGGATCCCGGAAGTTACGGTTCTAGCAAAAAGCTCTGTCACGATCAGTTCCATGTCAGCTGGTGCATTATTACGGTGGAAATGCCATGCATCATTTCTTGGCATGTCTGGCATCTTTCGGCAAACTGCAACCCTCGGCCCCTTCATTACATTCAAGCAGAAATCTTCGTTGATGGCTTGACCTTGAGGGTCATTTTCATAATGAATCAACCCTTGCCAACCAAAGAAACACACCAACATGACCTCCACATCAGACGGGGACACATGAGCTTTCTTTGGTCACGGAGATTCAAGACCTTTTCACTGAGAAGACAGGGCCTTTGTCATCATAACCTTAAACCAAGGTTTTGTCAGCGGTTAAGATGGCTTTAAGAAACTTTGGGTCAGCATTGGCTCCATCCAAGAGTTCCCAACTAATGCCCACATGTTTTTGTCTCTGTTCATCAGTCTGAACCAGCAGTACGAATTTTGATGCGATGCACGTCATGCCCAAAATGTCTGTCAAAATTGTCATGCGGGCATTTTTCCGCACCAAATTGTTAAAAATTTACATGGTTGGGATCTGTTGCAGTTGAAGGCATTCGCGAATCTTCATCTGTTGAGGTTCTGCCCGACTAAAAATGAATGTACCACTCAAAACACTGGCTTCGACCCATAGCTTCATTAACAAAGGCCTGCTGAATCATTCCCAATGTCTCTGTAGCACTTTTGCCAAGTTTGAAACAAAATTTCACTCACACAAGCTGTTCCTCTAGCTCCTCAATTGCTGCCATTGTACGTGGTGATGAACAGATTAAGACACATACTACTGCAGCTGTGAAACAATTCGATGTAAACAAAAGCACCACCTCTCGTCTTAGCCGTCAGCTGTGTTGCTAGATGGCGCAATGTCTCATTTCGATCCGTTGAATGGTTTGCGCAGAATAAAATCAGTTCAGTCTTCTTTTGATCACACCTTGTAGAATGCAGTTAGAATGGCATGCTTCCAGACTGATTAATTTTTGAGAGACTCTTCTTAAAATTATTGTGGACATGGGTATGTAAATATTTGGATTTGTTCAATTTTTATTACATAACCCGCATCCTCATTGTTTCAACAATCTGAATATTTTTGTATAAGATAAATGCACGCTTTATTGATGAGCAATTACAGTATTTACCCTGCAACGTTGCATGAATAGATGCACACAGATGAATAAATAAATTCAATACAATCTACCAGGTGGTTTTGTGGAGATAATGCTCATGTAATCCATCAGTATACGCCAAAAAAGCATAAAAGCATTGGTCTGTTAACAAGTACATTATTTAACCAATAGTTTCAATACAGAAAATATCTTTATAAGCTGATGGAACCCATTACTATAGGTTTAAAACAGAATTAAACCCTTTGGCAAATGTAGAATCTATTTCCTATTGTGTGTAGGCCAATTGAATACCCTGTAAAATTATTCTTCCATTCACTATTGAAATTTGAGTCTGTGAATACATTAAACCTTCCAAACAAGTCATAAATAACAATCCAGTCTACCAATCCAATCCACTCAATTCTACCAAAAAACTATGAAGCTGCCCCAAGAAAAAGTCAGGAGAGACTGCTGATACATGGAAATCAGTTATCATAGGTGATCAGATTTATGATTTTTCACACCTCTAAATAAAGGTTGCAGCACACAACTTCTTTTTTTTTGAAAATAGGATTTATGTTGCCGCGCCCTACATTATGCCATGATTGCATTTAGAATTATGTCCAAGTTCTAATTTATTTATGGTGCATAACTTCCATTAAACTCTTTCTCTAATTCTGGCTACAATGTTCTTTTTCGAATCTCAGATTCAAACATACTCGTGTGGATGATCGCACGTGAATAACAAATTATGAATTTAAGAAAAGTGGTGAATATTTTACGGCAATTCTTTATGCAGTTGTTATTTAAAGCAACCTTCAACCACTTTGCAACAAATTTATTAGATTAAACAAACCTAGTAAGAAAGAAATGACTCTTAAATGAGCAAATAGTCAGGAATGACAACTCATAAAACACTTGGATAAAATGGCATAGCTTGGACTGGTGAAGCCATGCTCGGCTCTTTCGACTAAAACCTGTGAAAATGAAGAATAAATATAATTATTATTCGTCATCATATAAGAATTGAGGTCCCTTACACATTGCTGAAATGATTTGCTCCATAACTATAATTCCAAAATCTCCAACTATGAAAGCTACTAAATCATCATTCTCGCATTCAAATGAGACACTTCAATCAAAGTAACAGCATTCAATTGGAAAATGACTAACTGGTCCTTGGGCTACATTGTGTGCATTTACGACTCATTTGGGAATTTTTCCATGAAGAGCTGTCAATGAAGCATTAAAACTATATTGCTTCCCACTGGCTGAAAACATAAATTATTTATAGAAGTTCGTAATAATGGCAACCATTTCCTATGGCTTCATTTAGTTACTTCATTTTGAATATACTACACTAGATTGTAAAACATTACGATAAACTTAGTAGAATATCCAGCATATATATAAATCAAACTTCTTGCACAAATTGGAAAAATGTCTCTTAAGGAGTGATATTGAAACTATCATTGCCTCCATCGTACTACAGTACGAGAGATTATGTCAATAAAACTTGTGAGATTAAGTGCAGAGGAGATAGATTTAAGATGTCATTTTCTTCAACAAATAATAAGGGATTAGAATACCAAGGCAGAAAGCAGAGGATGGTGAAAGGGAGGGAGGTTTGTGCCCTCCCTTGTTTGATGGTCAGGGGAGGGTAAGTTACCACATAATTCCCATTCTTAATTTCTTCTCATCTTTAACTTTGTCAGGAAATAATTTATATTATATTTATAATACCTCACAAATTTTTACTGAGCTCACGTAAATAACTCATGTATACTTCAAAATAATATATCATTAAACTCTTGCTTAGCCATAAGACTTACCCTGACAGTGTTAATTCACATGTATACATTTGTATTGATACATCTCGCATATAAAATTATTAAAATGTGATGTAATGAACAGAGAATAAACAGGTCTAGTAAACTCAAGAGATATGAAGGAAACAATGAATAATAAAGATTTTAATTATTATTATTATTCCTCATGTTTTGTGGATAAATACAACATTAATACTTCCTTTACCTACTTTCAAAAATTTAAACGTATATTATTCATTAAATTTAAGGAAAACTAGTTCAGCTGAGTACAACTTTGATTCCTCAAAAAAAGAATTCCTTGTAAGGTTGCAGTCAAAGAAGGAAGCAATATTCTGATTAAAATACCGGTGATATTGTTGATAGTGAATATTTATTATGAAAGCACAGCAACGATGCAAGGTTTGAATGAAGAGTTTTGGAAAATGAGATTTATTTGAAATATTGTTACGATGCCTCGATTCAATTAAGTAAATCGCTTGAGCATCGACACATTTTGCCAGCAGCTTTTCCATGACTCAAAAGCTCCCTGGTCATCAGATTCCGGAAGGTCCTTCAGGGTACAGGCATGCAAGCCCCTTTTGATGGCACTCAGGGTCCCAACATTGTGTCCTTTGGGGGAGGATTTCACTTTTGGGAATATGAAATGAACTCCCGAGTAAATTGCTCCATTTCCATAATACTCTGCCATTGTGCATCACAGGTATTTCCCACAATGGCCACCTCAAGTGTCCTGAGCCCTAATCCCTTTATTGCCTGATGTAAGGGGTTCCTGGTTGAGAACATTTTCTTAACCCCCCAACACTTTTCTCAGTCCATGGTACATCGCAGTCGGCAGGCCTCATTTGCAGATTGACATAAGCCGTACGTCCTGCTCCATTCTCTTGGTTTCTAATGTTTTTCTGCAGCGCCATTGAATCTTTTTAATACTACCGTTGCCCTTGGCCTCAAAATGAGATGAGTGAATTATTTGCTTTGCGGCCTTGTCCTCAGGTTCTGTTTATCTTTATTACTTGAAATGATCTCACTATCAATTTTCTCCGGAACCATTCATGCATCATTCTTTCTTTTCCTTTTGTCATAACAGTTGGGAGGGCAAAAGGCCTCACCACCATCTAGTCTCAGTTGTTTCATATCTTTCTTGAGAGAGAGAAGCAAAAAAACCTCAAGTATAACACTCAATGGATTCCAAAAGGGATAAGCGTTTTTTGAGTGAAGATAATATAGAGATTTTATAAGAAGATTTTGACGTAAAAAGTGAAGTGAGCAGTGTATCTGATAATTCAAGTTCAAGCGAGGAAGTTTGGTTGAGAGGCACTTGGTTGAAGAGATACGGCCCGCCAGGTAGAAGCCCAGGCCACAAAGAAATTGTCAGGTGCCCTCTTCATGAGGTAAAAGGCAAGATACAGCATATTGACTCGACC